>NW_027266308.1:39330731-39838231 GCF_022045235.1 Haliotis cracherodii | reverse complement strand
ATTAAGCACTCGCTCGTGTAGCAACCTCTTCAACATGTATCACCCAACCAACAAACAACAAAGGGCCTCTCAGATGAATGGACAGATTTAGTTGGTAGACCTAGTTCCCCGTCAACACGGGGAAATGCCTAGCATATTACATACTCTGTTTTTACGCCATGAAATAGTTAACGGGTAAACCTAGTCAGTGTTTAACGTTTTCCAACATCACATGGCAGGGTTCCCAAAAGTAGTTCTCCGTGGTGCTATCGCTGTTGCATGAGAACACATCGTGCTGACACGTAAGCCGTATATATACATCGGTGGCCATGCTGACTGTTCCCAACGGCTGCCTTCAATGGCTCAACATCCCTGGTTAGGGACCAACTATCTAATGTTCTGCGGGAGAGGTGATTTCTCAGACAACCTTTTCGGTTACTGCTGCAAAACATTTTCTTCTCCTTAAGGTGAGGTGAAATTGGGTTTAACGTCGCGTCCAAGATTATTGCACTTTTATAGCGACATGCATGTACGCGCGTGTGTGTGTGTGGCTGCTTGTACTAGTCCGGACTGATGCCGATTTATAGTGCTAGCACACTGAGATACCATGCCGCAGTTTAATATGAATACCCCACTCAGACACAGTATACAGACTCCGAGCCGACCAGTCCTTGTTTTAGCCCCTTAATGCCGAGCGCCAAACAGGGTAACAACAAGTACCATCTTTTAACGGCTTTTGGTATGACGCGGCCGGAGATCGAACCCCGGACCTTCCGCTCTCTGGGCGAACGCTCTACCACTAGACCAGGGAGGCAGTCCCTTCTCCTTAAGGAAGAGCAACATCAGGATTACAACATTCAAGACCGCAGTTACGCTTTACAAATCATGTATGGTAGACATTTGGGGGACATTAACACATTTGACGCTTCAATGACAAAAATGATGTCAAATGCAATTCACTAGTTTGACTTGTACCATATGTTCCCGTGCTTTTTTAGGTGAACAAGTGGCTTGCCTTTGCATGTGTTTGTGACGGGTGGCACCGATGGGGCAGAATACGCTTTATTTTTCTCAAACACCTGGTATCATGACTATTTCATAGTCATTCATAAACACATGCTCATGATACAGTCGAAATCGTTAGGACGACTCAGCTGTTAGCGGAAATACTCTGTGGCTATGAAAAGGGCTTTGTCGCCTTTATTTCTATAACACACATCTTTCAAGACATCCAACACGTGCAGCGAAAGATGTATTTATCTTCGAAAGGAGGAGTCGAACAATTATATTTTGGCTCATTTAGAGGAATGTATTTTCGGGATATACATCGTGTCCAGTGGTTAAACCTGAGCCAAATTATTCTTTTCCACCATTTGCTGGAACAATTTATTTTTTGTTTTAAATTCCCAGGCTTTCCTCGGAAGATGAGATGGTCAGCCCCTTAATATCTGCTTTTGTCTGAATCATGTAGAGTCTTCCAGGAAGCATTAAGAGAAGGACACAGCGACTGCCTCATGTCACGTCGCCTGTATCATACTGGCTGAGTGGATTAAGCCATCTGGATACACGGAGCTACATATTTTCATATTGCAAGAGGAAGCTTAACTGAATGCTCTCCCCAATCTCACTATTGCATTGTGTTGCTAGAACAGGACTTGGGGAAGTATGTCATGTCAAAAAAAAGTTAATATACAGAAAAAGGCATAAATTCCTCTTTTCGATACTTGCCAAAAGGTGTCTGGCAGGTTCTTTCCCTGAATATCTGCCATTTCGTGGAAATGGTTGGAAATCTGTTTTTGCATGCATGGGGGGAAACATCTAACAAAGATGATGATAAATGATGTTTTACACCGTCGTCTAAGGCGCCGCATTTCCTTCGGTAGTGCCTGTTCCGAAGATCATGGGTTCGAATATCAGTCACCATCCAAAATCCATTAAGTTGACACGCCTTGATAAAAATGAAATATTGTTCCAGAGACAATATGCCAATATACGATCTCTGATTGTTCGAATGGATGTTAAACCCAACCCACTCACTAACATATACGAGAAACGTTTAGGCCAATCCATACAACTCGAGTTACGTCCCCTTGTAGTGACACCGTTCAAGCTCTCGTCCAGTGCGTGTCACCTTTGCTGTACTCGCAGCCACAAGTGTTGGCGCAGCCACAACAAGAATCTTCAAAATGTACACTTAAACCCAAACTCAAGCGATATATGTTTGTCTAGGTCTGTCTTTGCCATTCAGTGACTTGCGAAAATAGTTATTTAAACGCTTTGCTTACAATTCCAGGTGTGATTACGTTTGTTTGTTAAAAAATTGTTTCGCGGTTCCAGTCAAAAGGAGAGTACCGATTCCTCCAAGTTCCTCATCACACCTGTGTGTTAGAATGAAATAGAATTTCCATTTGACAAACAAACAAAACATTTAATCGGTACACAGTATTGGTGTCCAAGGCAGTCAACGCCTGTTTGTCAGTGGATTGTAGACAGCGGGGTGGACTAGCACAGTGAAGAGTTTCCTGGTAAACGTCGTGGCTGCAGTAGACAGCTGGGTGGACTAGCACAGTGAAGAGTTTCCTGGTAAACGTCGTGGCTGCAGTAGACAGCTGGGTGGACTAGCACAGTGAAGAGTTTCCTGGTAAACGTCGTGGCTGCAGTAGACAGCTGGGTGGACGAGCACAGTGAAGAGTTTCCTGGTAAACGTCGTGGCTGCAGTAGACAGCTGGGTGGACTAGCACAGTGAAGAGTTTCCTGGTAAACGTCGTGGCTGCAGTAGACAGCTGGGTGGACTAGCACAGTGAAGAGTTTCCTGGTAAACGGCCATATTACCATCTTCACTCTCTTAGCAATATCAGCGATCTTAATGACCTAGTTATCTTAGTGATATTTGCGATCAAAGCGGATTATAGTGATGTTAACTATCTTAGCAAGTATGGCGATCGCAGTGGTCTTTGCAATCTTAGCGGACTTAGTGATCTTAATTATCATAGCGATCTGAGGGCCTTGCTGATTGTAGTAACCATTGCGATCGTAACTACTTTAGCACCATGTTTATGGCTATCGTATCTGCCAAACGTTAGTATTCTATTATGATAGGGGGCGGTGGGGTAGCCTAGTGGTAAAAGCGTTCGCTCGTCACGTTGAAGACCCGGGTTCGATTCCCCACATGGGCACAATGTGTGATGCCTGTTTCTTGTGTCCCCCCGCCGTGATATTGCTGGAATATTGCCAAGAGCGGCGTAAAACAATACTCACTCACTGTTATGATAGTCGATCCAGGAAGATCGTTTTGTTAAACATGGTCTGGGTTTTTATGATACAACATCCTCGCTAGTTCATTTTGCTCTTAAAATAGTCCGCTAGTTAAGATTGAGTCATACGCGTAAATACTAAACCATAAATAATCTTCATCCATACTCAATTCATTTATAGCCACGTGCTTTCCTGAGACAAATATTTACATTTTCAAAATAAGTAGACCCGGAAACGTGACACGGAAATACACGACACCTTTGCTTTCCCCCGTGTAATGTACATTGCATGGGATTGCATGTGTGAAGAACCCCGCTAGTGTAAGATATACTGGCCCGGCTGATAGACACTTGTCTATTGCAGGACATCTGATGTATATTTCACAGCCAGGCTGACATTTATCCATCCCAGCTGTCGATATGCTCGAGAGAGGGGAGATAGGAGACGACGATAAATAGATTCCAGTGGTTCCAGTGGTCAATGCGGGGGGGGGGGGGGGGGGGGGGGGGGGGGGGAGTACAGATTGGGGGCTATGAATATTCGAGATGGACATGAAGGGTCAGCAGGACACGACATCAGCGATAACTGCTATGCTGATAAGGCTCACTCTATGGCTCGCATGGCGGAATTGTGAGGGAGAGGGCTTGTTGATTGTATTATTGGATTATGTGTGGCGAGGTCTCATCCCCGGCACTTGTTGAAAGTTGTAGGATATTAATCCCATGGGTTTATGTATGTAAGATACTGTGAGGGTTATATTTACCAGAAGATATTTAGAGAATAACAAACGTGTTACGGGGATTACAGTTCATCTGTCCCGAGAGTGGGCTCGGGGGTGGGGGTCGAGGGAGGAGAGATGATATTATTCAACCTCAGAACGTCAAAACTCGGAGCAGCCGACAAACTCGTTTTTTTGACAATAAATAAAGCGACAAAACCCTTTCCATATCCTATAGAAATCCAATAGAGTCGATAGTAGGATTCCGACTGTATTATGAGCATGTACTTATGAATCACTTGCAAAATAATAGTGATGATACCAGGTGTTCGCGAAAAAGCAAAAAGCTTTTTATTCTAGACACCCGGCAAACAATGGTTTTAGTCAAACCCGTGAACAAAGCCAAGCAATTAGCACTACTTCTTTCAATTTGTGGAACAGGCACCTAAAGTTGTAACATTATCAGTTTGTGACGTCATTTCATAAGATGGTATCATAGTTTTCTCATATTAAATATGTTTCATATATGATGTCAAATTACTTCACAATCTGAGCGAATCGTGGATTCGAACCCACGATAGGCCGATCCTGGCACGACAAAGGGACTCAACTCTGCACAACCGCAGTTCATCACTCGCCATCCTAAAACTTTTGTACCTCTTCTCTTAATACTATGATCGCCTGATACAGCAAAGTGTGTTACCTCCGTCCTCGTTATAACGAGGCGGTCCGTAGATAATACACGCGGAGAGCGAGTTGTTTTACGCCGCAATATTATATATGAGCAATATTACAGCTTTATACCGACAGATTGTAAGTAAAAGAGTCTGGATGATATAAACCAGTGATAGATAGCATGAATACCAACCTATACCATCGCGGTACCGAAGCACAAAATGAGACTGGTCACACATGTTACCGCCATTTGTGTTAGCATTTAAAGATAGTCATCGAGTTATACTTAACAGCGAGGACAAAACATTGCACTTTGCCTAAATATATCTCAGTCGATCAACAGTATCGCAGTTAGATTTGACGCCTCTCGTAAAACAAACACTATACCAGAGTAAACTTTTGATAGTGTCTTTTTTGTAACATTAACAGTTTACACCAGGCCGCAGGCTACTATTTAGACGGGCTGGGCGCTCCTGGAAGTGATTCAGTCCTATTTCGACATGGATGAGCTCACAATGTAAGCTTGTTTTCCGCGATTTTATGGTTAGCTCAAACTTGAGTGTTACACAGATATACGTCGATATACTAACAGAAAGAACCACATGATCAGGCGCTACTTGGCGAGGCGGCGCAAGGCGGCTTGTGATACGGGTCTGCTTTCTCGAAGCGGTACAAGGCGGCTTCTGATATGGGCTACTTTCTCAAGGCGGCTTGTGATCAATGCTACGTTCTCAAGGCGGTTCAAGGCGGCTTGTGATCAATGCTACTTTCTCAAGGCGGTTCAAGGCGGCATATG
Organism: Haliotis cracherodii; assembly: GCF_022045235.1. Taxonomy (NCBI): domain Eukaryota; kingdom Metazoa; phylum Mollusca; class Gastropoda; order Lepetellida; family Haliotidae; genus Haliotis; species Haliotis cracherodii. Next base: position 39,832,808 of record NW_027266308.1, on the reverse strand, counting down.
ATATGGGCTACTTTCTCAAGGCGGTTTGTGATCAATGCTACTTTCTCAAGGCGGTTCAAGGCGGCTTGTGATCAATGCTACTTTCTCAAGGCGGTTCAAGGCGGCATATGATATGGGCTACTTTCTCAAGGCGGCTTTTTGATCAATGCTACTTTCTCAAGGCGGTTCAAGGCACCTTGTAATTTAGGGCTACTTACTCAAGGCGGCTTGTGATCCGGGGCTACTTTCTCTGGTCAGGGGCGAATCTTTCAAGGAGGTTCAAAGCCATCCTAATTTCATAACATCTTGAAGAATGCAATATCAAAAAGTGATCAAGAGGGGAGGGCGCACTCCCCCACCCCATCCCCTTTTTTAAGGCTTACCAAACATCATACATTTCTGATTTTATGGGAGGGTTCCGCGCTTAAAACCTTAATCTACTAGCATCTGGGGTTAATAAGAGACACGAGATTCCACGTATGAGTGGATTACTTAGGGTTAACGTCGGAAGGACAATCATTTCAGTTCTACACAAAAATATGATTTATTAGAATTTGGATTTGAAGACGAATTGAACATTGTGTTCCCCATTAATGTCAAACCGCCCACAGGAATGCAACAGACACAGATGCAAATGCAAATCTTGCCTTGGTTCACTAAATTCCGTGTACGATGGCTTTATTCGCTAACTTAACTCTGGAAAACGTCGTGTGCGGGCGTGTCCTAAAGCCCATAAGGGACACACGCGATATTGACACTGATCATTTTAACTCGATCCATGCAGAGTGACTTTAATCTCAACGATAATTTGTGTACAGTGACTGCAAACCGACAATATGCCCCCATCCTCGTGGGTCTTCCACATCATACCCCCATGGCCTTGCCCTCGTGGGTCCTCTGTTTCCGTGCCATACATAATAACTCTGCATTATTGCTGCCTGTTTGCCTATTTCATGATTACAAACGCTACATTTGAAACATCTCCTTTTGTCGAGCCCGAGATATAGTTGCTGGTCATCGCATCATGTGTCAGCTTGATGAGGAAGGAAGCACGGGCCTAACGTTAACCATTGTGGTGATGCCCTAGAGCTGACGCTACAGCGCTGACACACAACGAATTATGCATCCGTTATGACAAATCTATACAATCAATTAACAACGAATGAACCAAAGCAACAAACAATTTATTTATTCTATTCTCGGAGACGTAATTTCCCCGAGCCATTCTATCATCACAAAGCACACAACCGTGAGCTACATGTAGCAAGTCCAGCAACCACACATCGATCACAGCTACATCACTGTTGCCTGGCAAGGTTGCCATTTGGAAATATTGTCTTTTTTTCGCTAACGGTGATTTGACTTTATCAAATGATTATAATTCGTGTAAATGAAATCTCCACACTTCTATTAAGTGACCGCGTTTCTTAAGCAATTTGTGTAAGAGTCAGATGCTACCGGAAGTGCAGGATATGTTCACCCTTTGCGCGAACGCCTGGTGCCCTCGGTGATTATCAGTGATCCATTCATTTAATTTTCACAGCTATTTAGCATTTGCACTTTATGGTGTCTGACTCATCGGACAGTCAAGTCTGGTTATTCTCTACGTTGACGCTTTGTAGTGTACTACAACAAACAACCGGGCGATACCATGCCAAAGTCAACCGTCCCTAGTCTGTCATACAGACCCTGATACAAATATATCCAATACAGGCCATGCAAGTCTATAATGTTTGGCAAGTCTACATTACTGCAAAATGAAGAGAGTCTCTGGGTTCCTTTTTATTATATTTTTATTAAGATTATTTAACAACTGGTTTTTTTCTGTAAGATACGTTCATTTCAGAGTCTAGATGTTAGTCTAAACCATCCACAGTCACGCCTTATAAAGGGGCCGTTTTGAAGCAACATGATTAACACAGACACTATTCACATAAACATTATTCGGAACGATGCATCACTACATATGCGGTCCTCCCCCGTGAATTTACAAGTATGGTTATTTACATGTAATACATTAAATAACATAATAAAAAAGAGAAACAGAGAAACGTACTTTTTATATTAACTTTGCTCTATCAACCAGATCACGGAGGCGATCAAACTCTTCAAGATTTTTCCATTGACATAATGAGGTAAAACTGCATTACCAATTGGATTAAGTTGATATTAACAGTAGTTTACAATTGACTTGCCTTGGCATGTGTTTATGAGGGGTGCCAACGGTGGGGCAGGATACGCTCACATTTTCGCGAACACCTGGTATCATAACTATTTGACAGTGGAAAGGGTTTTGCCGCTTTATTTACTCAAACAAGCTACACGCGGTTTTATATGCAGTGTGCGTGTGATCTTATGATAAATAACCAGAAATGAAAAAGAACCATTAAAAGCAAGAGCATTGTTAGGTAAGAGTTGTAAATCTTTTAGTACATCTACGCATATATCTGTAAATAACTGATCCTTTTTATGTCGAGCATCGTAGTTCGTTTTCCCACCACGTTAATCTCAAGTCATCCCAACTTCTGGTTTTAGTTCGATGTAACAACCATGATAAAGAGTTAATTTCGTCCTTATACTATCTACTTATACTTACAGTTAACGTACAGTGTCTAATTGTCCCAAAACTACAATATATTGCTTCTGTCGATACTACGTTTTGGTCCTGTCAGAATTATTTATCGACATTTGATCTATTATTGTCATTCCGCTTAACTCGAACTTCGGCAAAATCGACTTAATTATCTCAGTGATGAACGTTAATACTATGTCATTGTGACGGAAATGCTTTCATTTTTTTCTTGATGATATTGCATGTCTATGTTGGTGCACTGATACAGTAAAATACCTTTATAACGAACACGCTTGTAACGAACTGAGGGATTTAATTATCTTAATTTTTGGCCCCGGCCATTTGCTGTATAGATGTTGTGTATATGCTTATAACGACCTACGGTTATAACGAACTAAAATTAGTGGTCCACTTGAGTTCGTTATAACCGTTGTATACTGTATCATAATCTGAAAGGGAAGCCGAGTTGTCAAAAGCGTCACAGTTTCGTCCCTTACAACTACCAAAAACCTATCAGCGTAGGTTCGAAACCCAGTTTCGCTCTGATTAAAGTAATTGGTTTGTTAGCGCCATACCCTTGCTCGTTGGTTTCACCAAAGTGTTAAACTTGAGTGAGGGAATATGGTTATACCAGAAATGGGCTTCACACATGTACCCATGAGGGGAATCGAACCAATGTCTTTGACGTGACGAGCGAACGCTTTAACCACTAGACTACCTGGGATACGCCACCGCCGCCTTCAACGTGTAAGGTCTATATTATTTCGAGCTTTCCTGCCACATCAAGCTGACACGCTGTGATGTAACTGAAATACCTTTCAAAACAGCGCAAAGTAAAACGCGCTCACTCACTTTCCAATTCAGACTTTAGACCAAGACAGCCTTAACCGTGAGAACAGAAGACGGAGCCTGTTTGCAATGGGTAATAGTGAAGCATTTACATCCAATTCCCAAGCATTTTTCACACACGCCGAGATTTCTGTTAAATACAGTGTTAAGGCGAAATAATTAATGTTTAATGTCATAATGCTATATATGTACAGCCAATTTCAAAAGTGGCATTGATCAAAGACTCCAGGAATCCATTTTTATCAAATTCATTAAGTAATGTAACTGTATTTTTATATTTGCTGACAACAATAAGACAAATGTGATTTATCCCCACCTATTTTCTCGTTCTGAGTCAATTCCGAATCACATATAGCGTAGACTGCGCTGCAGGCGAGCAAACTCGCCTTACATGCGGACATGTCGGGCATATTGAAAACACTGCGCTCACCTTCCTTGCGCTCAGGCAAATGGTTTGATGATGTGTCGCTTAGCTATAACACGACTCGTTTGTCACCTTGTCCATTAGCTGCTACCGCTGTGGAAAATGGATTTCATATTTCATCAATAAAACAAAATATTTGTTCAGCTGCTTGACGGAGAACAGTGGCTTGTGACAATATCCTGTTGTGTCGGTTGTGTTGGGGTTGTGTTGACACATTTCACAACTGACACAATCGCTTTACACTGCTAAAGAGTGTTAATATCCTTTAGGTGTATTGCATTTCTCTCACAGTGATTGATGGCTCATCTGATATGCAATGTATGCCGTGATAAAGAGCAGGGGGCTGTGATGATATTTGGCAAATGTCAGCGGTAACGTTGAACTTGTTTGGATGAGGTGAAGAGGTGAGATTGATGTTGTAACATACGCATACATGCATACACGTGTGAATGTCACGTACGTGGATAGCGGTGCTCATTTATGAGGATAAAAGCGCAGATCTGTCTAGATGACGGTAGAGGTGGTAGGTTACTACTGAAATGTACTCTGCAAAGTCAGCCGCGACGCCTTCAACAGGTGAGCAACATGTGTACTGGGTATGGTAAAAATATACCTGCCAGATAAATTCAGGAACAAGAAACCAGTCATTTAAAAAAAATATTTCTCACTAGTTAACGTCTGGATGGATAGGTATCATGGATGGATAGATCAAAAGACGTGAAGAATACCAAATCCTTTCATATTACTAGTATAGTTATTCTGTCATGGTATATACTACTCAAAACAAATTAGAACCGCCTCCGTGGTCTGGTGGAAGAGCCTCTGCCCGGAGAGTGGAAGGTCGGGTTCGATCCCCGACCGCATCATACCAAAACACGCTAAACGATGGTACTTGTTGTTACCCTGCCTGTCGCTCGGCATCAAGGGGGGTAAAGAAAGGACTGGTCGGCACGGAGTTAGTATACTTTGTGTGAGTGGAGTATTCATGTTAAACTGCGGGAATGGTATCTCAGCGGGCGAGCACTATAAAATCTGCATTATTCCGGACTAGCCACGCACACACGCACGCACGCACGCACGCACGCACGCACGCACACACGCACACCCAATCACTCACACTCGTGCATGCGCGTCTCTATATTAGTGCATTTCACCTCACCAAATGAATTTAACAGCATTACAGATTAACTATACAAATATTAAAGAATCGGGTGTTCTTTAACATTGTTTAGGTTTATGCCTCCTATAGTACTTTTCCAGATTTATCGCGACTTGGAGACTAAAACAGTGTCCCCACACATGTGTCGTCACATGTGTCGTGAATCAAACACGGACCTTCTGCTAGACGAGAGAGTGGAGCTTCAACCATAGCCTGCCCCGCCTACTCCAAAATAAGTGAGTGAGTTGGGTTGAACGCCACCTCGAAGAGTATCACACTTATATCACTGCGAGTCAATTTAATGTGGGAAGAAGGCCCCTTACGGCTGGTTTATCGATGAATAAAAATATGGAAACATAAACATATTGATGCATAAACCGCCGGGCAAAAGAAAGTACACAGTCATGTTTGCAAGTGGCTAAAAAAGAAACAAACAAAAAGGCTTATTCGATGGTGATGGGTTTAATCATAATTGTGTTTTGGACGTTGCGTTTGCTGTGTTTCTACCTGGTAACCTTTGATAGCGTTTTTAATTTTCTGGTTAAATCCAATTTTCAAACGTATGCTATATTTTGCCAGGCAGTTCAGCTAAATAAATGAATAGGTAAATATAGCACTGTCGGGTTGAACGATCAAATAGATATAGTACAATTTAAGAGTTTCCAGGGCTGCGATGAAGAACAGGTCTTTCACAGGTGATTGATATCCATATTGACAGATGCCAGTATCTTCTGAATTACGCAACGCGGAGGCATGTTTACATCTGTAAAACACAGGGCTGCGGCTACGCATGATGAATTTATTACACGCCCAAACTGAGACATTTGCCGTTATTTCAATCAGCACCAAACGTCTGTTTGTAATGATTGCCGATTGCTTGAACACGGAGGAAATTATTTGAGTTAGCGCAAAAAGTCATCATTTGTGTGGAGATAACATGATTGCGATGTGTTTCTCGTGGTATCAATGTAGGGATCGGCATACCATGTTGGTTTATAACACAGAGCTGATGAAGGCCTGGGGGTTGCGCGAGGCTGATTGTGATGAAACAACGTTCTGTTATCAGCCGCACAACAGCGGCATTCAGTGGAGTGAGGGTCTTTAATAAAAGCAAACAGGTGATCGGTAGTGTAAGAGCATCGATTGAATCGGTGGAAATATGATCTCGTCGCGGTAGCGCTGTCCATAGAGATTTCCCTCTGTCACTATCAAACGGGTCCTCTGTCTTGCTGTAATCCCATCCCATACCATAACGCTGCCGCCCCCGAACCGATCTTATTCCTTGACACAATGATTGACGTAACGTTCACCTCGACGTCGGTACACTCGAATGGCTGAGGTGAAAACGAGAATCGTCAATGAATCGAACTTGTCCCCACTGCATGGCGGTCCAGCGTAGACGCTGTCTGCACCACTGTAGACGTGCTTGACGGTGGTTTCCTGTCAAAATGGGACGTCTGGCGGGTCTTCTGACGACAATCCCTGCACATCTGAGGCGACGACGTACAGTTTGTGAAGATATTCGTCGAAGGCCAGGGGTGCTTCTTGCAGTCACTGTTGCTGGCTGGAATCGATTTCGTAGGTGTGTTGTTCGAATCCAGTTGTCTTGTCGATTATTGGTTACGCGTGGCCTGCCACTCCGAGGATGATCACTGACTGCATTCGTCTGGTGCCATAAACACCAAATAGTGTTTCTGTGGACGTTAAACATCACGTTGACTTGATCCTGCTTCAAGCATACCAATTGCTCGCAGACGCTCATTTTCGGACAGGCGTGGCATTTCGTAATGTTGAATAATTGCATAATTGTGTTGCTTTCTGAGTAGTTGTTGGGGCTTGCATAAAAGTTAACTTTTGCACGGAATGCATGATTTTCTGGAGCAGTTACGTTTTTGTGACTTGATACCATACATGTACTTCAATATTGAAAACAAAACCCACACCTCTCCCACACACTACACACTCAGTGATCACACCCTCAAACCCGAACCCCCACACCCCCACACACACCACACACGCAAGCTCATACACACACGCGCACACATATATACACACACGCACGCACGCACACACACACACACACACACTCATGCGCGTACGCACGTCCACGTGGTCCTCAATGTTTTGCAAATAATAGTTTGCAGACCTACGATATTGTCAACTGGAGCGAGGATGGTTTAGGATTACCTTTGTAATTAACAGTATACAGATGAAACCCATCATCCAGTTTCGTCTGTGCCGCGGCTCTCGTGAACAAAAGCTCGGCGTGCCGGGAACTAGACTCTGCTCTACACTCGTCAACATCGATGCCATCGACTCCTTTGTATGGTGAAACTGACGTCTTTGCCTAACGCTCGATGGCAGTTCGTTACAGCTTAGGTACAATGTTGAAATGAAACTCCATTATCAGGAAGAGGAAAACAGACAAAAACGTCGACGTATCTTGACATTTAGCTACCGTTAAGTAACCTTTTGACAGCGATTAACCATGTTTTATTACTGAAACAGCTTGTGCATTGACTTTTGTAATCCCTTGTGATGGTCGCAGGAGTGGTAATAGCGAGTGAGTGACTGTTGTTTAACGCCGCAGTCAGCAATATTCCATCTAAATATGAATAATAGTGTCTGCGCGAGGCGAGGCAAACCAGTGACAGAGGCAAAGCATGGGAAACAATCAACGACATCCGGGTCGCCCATAACGCCAAGCTAGACCACCCGATCTCAATGGGACGACTATTGCACCCATGCTAGCGCGGTTGTTCTTGAGACCCATGTCACAACAGCAGGGCGGTAGTGCTAAACTACCTACAAAAATCGTCGTGCTAGTAGTAGTAGTAGTAGTAGTAGTAGTAGTAGTAGTAGTAATAATAATAATAATAATAATCACCTTCATTACATGGATGACCTTGAAGTTATTGCCAATGGACACAATCAAACAAATTCTCCTTGTCGAATCCAACACATTGTCAGTGGATGCCCAGCTTTGGCACAAACACAGTATCTTAAGCGACATGATGGAGTGGCTCTATCATTTTATTACCGTCTTCGCAATTCTTGTGTTTTTGACACAGAGGTCCATCCATTGTACAACCCAGAATATGTAGAGGTCGTCATAGAAAATGATAAATACAAATTTCTTGGGAATAGGCAGGTATACAGCCTCAGACGTATCCAGGTCAACAAACCTGATCTTTTCCTTTTTGATTAATCCAATGAAATGACTTATATTATGCTATCCCTTTCAGGAAAAACATGGCAAATATGCGGACCTCGCTTTCGAAATGTCACGCTTGCATCCCAAGTACCAAGTTGTCTGACTGGGTGCAGTTTTGGGAGTCTTCACATTCTCCGAAAATGTTCTGAGTGGGTTTGACTAGGCAGCGATTCCTGGAAAAAGTCCCATTCGCTGTCTGGGCTGCGTGTAGAGGGGTCAAGGGCGCTCAGCTGATGATAAGCCTAACCAGCCTGACTGTGCCAGGATCACCCAAACCCTCTTTGCTGCATTTTGTCTATTTTAATCTGTACATATTAATATAATAGTAGTAGTAGTAGTAGTAGTAGTAGTAGTAGTAGTAGTAGTAGTGCTTGTTGTAGTAGAAGTGGTAGTGATAGTAGGAATAGTAGTAGAAATAGTAGTGGTAGTAGTAGAAGTAGAAATAGTAGTAGTAGTAGTAGTAGTAGTAGTAGTAGTAGTAGTAGCTATGATTATAGTGGTAGAAATGGTAGTAGTAATAGTAGCAGTAGTAGTAGAAATAGTATTAGTAGTAGTAGTAGTTATGATTATAGTGGTAGAAATAGTAGTAGTAATAGTAGAAGGAGTAGTAGAAATAGTAGTTGTAGTAGTTATGATTATAGTAGTAGTAGTAGTAGTATTAGTAGCAATAGTAGAAATAGTAGTAGCACCTGCACTAGTAGTAGTAGTAGTAGTAGTAGTAGTAGTAGTAGTATCAGCAACAAAAGCACTAGTAGTAGCACTAGTAGTAGTGGTAGTAGTAGTAATAGTAGTAGCGACTTTATTGTAACTACATTATTTCATGACCCCATCCCACCCTACCCATCTCACCCCACCCGTCCAATATCTTAACGGAAACCACTTATAAATCCAGTGTTCCTGTGTGTTGCATCATTAATAGAAGGTGAGCTTCGGTACCTTAGACGAACCAGTTTGTGATCCTCAATCAGTTCCGTAATGTGACAAATCCTCACAACCCTCCAAACTCCAGTAAATAAAACTGTGTGAAGTGTTGTTCCACAACAGCGTGAATACTTGTCGCTCACCACCACTATAATGTGAGAGATAAAATAGCTCTCTCTTCCTGTTCTCAAAATAACCATTGGCATATAAACCATCCACTAGAATAACAGGTTTCAATGGCAGCGTTGACGGACAAATCGCAAAAAAGATTGACAGTTCTGAAAACAATTCACATGATTAAACGTGTCTGAAGTGTGCAAGAATCACGTCCAAGCGTACGTGATCGTAGGTTCGTCAGGATCATAGAACGTTCGTGCTCAACCATTTGTGTACAGTATAGTTCGTGCTAAATATTGAGTGAGTGAGTGAATCAGTAAGTGAGTGTGTGTGTGAGTGTGAGTGTATTTTTGTGGGTGGGTTTGGGTGAGTGTGTGTGTGGTTGGTTTGAGGCCATCTTGATCAATCATCATTTATTGTTGCTCTATGGCCATAGAGTTGAGTGAAACCTGGAATTCGAGTCTAGAATCTGGTTTGTATTGTGTGTATGAATATTGTTTTACGTCGAAAGAGTACAGCTATATAAAGGCTGGTGTAAATAATTGAGTCTGGACCAGTCAACCAGTGTTTGGCACTGTGAGCCGCGATCCATAGGTGAAGTGAAATGTGGTCGCGTCCATGATTATTGCACTTATATAGCGACGTGTATGCACATGTGTGTCTGTGTATTAGTCTAATAGAATGTCTACTAGAATAATGACGATTTGATAGTGCTAGCCCACCGAGATACCATGAATACCCCACTCAAACACAATATACTGACTCCGAGCCGACCAGTCCTTGTTTTAACTCTTTAATGCCAAGCGCCAGACAGCGTAACAACAAGTACCATCTTTTAACGTATTTTGGTATGAAGCGGCCGGGGATCGAACCCCCGATTTTACGCTCTCCGGGCGGACGATTTACCACTGGACCATGGAGACGGTCGCAGCGATCCATCCATTACAGTCACATTACATAATATAAATAGTGTATATTGATGCATCTCAAATAATTTCCGCGATAAAGGTTTGAAACCTGCGACATATCTGGGTTGGATCCCATCGGAAACTGACATGAAGTTCTCTTTCTGCCCAAAAGATGTGTAGGGCACGATTGGTCTTAGGCGCCGACATTCGTTGAACAGAGTTACGTGCCTTAACCGTGCCAGGATCCCATATCCTGCTCTTTACTTTGTCAACATCATACACAAGTGCTCTTGGTTTACCCAAACCCGAATATCCTTTTTTCTTCACTTTGATTTTTCCCACATTACGTTGACACGTGATTTATCTGAAATACTGTTCAACACTGCGTTAAACTCAACTCAACCACTCACTCATACACTATCGCGGTTTAAAACCCGTATTGTTATTGATATCATGTCGTTAAGTAGTAAGCCGACGCATCATGATTTAACTGTTCAAAGCGGTATATAACCCATCTCACCCACTCACTCACTACTCACTCCCGCCTGTACGTTAATCGCTACTATGTCAGCACCCCGACCCGTACCGTTATATACCGCATATCCTGCTGTTTGTGACGGCCCATTTCATCCTTATGATCCGGGGATACAATAACTATCAGCTGATGCTGAATCAAAGGATACTAGAACCTCCACCGTGAGATTCGATCAGCGATGGGCTGTGATACGTCAACATCTTCAGAGAGATGTAGCGCTTCATTTAACGTAACCTAAGCCATAAAACGTAACCTACTTCATGGTAAATATCACTCTGAGGTACATTTTAACAGGAAAATTGAAACAGGTAAGGGAATAATGACCGAAAATAATAAAATGAGAACGGATGCATTCATGGTCGTGGCTCTGTTGATTGTAAATGTGGGGTGTTTTCATTTCATTCTTCTTACTGTTTGATGTTTTTTTTAGTTGAAAGGGCATTTTGTGTTCAAAGTTTAATTATTTTTTTTATCTTTTATTCAAATGATGAGGATGTATTATAAACAATATGTCGGTAAGGGACCGACAGTTTTTATATTCTAGGAAGTAAAAGTAATTTTGTCATTTTGCTTTCACATATATAAATAATTAAAGCGACAAAACCCTTACCATATCCAATAGAAATTCCATTCTATGTAGTCGATTGTACGATACCGACAATGTCATGAGCATGTGTTTATGAATCACTATCAAATAGAGGTGATACCAGGTGAAAAGGTGAGCGTATCCTGCCCTACCGGTGGCACCCGTCACAAACACATGCAAAGGCAAGTCAATTGTTCACCTAAAAATACACGGGAACATATGACATTTGGTAAAAAAAGGGAATTGTATCGGACATCATTTTTGTCACTGATGCGTCAATTTTGGAAATGTGCTCCAAATGTCTACCATACAACTTTTTTTGAAAGCTTTACTGAGGCCTTGAAAGTTGTAACCTTGGTTGAAACTAATCATCAGCAACCCATGCTTGTCGTAAGAGGATTAAACGGACCCGGTGGTCAGGTTGGTTGATGCATGTCATCTTATCCCAACGGCGGACATTGATGCTCGGGATGTCAATCACTGGATGTTCTGGTCGCAGTCATACACTTAAAAGTTTGCTGAGTTAGGTGTTTAACAACGAACTAATCATACAAAACATATTCACTGAAACTGTTGTAAGCGACTCCTCCCCTCAAAATGGAAGATGGGATTGACAGAAAACAGCCACTGTATTTCTTTCTGATGATGTTTCAGAAGTTGGTATCAATATACTTGATTTTAGTTTGTTTGTTGTTTAACTCCGCACTCAGCACTATTCCAGCTATATGACGGCGGTCTGTAAATAATCGAGTCTGGACCAGACAATCCAGTGATTGATACCATGAGCATCGATCCACGCAATTGGGATACGATGACATGCATCAACCAAGTCAGCAAGTCTGACCATCCGATCCCGTTAGTCGCCTTTTACGACAAGCATAGTCACCTTTTACGGCAAGTATGGGTTGCTGTAGACCTATTCTACCCCGGCGTCTTCACGGGCCAATATACTTGAATAATATGAAGGTGGAATATGACCAGGTAACACCTACTAGTGTACAACTTGTGGTAACATATAACAAACTATATGACATGAGGCTTCACTGAATAGTTTCACACATTCAATATGTTAACCATTCTCTGTGAACAGTATCCACCCACCACCCAAACATCCCGAACATTCAAGGTTGAAAATAACCTTCAAATTTAAACAGTGTGATCTAAGCGGCTTTTGTCCTGGCTAACCATAACAAAATAACCACACCTTAACATATACTTTACATGCAATGTATTCAGAAACATTTCGTTTATTAAAAACGCATACGTGATTGATTTTTCTGCGGCAAGAAGAATAAATTTTTAACACAACCCCAGTACCGTACAAACTCATAAATAACGAACACATGTTTAATTGCGAACCTAAGCATCCCCATAAAACAGCTGAGTAAGAATACTTCCTAAAAAGAATTATAGCTAAATCATGTGACAACGATGTATTGGAATCCGCGTAACGTTCAGTATTTTCGTGCAAGAGCTAAAACCCATCTAATCTAATTTCGCTGTAGGATGCAACACATCGCCCAAGCCCGCTGTAATAAATCAGTATTTATTTATTCATAATGTAGGATTAACCCGAGACAATGTTAATAAAGCCTGGGCGTATTGTGTTCACATGACTGCAGTAAAACAGTGGTATTCTCCTGAAGAAGGCCGTAAAGCTTACACGAAGCCCAACATTTGCTCTTCAAAACTCGAGTTACCATGAAAAATTAATGACTGTCACTGAGAACAAATCCTCTGTTTTGTTGCCCAGATCGCGTGTTAAGTGTAATGCATAGCCATGATTGCGTTGTACGTCCGTCAAGAACCCCCTCACCTCTGTGCTTGCTGCAGGCGGATTTAATAAACCACGACCACCGAAGTTACGGTACATTTTGTGACGTACGTTGTTAACCATCAGTAATATATTATTTAGGGGACATAGGTGGTCCTGTAGACTTCTGTGCTGTAATCAGATGCGCTGAGTTTCCACCCCAGCTGTGCCGGATCCTCTGATCATGGTCCGAAGTAAATATTTGTCCCCTCATGGTTCTGGTTTTGTAAACGTCTACGACAAGCGTCACTTGGGGTTTTCTTTCCACATTAGGCGGGCTCGGTGAGACAAAAGACAAATGCTATCAAGGCATTAACCCCAACTCACACATTTCGTATCAAATTCAGGCCACCGTTGTAGCATCTCGCTGAGTAATAAATATTGCGAACGACATGTATTCGACCTTGGCCGATGGTTAATCTTTACTTCATGACAAACAAATCCATTAGGAAATAGTCTCTGTTCTTATCTAGTCAGTCGCCATGACTATACCGAAAGCATCTTCTACGTTAGCTACTCATCCTATGAGGAGCAAATAGCTTAGTAATGGTTCAATCTATCATTCTGTCTTCGGTGATGTAATTATAAGTAAGAAAACCACTCTGATATTTCTTTGCTTGCTCTGTATGCCAGTCGGAGTTTCCTTGAACCGGGAAGACGCTGCATGCACACACCATAGATATACAATCAATAACAGGCAACCGTAAGAGGTAATAAAGAGAAATCAGGCATTGAGTACAATAGGACTCACCATCTGAACTTATACCTTGGGAAAATTGTGCACGTTTGCATTATTTCAAGTTGAGTGATTGCAAAAACAAGAACACTATACAACGTACTTATGGAACAGTAAACGTATACCTTGTACTGGTAGAACTAGCACTTCACACACCATATTGCTAGAACTAGCACGTCACACACTACATTGGTAGAAGTAGCACGTCACGCACTACACTAGTAGAACTAGCACGACCACATACTACACTGGTGAAACTAGCAAGTCACACACTACACTGGTAGAACTAGCACGTCACACACTACACTGGTGCAACTAGCAAGTCACACACTACATTGGTAGAACTAGCACGTCACACACTACACTGGTAGAACTAGCACGCCCACACACTACACTGGTAGAATTAGCAAGTCACACACTACACTGGTGAAACTAGCAAGTCACACACTAGACTGGTAGAACTAGCACGACCACACACTACACTGGTGAAACTAGCAAGTCACACACTACACTGGTAGAACTAGCACGTCACACACTACATTGGTAGAACTAGCACGCCACACACTACACTGGTAAAACTAGCACGTCACACACTACACTGGTGGAACTAGCACGTCACACACTACACTGGTAGAACTAGCACGACAACACACTACACTGGTAGAACTAGCACGCCACACACTACACTGGTGGAACTAGCACGTCATACACTACACTGGTAGAAATAGTACGTCACACGCTATACTTGTAGAACTAGCACGTCACACACTACACTGGTGAAACTAGCAAGTCACACACTACACTGGTAGAACTAGCACGACCACACACTACACTGGTGAAACTAGCAAGTCACACACTACACTGGTAGAACTAGCACGTCACACACTACATTGGTAAAACTAGCACGTCACACACTACACTGGTAGAACTAGCACGCCACACACTACACTGGTGGAACTAGCACGCCACACACTACACTGGTAGAACTAGCACGACAACACACTACACTGGTGGAACTAGCACGCCACACACTACACTGGTGGAACTAGCACGTCACACACTACACTGGTAGAAATAGTACGTCACACGCTATACTTGTAGAACTAGTACGTCACACACTACACTCGTAGAACTAGCAAGTCACACACTACACTCGTAGAACTAGCACGACCACACACTACACTGGTGAAACTAGCAAGTCACACACTACACTGGTAGAACTAGCACGACAACACACTACACTGGTAGAACTAGCACGCCACACACTACACTGGTAGAACTAGCACGCCACACACTACACTGGTGGAACTAACACGTCACACACTACACTGGTAGAAATAGTACGTCACACGCTATACTTGTAGAACTAGCACTCCACACACTACACTGGTGAAACTAGCAAGTCACACACTACACTGGTAGAACTAGAACGTGACACACTACACTGGTGAAACTAGCAAGTCACACACTACACTGGTAGAACTAGCACGAGCACACACTACACTGGTGAAACTAGCAAGTCACACACTACACTGGTAGAACTAGCACGTCACACACTACATTGGTAAAACTAGCACGTCACACACTATACTGGTAGAACTAGAACGTCACACACTACACTGGTGAAACTAGCAAATCACACACTACACTGGTAGAACTAGCACGCCACACACTACACTGGTGGAACTAGCAAGTCACACACTACACTGGTAGAAATAGTACGTCACACGCTATACTTGTAGAACTAGTACGTCACACACTACACTAGTAGAACTAGCACGCCACACACTACACTGGTAGAACTAGTACGTCACACACTACACTGGTGCAACTAGCAAGTCACACACTACACTGGTGGAACTAGCACGTCACACACTACATTTGTACAACTAGCACGACCACACACTACACTGGTAGAACTAGCACGCCACACACTACACTGGTAGAACTAGTACGTCACACACTACACTGGTGGAACTAGCACGTCACACACTACACTGGTAGAACTAGCACGTCACACACTACACTGGTAGAACTAGCACGAAACGCACAACGCTGGTAGATTTAGCACGCCACACACTACATTGCTAGAACTAGCACGTCACACACTACACTGGTACAACTAGCACGTCTCACACTACACTGGTAGAACTAGCACGTCACACAGTACATTGATAGAACTAGTACATCACATACTACACTGGTAGAACTAGCACGTCAGAGACTACACTGGTAGAAATAGTACGTCACACACTACACTGGTAGAAATAGTACGTCACACTCTGCACTGGCAGAACTAGCACGTCACACACCACTCTAGTAGAACTAGTACGTCACACACTACACTGGTGAAACTAGTACGTCACACACTATATTGTTAGAACTAGCACGTCACACACTACACTTGTAGAACTAGCACGTCACACACTACACTGGTGGACCTAGCAAATCTCACAGTACATTGATAGAACTAGTACATCACACACTACACTGGTGGAACTAGCACGTCACACACTACACTGGTAGAACTAGCACATCACACAGTACATTGATAGAACTAGTACGTCACACACTACACTGGTGGAACTAGCACATCACACAATACACTGGTAGAACTAGCACGCCACACACTACACTGGTAGAACTAGCACGCCACACACTACACTGGTGGAACTAACACGTCACACACTACACTGGTAGAAATAGTACGTCACACGCTATACTTGTAGAACTAGCACTCCACACACTACACTGGTGAAACTAGCAAGTCACACACTACACTGGTAGAACTAGAACGTGACACACTACACTGGTGAAACTAGCAAGTCACACACTACACTGGTAGAACTAGCACGAGCACACACTACACTGGTGAAACTAGCAAGTCACACACTACACTGGTAGAACTAGCACGTCACACACTACATTGGTAAAACTAGCACGTCACACACTATACTGGTAGAACTAGAACGTCACACACTACACTGGTGAAACTAGCAAATCACACACTACACTGGTAGAACTAGCACGCCACACACTACACTGGTGGAACTAGCAAGTCACACACTACACTGGTAGAAATAGTACGTCACACGCTATACTTGTAGAACTAGTACGTCACACACTACACTAGTAGAACTAGCACGCCACACACTACACTGGTAGAACTAGTACGTCACACACTACACTGGTGCAACTAGCAAGTCACACACTACACTGGTGGAACTAGCACGTCACACACTACATTTGTACAACTAGCACGACCACACACTACACTGGTAGAACTAGCACGCCACACACTACACTGGTAGAACTAGTACGTCACACACTACACTGGTGGAACTAGCACGTCACACACTACACTGGTAGAACTAGCACGTCACACACTACACTGGTAGAACTAGAACGTGACACACTACACTTGTGAAAGTAGCACGTCACACACTACACTGGTGAAAGAAGCACATCAGACACTACACTGGTAGAACTAGCTTGTCACACACTACACTGGTGGAACTAGCTTGTCACCCACTACACTGGTGGAACTAGCGTGTCAAACACTACACTGGTAGAACTAGTACGTCACACTCTACACTGCTAGAACTAGTACGTCACACACTACACTGGTGGAACTAGCTTGTCACACACTACACTGGTGGAACTAGCACGTAACACAATACACTGGTGGAACTAGTACGTCACACTCTACACTGGTAGAACTAGCTTGTCACACACTACACTGGTGGAACTAGCTTGTCACACACTACACTGGTGGAACTAGCACGTAACACACTACACTGGTGGAACTAGTACGTCACACACTACACTGGTAGAACTAGTACGTCACACACTACACTGGTGAAAGAAGCACGTCACACACTACACTTGTGAAAGTAGCACGTCACACACTACACTGGTGAAAGAAGCACGTCACACACTTCACTGGTGGAACTAGCACGTCGCACACTATATTAGACACACACCACTGGCAGAATAATCAGGTTAGTACACTGGCACAACTATCACGCTGGAAACAGCATTTTCCGACTCTGTTCGCATTACAACATGGTGGAAGTTATTGCCATCTGTAGTGTTTTGTTGCATATACACGCAATTTAATTAATCGGTTGAAGCGCAAGTACGCATCGTCAGTGTTTTGTTGAAACTTTGAAAAGCCTGCATTTTGTATTCATTTATGATTTGAAAACAAGGCTAGAAATGTTTCGGTAACATCTCATCTCAGCTCAGCTGCTGCACCCAAAGACAACCTATATAAGTGCATATTCATCCTCATTGAAATCATGCGCTTAAGGATTCGTAGTGAGTCACACATTCCTGTTATATATGTGGCAAATAAAATCTACCCAATAACGTGAAGGTAAATGTTAATTGGTCAATGAAAATTCATCAATTACGGTCCTGGACCCTCACTGACAAAATCAACGCTGTAAATAGCGCCCATTAATTAGTTGCTGATAGATAATGTAGATTACTTTCTGCACATAAAACTAAGGCAATAACACTCTTAAAATAGAAGACACTAATTGCCTATGTATTTGGGCTATTGTCAAACCGTTGAGGTCACCAAGGTATTGGCAAGTCACAGTGTGTGTGTGAGAGAGAAGAGAGAGAGAGAGAGAGAGAGAGAGAGAGAGAGAGAGGGGGGGAGAGAGAGAGAAAGAGAGAGAGTGTATGAGTGAGTATGTGTGTGTTAGTGTGTGTTTGTGTATGTGAGTGGGTGTGTGTGTGTGTGAGAGAGAGAGAGAAGAGTGTGTGTGTGGGTGTGTGTGGGGGTGTGGGTGTGTGGGGGTGTGGGGGGGGGGGGGGGGGGGGTGAGTGTGTGTATGCCTGGTTGGAATTATGGTATATGCATTTACATCAATATCTGCAATAGTAGGCATACAGTTACGTTTTCTTTATAATGACATTCCAAATTACCATAACAGTGGGAATATGCATATCGATCAGTAATGTGAATGTTGAGACTGAGTATGTGTTTGAACCCCACACTGTGTTAGAATTAATTGTCTGGTACAAGAAATGTTCAAAAGGTTGAGCTTCTCATTACGTCGACATAAAATTATCCCTTTGTTGTAACAGTAACGGGCCACATTCAGAAATAATTGTGTCTAGTCATGAGAGAGGAGGATACTGGCACAAAGTCATGACTGGACACAACTTAGTCAGCCTGTACAAACGTCAGTCCATGACATGACATGTTATTCCACCTAGGCAACAGACAAAACACGACGTGAGATGTTTGTACTTCCTGCACAATAACCAATCAATAAAGCGCTAACTCGGTAAAAGTGCGTCAAAACATGCATCCCAGCATTTACTTATATTTTCAATGAATTCAAAGTTTTACACTGACACGATTTTTTTCCACATCTCAAAAACCATCATCAGCTGCTCATCGCAAGCACGTAACGACGGCAACAGGAGTCAACAAGTCCGAACTGAAGTACACAATTTAGTTCTATTATTATTCTATCTGTTATATAAAACGTGTCAAAGGCAAATGAATCATGACACGTGGAACAGACTACTCCGCCTACACAATAGACAAATCATGATATAGATGTAGCACAGACTACTGCGCCTACACAATAGACAAATCATGATATAGATGTAGCACAGACTACTGCGCCTACACAATAGACAAATCATGATATAGATGTAGCACAACCTACGCCACCTGCACAATAGACAAATCATGATATAGATGTAGCACAGACTACTCCGCCTACACAATAGACAAATCATGATATAGATGTAGCACAGCCTATACCACCTGCACAATAGACAAATAATGATATAGATGTAGCACAGACTATGCCACCTGCACAATAGACAAATCATGATATTGATGTAGCACAGCCTATACCACCTGCACAATAGACAAATCATGATATAGATGTAGCACAGCCTATGCCACCTGCACAATAGACAAATCATGATATTGATGTAGCACAGCCTATACCACCTGCACAATAGACTAATCATGACATAGATGTAGGACAGCCTACGTCACCTGCACAATAGACAAATCATGATATAGATGTAGCAAAGCCTACGCCACCTGCACAATAGACTAATCATGATATAGATGTAGCACGGCCTACGCCACCTGCACAATAGACAAATCATTATATAGATGTAGCACAACCTATATCACCTGCACAATAGATAAATCATGACATAGAAGTAGCACGGCCTATACCACCTGCACAATAGATAAATGATGACATAGATGTAACACCACCTGCACAATAGACAAATCATGACATAATCGGCAAGTGAATCATGACATGTAGCACAGCCTAGCCACCTGCACAACAGACAAAGCCTGATATACAAATAGTACAGGTTATACCACCTGCAAAACAGACAAATCGTGACAGTTTATACTACATACTGAGCAGCCAAATACCTACACGAAACCGAATACACGCATGATACCTAACTCCACAAGTATTCCATTTCATATTTCCGCAGGAATCGATGTTGCCAATTCTGACTATTTCAACCCATATTAGGTACCAGCTCGACTCTGGTAAAGTCTACTCTTGTCACCAAATGTAACTTTGATAAATTACAAATCCATTTTACGTGAACCGCTCTTATCATTATTAAAAATTCAACTGCCTCCAAAGAGGCATATGATCAAGCCATGGAAACAGTGTTAATCATCACATGCCTAAAGAGACAATGTGGGAGGTCTATTAATCAAATAAACAAATTCCCAGCAAATAAACACATTTGAGCCCGACCAGCAATGAATCATCCTTGAAACAAAAGACAATGCAATATTCACCCCAACACCTATGCTCCAGCAAACAAAACAACAATCTCTGCACAAGATCAAATGACTGCAACAACGGGCACCTTGTGTTTCCAGGGTACATTCGTTTCCCTGGGAGGGACCACGCACAGCGGGGGTAGAGCAATCAAACCCACCCCTACTTCTGGGCCTAATTACTTGGAAACATAAAATTGACGATCAGTTTCAACCGAGCTGTTTTGTTTTAGAAGAGGCCATTGTACCGCCATGGAACGGTATGGGAGGAGCGGGAAGTATAACAAGGGTTGCTTTCATTGGCAATACAGGACATTCCTAATGAGCGAAGGAGGGCTGTTTTTGCTAAGCGCCAGGATGGGGTTGACCTTTCTCTTATATAGTGTTTGTGAATATTGATGTAGTGTTTCGCTGTCTCGGCGCACCTGTGGTGCCAGTTTGGATGTACGGGAACGAGAAGAAAGCATTACAAACCTGTCACGATCGTTGTCAGACAGCTTAATTTACACCAAGCGACGTCATCGGCTTTTTTTACGCTATAAAAATCAGCCGTCATCGCTTCTTGATCATTTGAGTGACTTTTTAAAATCAACTCGACGCCATGCTATCGTGTCTGGTCCCAAGATCAAAGAGGAGTCGTCCATCATTAATACGCGACAGACAGTGTCGCACGTTGTCGAGTGAATCCCATTCGTTATGATCATACAGAGCTTTGAATGTTTCAGCTACGAAATCGTTGTTCGAATAATAATAATAATAATAATAATAATGATAATTATTCTTTTCGCCCTTTGCTTTTCTGTTTGTCACTAAATCCTTTAAGCTTTTTGCTCAGCAAAGAGCAAGGTTATCACCAGGGACCCCCCAACCACAGATCCCCAACACCCCTTACTCACCTACTTTACATGGATGACCTTGAACTTATTGCCAATGGAGGATCTACACTCAAAAAACAGATTCTGCTTGTCGAGTCCTTTTCTAATGATATTGGCATGTCATTTGGACTTGATGAATGTAACATTCTTCATTTGAAACGTGGCAAGGTAGAAGAGGGAGGCTCTGTCAGTTCAGAGTTTACCTGGAATGCCAGGCCTATACGTACTTAGGGATGCAGATTAGGGACAAACTCCAGAATGCCCCAATCAAGGAAAAACTTGAGTACAAATGTAGACTTAAGAAAATCTTAAGTTCAGAGTCAGACAATAGATCCTACCACCCTCGCTGTTCCCTCAAACGCTTATATTTACCAATTATGATTTGATTAATGTGGAGGATTTTCATGATAGAATTGTTTTGTGCACTTTTGTACACATTTATTTGTCCGATGATCCTCTTGTGAAGCATGTCAAGATTCATGATGAAAACAAGGCATTTCAAAGTTTTCGTAAACGAGCCAAGAATGTGGGACATAATATAAATGTCGGTGTTGAGATTGCTGATGGTTCTGTACTGCTGGACGGTACAGAAATGTGTGTCAACTAAGTGAAGTGCCAAAGCAAATCGGCCAAGACTGAGTTTTTCAAGGAGAGGCTATCTGAACGACCACTGCATCGAGTTTATGTGCAGTGTGTTGTAAGGATCAGCAACCCTGCAGAGTCCTTTTCTTGGATGAAGTCGGCTGGCATGAAAGGTGAAACAGAAGGCTTTCTGTCTGCTGCTCAGCACCAGTCACTTCCACTCGAAACCGTCAATGTGTGATTTGGCACCAAAATGTAAATATGAACTATAGATTATGCAAGGAATTTAAATAGACCGTCCAACACATCGCCAGTGGATGCCAAGCTTTGGCACAAACACAGTATGCAAAGCGACATGATGGAGTGGCTCTATCCTTTTATTACCGACTTCGCCATGCTTGTGGTTTTGACACAGAAATATGAAGAGGGCATCATGGAAAACGATAAATATTATTTGCAATGGGCCCGTACTCAGCCTCAGACCTTTCCAGGCCAACAAAAATTGATTTTGGTTTTTTTATAAATCTAAATTTATATCTTTGTATTTTCTTTCCCTTTTGACACAAATTTAATTGACATGATTCAGGATTAATATGACAAATATGCGGACCTCGCTTTCAACATGTCACGCTTGCATCCCAAGTACCAATTTGTTCGACTCCTCATTGTTCTCGGTGCCTTAGGTTTGGTATCTCCCAATCTGTTTACTACATTGGGAGAGTACCCGGGTTTGCTACCAGGAATACAGCCCTTCTGACAATCTGGGTAATGCAGAAGGCTGCAGTTTTGTTGAGTCTTCACATTCTCCGAAACGTTCTGGGTGGGTTTGACCAGACAGCGCTTCTTGGGAGAAGTCCCATTCGCTGTCTGGGCTGCGTGTAGAGAAGGCAGGGGCCCTGAGCTGATGATGAACCTAAACAGCCTAACTGTGCCAGGATGACCCATAACCACCTTACTCATATATTGAATCTGTATAATATAAGAATAATGATGGTGATGAATACAGTCAAGACGTGGTAATTTCATAGAACGACGCCGTATGAATGGTTGAAATGATGAATTAGAAATGTCTAATTGTTATCTAATTCAGTTGAGAAATTAATTTCATGGATTTTACAATGAGTCGATAATTCATGAATGATTCTATGTTCCTGACATTAGCTATAATTCATTTGATTCCAGATTTAAGATAGATGTCGTTTATACATATTTAATGAGTCAAAGCTTTTGAAAGCTTGAAAGAAGTGCATTATGGATATTGTATTGTGCCGTGACGCATCTGTCAACAGATTTGATGTAATAATGAAAAAACAAGTATCACCTGACTTTTGTTATTTAAAATCGGGGCATAATACAAAAATATGATACCATGACGTCCCAATTATATGATTTACAGCAACCATAATGATCTAGCGTTTTGATATTTTATTGTCATCTTACACACACGGTATGAAGCTAAGATATTTACTCCTTATTCTCATTCGTCTTTCTGTAACATAAAACGTAATCGTTATCTGAAAATTCACGTATCTTCCGTTTATATTTCTACTTATATTTTCAAAAGAAAAAAGAGCTGCAGTCATGATGTTGAAAGATTACCTCAATAGGCTTTCCAATAAAGCCGACAAAAACATTTTCCATAATCATAATCAACGATGTTTATGATTTAAATTTTCTTGAACAAATATTCATTTCAAATTCAGTTCTTTTCACAAGTTTGGGTAACATTATAAATATGATCTTTTCACATGGAAGGTGTACATCAGTTTTAAATGAGCTTGAGGCATGACTTTCTCTTTTACCCAATATCAAAGCGGTTTCAACCGATTTATCCCCTGAACCAGAAGTAAGAGATTAGCAACACCGCCTCATTTATTTCATATGTAGATTTATGAATAAAGATTCAAATTGAAAAAAAATATCCAAAGATAGTATGAAAAGAGCAATATTCCAGCAGCTCCAGCATTTGGTGGTTACTTCACAGCTGTTTTTGGTACAATCCAGCATGACCTTTCGACGAATATTTTAAACATCGTCATACTCCTGCTCTTAACCAGGTTACAGCAATCAAGGCCTTAGTAAATGTAACGCATGACAAACATGATGGCTGATGCAAGTCCCTGTTTTGGAGTGTACCATATTTCTTTATGTTCCCATGTTTTTTTTGTCAGGTGAACAATTGACTTGTCTCTGTGTTGGGCGACGTTAGTGGGGCAGGCTCCGATCACCTTTTGGCGAACACCTGGTGCCATCACTTTTTAATAGATCGTAAACACATGTTTTTTGGATAGAATCGGAATTGTACAGTTTGCATTTAGCAGATATTTATATGATTATGGAAAAGGGATTGCCGCCTATATTGATAGATGAGTAGTAGTTATGATTGTGTTTGTTTGTTGTTTTACGCCGCACTCAGCAATATTCCAGCTATGGGATCATGAGCATCGATCTACGCAATTGGGATACCATGACATACACAGACCAAGTCAGAGAACCTGACCACTAGATCCTTTTAGTCGCCCCTTACGACAAGCATAGTCGCCTCTCACGGTAAGCATTGGTTGCTGAAGACCTGAAGGTCAGTGGTTCGAACCCCAGTCGCGTCAAACCAAAAGATGGTACTTTTTGTTTCCCTGCCTGGCGTTCAGCATTAAGGGGATAAAAGAATTACTGGTCGGCTCGGAGACTGTGTAATGTGTCTGAGTGGGTTATCCATGCTAAACTGTGGCATGGTATCTCAGTGGGCTATCACAACAACCAGGCATTACAGCCTATACTAGTACAAGCAGACACATACACCCACACACGTGCATGCACTTCGCTATGTGCAATAATCTTGAACGCGACGTTAAACACCATTACACCTCCTCACTTCGTATTGACGTGCAGCCAGACTGGCTCACAGCACTATTACTGTTAACAGCTAACAGTCATACAGGATGGTCAGCTTCCAGTCATACACGTATTACGTTCATTCACGTGCACGAATGTCATACGATCTCACACAGAGTGGACAGATTTCTCGAAAAACAGATCATGCTTAATACACGGTGTCCAGACTACCGAGGTCTGTTCTAACGGGATTGTTATTTACAGCACGCAAATGCACACCCCTCTCCAATTCTCTGATCATATTTACACGGCTACATTAAATTATGGCTTATGTAATGTCGGTAATGACGTTCGCGGTAGTTCCACTCGGAAATAATTACTTTAGATAAACAATATTTCCACTTTTTCAGTGTCAGAAAGATTTACAATAGCATTAAATTACTCCTCGTAATGTGTTAGAAATACGACAGTCAGTCCACCTTGCGTAATACTTTAGCTTAACGAATCATGTAAAACCAGAAAGTTATGTAACTTTTCAAGGGAAATTCAATTACAGTAAAAGCATTTTTATTTAAAAGATTGTTAAAGTAACATTTATCACTAAACACTCTGGCTGCAGTCCCAGGAGATGTAAACATTGCCTTCCTGAACTATGAGAAGGCTTTGTATCGAACATCATGTAAATTACGCAATCGGGTCGATAATGAAAAATACTGGCGCTGAAGCAAGGCGGGCGTTGCAAATAGTTCATATGATTGAACAACTTGTCAGAATTGAATAATTGCTGTCATGTTGAATTAGGTAGTTTCTCATTCATATTGATTTCACAAAAGAGATTTCATAGAAATATTTTGCAAATTTGAAAAACAAGTTTTTATCCTCAATCTTATCAATTGATCTTGACTTCAATTGAATTCACGAATATATTCTTAACCGTTTGAAAATCTGCGACCGTTAATGACCATTGACCTGTCTGAGCAATAGCATTGTGGAAGTGGATTGTCAACGAGAACCCACTATGCTACACTTCACACACAAGATTCATTGGTTAGTCCACGATAATTGTTCCATTCCTTATTTTAATTTTTCGCAAAGCGGCCCTCTGCAACGTGATGTATCGTATATATGTCGCAAATAATTGATGCTATCCATCATTGTCCGTGACGTGACGATTTTTTTCTGGCGCAGTTTCAACAATACATTGACTGAGTTCATGTCTTCCCTTTTGATCGGAGCAGCGACATTTTCAGTAATTTCTCAGAAGAATGTTGGGATATATTTCATAACCTACTCCAAACTGCCATGAAACAATCCCGGAAAACCTGGGACTTACAAATTCACCCTGGACGGAAAATCTGTAATTTCTCGTTGCTCGGTGGATATTCAGTTTGGAGGACGTGTACATTTGCTAAATGCTCACGCTAGACTTGGCGAGTTCCGGCAGTCCGCTTGTCACAATGGTGTTCGTCGTGTTCGAAGTTATTGCACTTATAAAGTGACGTTCATTTACGTGCGTGTGCGTGTCCGTGTGCGTGTGCGTGTGCGTGTGAGTAATGCGTACTAGGTTTATAGTGATAGCCCACGGAGATACCATGCCGCAGTTTTAACATGAATATACCACTCGGACGCAGTATACTGACTCCGTGTCGATTAGTCCTTGTTTTATCCCCTTAATGTCATCGCCAGGCAGGGTAAGAACCATCTTTCACCGTTTTTGTATGTATCGAATCTATCCACGCAGGCGGTTTTGTCAAGACGGGTTCATTTCCATTTATTGATACAATGTGTGAAGTCCTGATGTACCATGCTGCCACATTCCAAGAATATTGGTAACACAGGCTTAAAATGTACACGTGTATTATCAGGTGTAACTAGATAGACGTAAATACACCCTGGAACAACGAGGATGTGCAATGAAGACGGAAGTATTTCAGGCAAGCGGCCCATCACCTGTTTCTACCCCATTTCAGTCTAACAGACTGAGTCTAAAAATGATGCACAGCTGCTATATTGCCAAAGACATCACGAATCCATATCTCATTAAACACCGGCATCTTCTGTATTCGTCCATTTAATCTAGCACTCTGTATCCAGGCATTTAATCAAACTCTGTGCTTAATGCCCATGAGCCATTGAATTTTAAGTTCACTTTTGCCAAACTGGTTAAACTTTAAGCTTGCATGAGATGATTCATGTAACATTCTGACCCGTCTCTAACCAGTGCAATATTACCACGGGCAACGTCTGGTCATAAACCTTAACGGTATGCATTAACATGCGTGCGAAATCATTTCGACAAAACGCTGACTGGTTAACAATATTGACACAACAGGCAGGTTTGCTTGTGCATTATGCGATGGCATTGCCCCACAAGATCCCCCTTAATGCCGTTATTATATCAACCAACAGATCATCTTATAATAAAATCGAACCCTTTCAAAATGAGTCATTCCCATCAAATACACATGATACAAATTGGGGAACATGGAATTTTATATCGTCTGACACGAACGCTCTGGCAGATTGACCATTTGATTGAAGTCTGGACCGAAGAAATCAGAAGCGCTTCTGTACCCTTTTAAACCCGTCAGCCGGTCTTGTAACGATTTTCTGGATTTTATTCAATAAAGTTTGCTCTAATCAAATCGTGGCAGTAAGTCATTGTGGAGAAGATGGTAATTCAGAGACTATTTTATCAGAATCCGATTATAATGTTGTCTAAATGAAAAGTTTTTCAAAGGGGTATTGAAGCATGGTGACTGCTGGAGGCCAACCTGGTTGATTTTTAGACATCGTTGCCCGGGTCAAGTTTGGGACAAAGTGGGCTCCATCGATCCCTTAATTCGAAAGAAAAGGGTCCAGAGAATCTGCTCGATGGATAAAATTGGCCTTGGAGACAGTAGGGGAAATCATCAGGCCATATTCACATAGATCATTATCTTCTTGAGTAGACATAATTGTATCATCCCCGCTATTCATAAGCTGTTATGGAGATCTTTTGAATGTTGCCGTCTTTCACTCGTCTGCAAGACTCCATGAGATCTGTCTCCTTGTTGCGTTCGTCTGCCATTCGTGCCAATCAACACTTGGAACCACCACCTGATGCTATACAGTTATTAAATGCTGAAAGTATTAAATTGTATTGTCATACCTTTGCCGTTACTGTTATGAATAAATGCATATCAAGAAGATAGATAGAAGTACCTAGTTCAGAGACGTGAGAACATGCTCATGACTTCATCTCTTCCGTGTTGCTTGAACACAGAGATAGGGAGATTAAAAAACCGAAAGCATTGGCGATTTTTAAAAAATTAAAATTGAACTTTCGGTCCTTGTTTCTCCGATCTTAAATGTTCGGAGCATTTTATGAATTAAAACGATTCGACTTAAATTACCAAAACATGTTTTGTCAATTCACATGAAATATGATTATCGACACGCTGCATATTACTCTAATGCACATTTATTGATTGAAGTTTCAATAGTTCAGTGTTTCTCATTGACAGGTTTCCAGTGGTACATGTGTAAAGTTTGTTCCCGTGCTTCTGTATTGATCATTCTGACCGAGATTATTTCGTCCCGCGTCGCACGATTCTATCTATACACCTGGGCCCACATGCACAAAGCGATCTTAGCACTAAGATGATCGGATCCCCCATACTTTAACATTGGCTTACAATAGTCGTAGCGCTAAGATCGCTTTGTGCAAGTGGTCCCTCTCTCTCTCTCTCTCCCTCTCTCTCAATCTCTCTCTCTCTCTCTCTCTCTCTCTCTCTCTCTCTCTCCCTCTATGACTTTGAAACATAGTTATTTGATATTGAAAAATGGAAAAGGTAGTGCTTAACTTTTTCAAGGTGTATATATGACTTCGTGCTTCTCAGTATGTATCAGTATATTATATTATATTTTATATTATATTTTATATTTATTACCTTAATTATACAATGATGTTCCCAGCAATAGTGATCTGGAAAGCGAAGGTTCCTCACAAAAAGAGCACTGACAAACGGGTTTTTCCCGCATATCGACTATATACTCATGTGATTCTCTGTGGAACATTGGTCGGGAGAGTGAAAACCACCTATCCTCTTGCTTTATCACTCTTAGGTTTAGTTCTTGTTGTCAAGTATGCATACATGTCTTAAGAGATTATCTTGCAAAGTGCAATGAAAATCTCCAAATGCCATGTCGTAATCCAGTGGTGTCTTAGTACTATGTCGTAATACCTTGACGTAACACCATCTCGTAGTACCATGTCGTAATGCCATGTCCTAACACAATGCCCTATATCGTAATACCATGTCGTAATATCATGTCCTACACCATTTCGCAACGTCGTGTTCTATACCATGACACAGTACCATATTATGGCATATGTATTAAATATTGGTTACTTGTTTAATCTATTCCCGCATATAGACATCCGCATCAATGTTATCGAATGTTATCGAATGCCATGCCAAAGTTGGTTATGAAGACAAAACTATCTTTGCAATGAAACAACGTAAACTAGATTGTGCTACACAATACTGGCATTCACTTAGCACAGGTACATGGACAACTTGTTTCTATAACCATGAAATCTGAAATTAAGTCTTAATCCCAAAATATGAATAGACATAAATACAGAAAGGTTTGATCAAAATTTAGAAGTGGATATAATACATTTGCTGTTCAAGCCGTACGTAAAGTTAAGTGTAATGTAGGTGATGAAGACTCTCTCTGCTCGCACTGCGTCTGGAAAATGAACAGCATGTTTGGTTTTTATGTCCTCTGTGTACCGTGCACGTTCTCGTTGTAAAGTTTTAACAAACAAAAAAACAAACAAGCCCAAGATATGAGGTCTAATATTAATTTAAAAGACTTCAGAATATATTTCATCTACCCAAATATAAATATATTGGATTTTAAATTTGAACGGCAATGCAATGTTGTCCAATACCATGATGCATGTCCAATTGTATACCTATACATAGATGTAATATGGGTCATGTGACCTTGAAAACAATAAACTGAACGGAATGCAATTGAATTGAATAACGTGTCACAATTCCATATCCTAATACCACGTCCTATTGCCATGTCCTAAAACCATGTTTTAATGTCATGCCAAAATGCGATGTTCTAATGTTGTCCTAATACCATGTTCTAATGCCATGCCCTTTTGTCAAGTTCTAATGTCATATCCTAATGCCATGTCCAAATGCCATGTTCTAATGTCATATCCTAATGCCATGTCCAAATGCCATGTTCTAATGTCATGTCCTAATGCCGTGTTATAATGTCATGTCCTAATGCCATGTCCTTTTGTCAAGTTCTAATGTCATCTCCTAAAGTCATGTCCTAATGCCGTGTTATAATGTCATGTCCTAATGCCATGTTATAATGTCATGTCCTTTTGTCAAGTTCTAATGTCATCTCCTAAAGTCATGTCCTAATGCCGTGTTATAATGTCATGTCCTAATGTCATGTCCTAATGCCATGTCCTTTTGTCAAGTTCTAATGTCATCTCCTAAAGTCATGTCCTAATGCCGTGTTATAATGTCATGTCCTAATGCCATGTTATAATGTCATGTCCTTTTGTCAAGTTCTAATGTCATCTCCTGTCATGTCCAAATGTCATGTTCTAATGTCATGTCCTAATGCCGTTTTATAATGCCATGTCCTAATGCCATGTTATAATGCCATGTCCTTTTGTCAAGTTATTATGTCATCTCCTGTCATATCTTAATGTCATGTCCCAATGTCATGTCCTGATGCAAAGTCCTAATACCATGTTCTAATGCCCTATCCTAATACCATGTTCAATACATGTCCATGTCGATATGTAAGACGCGTATATGGACGTCACTGCTCAAGAATACCTGAAATAGTCTTATCCTGACCAATCTAAATTTCGTCACACAAATTAAGAATATTGGACAATGACGTAAATAGCGTGATTAAATTTAGCAAACATCGATCCTACGAAGATCTGAGCGTTTTTCATCACATGTTTGATGAAATAACCAAAACGTATTTGACGGCCAATAGAAGAAGGCTGAAAATACATTACACGCACCGCCTTCAGGAACGGGCTGCTTCGGCCTCAAAAGAAACTAGTGAGCGATTCTGAAATGAAAGTGCTGAATGGTGTATGTTTTGTCGAAAGCGATAGATACATCATTTGAGAGAGAGTGACTGGATAATACCATGTCTAAAGGTGGGTTAACTTAGTGTAAAATGAATTTCCCAAACTGTCAGTTTGAGAGGGAATGTGCATTAAACCTTTAAGAAATCCTATCTGTACCCTCAACACGTCGTGAAACTGAGGATGTAACTGTGGCTAAAACCTTAACAACGTTGGTCGTAGGCAATGTGTTCTCCTCACATTCTTCACAACCAATTAAGAAACTGTAAACTCAGAGGGAAAAATAAGTCGTGCTTTTTGTACTTTCTGGAACAGAATACCGGAAAGGATTATGTATTTTACCGCAGATACGAGTGTGGAATCGCATCAGCTATACATGCACAGTTTACAACCATTTCCTACATTCTAGTGCCCCGCATCCACAAGTGCACTGCGTTTTAAAGGTAAACATGATCCGAAAATACTCAGCGAAACATTACTTTCTTTCACTAAATCTGGTATTAGATTTAAATTACAGCCTTGGATGGACCTGAATAAATATTTGTCTAAAACATGTGTCTGAAAAGTAGCTTTTGGTTTCCGAAAGAAATCGGTTTACTTGTTTTAAATTTAGCAATAAATTGTTCTTTGTTTCATTTATTCTAAAGAGTGTTGTGCAGGAATTGCACCATGTCGTCATTTATTTAGCGAGTTTAGAAAATGCAGAAAGTGGAGAAGAGCCAAATCAGATGATAAGGGAAGAATGTAGAACCAAAGATTCACTTTACTCTTAAAACTGCTTGTGAGCGGTGAATGAGTGGATATTGAAATCAACAGTCATCCATATTCCAGATGTGTCACGAGGGTATGTACGTAATGGAGTCTGGACCAGACAAACCAGTGACTGAAAGCATGAGCAACTATCCACTTTACTGGAACACGATAACATGAAGTACAGGTCCGACATCCATGTCCTCTTATGTCTGCTCTTACGACAAGCATACAGTACTGGAACACGATGACATGCAGTACAGGTCCGACCACCATGTCCTCTGAAATCTGCTCTTACGACAAGCATACAGTACTGGAACACGGTGACATGTAGTACAGAGTCCGACCACCATGTCCTCTGAAGTCTGCTCTTACGACAAGCATACAGTACTGGAACACGATGACATGCTGTACAGGTCCGACCACCATGTCCTCTGAAGTCTGCTCTTACGACAAGCATACAGTACTGGAACACGATGACATGCAGTACAAGTCCGACCACCATGTCCTCTGAAATCTGCTCTTACGACAAGCATACAGTACTGGAACACGGTGACATGAAGTGCAGGTCCGACTACCATGTCCTCTGAAGTCTGCTCTTACGACAAGCATACAGTACTGGAACACGATGACATGCAGTACAGGTCCGACCACCATGTCCTCTGAAGTCTACTCTTACAAGCATACAGTACAGGAACACGGTGACATGTAGTATAGGTCCGACCACCATGTCCTCTGAAATCTGCTCTTACGACAAGCATACAGTACTGGAACACGGTGACATGAAGTGCAGGTCCGGCTACCATGTCCTCTGAAGTCTGCTCCTACGACAAGCATACAGTACTGGAACACGATGACATGCAGTACAGGTCCGACCACCATGTCCTCTGAAGTCTACTCTTACGACAAGCATACAGTACTGGAACACGATGACATGCAGTACAGGTCCGACAACCATGTCCTCTGAAATCTGCTCTTGCGACAAGCATACAGTACTGGAACACGATGACATGCAGTGCATGGTCCGACCACCATGTCCTCTGAAGTCTGCTCTTACGACAAGCAAACACTACTGGGGCCTATGACTTCCCAGAATCGCCACGGGGTTTCTCATCACAAGCTTATTTTCCTATCAGGAGCTTACTTCCAAAGTCATTAATGGCTCTGTTAGCAAAGGTTAGTCAAGGAAAGATAACTCTTTGGTTACAATACGGCCAATCTTGACACTCATTGAAGTAATATAAAACCCAAAATGTATTGATTGCCTTTGATCGAAGTCAGTGCATGATTAAAATTATAAATGTCTACGCGGTGATAATGATGTTTTGAAACTATGATTGGCCCTACCGCTGTCTAACTAAATGAGTGAGTGAGTAAGTAGCTTTCATGACTGTGTGTTTAGCGGCAATCTCGGAATACGTCTTGTGATACATAACATCGAATAATTTGAAAGAAATTTAAATATACCAATGTGTGATAAGATGAATATACGTATTCAGACGGTAAATCGAAACGGAGGCATAAAGAAACGGTGCTGTGTGGTATTTGAGCTTGACCACTCTACCTTTCAGCGATTATGGATGGTTGAGCGATGGGAGTATAGCTACATAAGGGATCTTAACAGAGAAGGAGCACAAGTTAGAATCCAGAGTTTATGGCAGTGTAATTCATAGTCATATTTACATAATAATACACAATAAATCGAGGTAGAATATACATGTAATTCACACAATATCCTAATTCTTGCAGAGTATCCAGTTGACAACCATTGCACCGAGACAGTTCATGTTCATTGTACAATTATTGGGGACGTGTTGCCCAGTCGTCAAGGGCAACAATCTGCGGAGTTGCGTCCATTTGGCACGACTGAAACCGATTATTGTGGTCTCGAATCCCGATTCCTCCCGATTATGTTACTTGGTTTGTCAGCATCATGCGGGATTCACCAAAGTGGTCTGAGACCCGCATCACCCGGGTTTTCCTCACCTTAAGAAGATACACCGATAGAACTGGAATACTGTTAAACCCAACTCACCCACTGACCCATGCATTATGCATTTCATATTACCTATTGCAGCATGGTAATACAACAGGTCGACATGACATATAAGGCTGTATGTGTTTGACATAAACTGAGAGGGAAAAGAAGTGTACCGAAATGTTGTTAAACTTGATTATGTCTCTTTTACCATCACGCGTTCCTGCAACATTTTGTAAAAAGTAACCTGTGACTGGGTAATTTTGTGTAAAAATAAATTGTTTCAATAAAGAATGGGGTAAGAAGCGAATTTGCACCCACATGACCGACCCCTGCCATGTTTGAAACGTTGTAAATTTGTGCCGAAGAAAGCAAATTTATTGATTTTCAAAGATAAATGTCGAAGATACCCACCGGCGGTTGTGTATTATGCGATCGCTTTTTTCAAATATTTTAAATCAAATTATGTTTTAAAGGATAAAACCATGTAGAACTACTCTTTGGGAGATGACTAAGCGCCAGTTCAGTTCATGTTTTGGATATAATATCGCGAACTTTCATCGAAATGAAACACATGATAAAATCACCTGAGAGATGAAGTTCCTTTCGCTCTTCAGTTTATGTATCAATTGGCATAGGCTATCTATATCTGACTCTGACATATCATTGTAATGTTAGATTGACAAGTATTAAAGTACACGCTTTCATACTGTTATTTGAATTCACGTGGCATTTAAGGTGCATTTGACAAACAACAGTAATGGATGAGATGCCATACTACCATTATGACCACAGTATGTCAGAATGTATGTCACATTTGGTTGAACTTCTCTCACATTTTATTTCATTAAATCTTGTAACATCATTAGACTGGACACAGTGATATATTACTTAGATATAGGACCCATGTCAAATCATAATTAAGCACGAGACCATAATATATACATTATTGTATATGATATTTGCTACACTTCTCGTCCATTTCATTTCAAGTAGGGTAAACACGAGGTTTAACTCATTGTTCAGATAGTCAGTGGTTAGATTACAAAGGCTGGATTCAGACATCCGACACCTGTCTCAGATACAACTCATTGTCCGAAACGTTAATTCGCGATTAGCTAGCCACATGGGAAATACCCTACTAGATGTCTCTGTTGAAAATGTAAGGATACACGGATACTGTACTGGATGATCAGACACATGAGTTACTTACAATTTTTACTTACAGTTTATATATTTTTACATGAATGAATACAAATTAGTAAAATCATTGCCTGCCACAAAAATTATGTTAAACACAAAACAAGCCTCAGCTATATGCGCCACAGGTAAAAGCAGCTCAACAATTATACAAACTACTTTGTAATAGTATACAAAAATGAACGCTGTTTAGCAGCATTGAGCAGAGGTACCATACAGTTGGGTCGAATGTCAAAATGTACGTTTATTACTTGAATGTGTTGGTAACCTTTCGAACAACATTGACATTAAACGAATGTTGATAAATGAGACCATAGTCCCATAACGATCGTATATCATGATTTATTGTGCGACTTAATCAAACGTGTTCACTTGGGAATCTAGCGAAAATTGTATTTTGTTCTCAGTTTACAGTTTATCTAATTTGTATTATTGACATGCTAAATATAAGTAATGTTGATAGCCACGAGCACATGACAGTATAGAAATGTGGTGTTAACAGTGGACACCCTCGTGAAACATTTGTCCCTATGGTTTTAATCTACATCGTTATGGTCATTTTGTCACTTTTGCTGAAATACCTGCATACCTATACTTGCATTATTTTGTTACAAGGCCAATGTTGAAAATATGACATTTACAAAAATAAATATACTTTACATATGTTCATGTTTGAATGTATGTCTACATTTACATACATTTACAGGTATTTATGTTCAAATAAGAACGTTATCATTGTGGAAAGGTGATGCTTTCAAGTGTATGTGTTTATCTTCACCTTAAAGGTAGTTTGTCACTATGGGGGCCGTCGGGTAGCCTAGTGGTTAAAGAATTCGCTCGTCACGCCGAAGACCCGGGTTCGATTCCCGACATGGGTACAATGTGTGAAGCCCATTTCTGGTGTCCCCCGCCGTGATATTGCTGGGATATTGCTAAAAGCTGCGTAAAACCATACTCACTCACTCACATTGTCACTTTGGTGTGAATCGCGGGTGATGTCGGAGGGGCAGGACATACCTTCCATTTTAGCGAACACCTGGTGTCATCACTGATTTTCAGTGGTCCATTCATATAATGTTCGCAGCTATTGTGCTCTTTGCTTTTTGGAAGCTGTTTCGGTGGATAATCTAGACAGGTTATCCTCTTGAATTGAACACTAGGAACGCTTTGTTCAGCTTGATAACTTGGATTCTATTGATGTAGTGAAGCTGTTTGATCACCAGTACAAATACCTGATGGTTGTGTAGGTCATGCTGGTAAATATAGGTTTACAGTCGAGATGTAGGTTTGTTGTTTCGATTAAGCCTTTTTGACTCGATAACGGACACCGTGTACTTTAATGCCTACCATCTAGCTTAACGCAAACTGTTGGCCAAGATCTATACTATCATTCGTTCTTTCAAGCTGGAACAATTTACAATGACAAAAGTCAAACGAGAGAAGCAAAGGAAAGCGAATGCGGCATTAGTTTTTGAGTTATAACTGCATAACTAACATACATGTAAAATAATTACAATTTATCCCCTTTATCAGTAAATATTGATATCATGTACACAATGATATTGATTATGTTTTACATTCGATGTGGTACCAGATATGTCATTCGTTATGAAGCATGCCTGTGTTGATACAGATGAACATGTACAACTGTCATTCTTGTTACCTGTTCACCTGTATTCTATTGTCATTCATCAAGGGTACGGATACTCTTGAGTTTGTCTTACATGCATATATGTAAAGATGTTTTGGTCCGTGAGGATCTTCAGCAACCAATACTTGCCGGAAGTGGCAACTATGCTTGTAGTAAGAGGCGACTAACGGGGTCGGGTTGTCGGGTTCGCTGACTTGGTTGATGCATGTCATTGTATCTCAGTTGCGTAGATCGATGCTCATGGCGCCAATCACTGGATAGTCTGGTCCAGACTCGATTATTTAGGGCTGGATTATCGCTGAGTGCGGCGTCAAACAACAAACAAACAAACGTAAAGATGTTTCTTTTGAATAGTTAATCCAGTTGTCATTTTTTAATTCAGATTTCATGTAACGTCTCCTCCTTTCTCCTCCTTGCAACGCGTGGTGGCACGTGGTCCTGTGTACAGCGCACAAATGAGGTCACAAAGGGGAGTTGGATGGGTGATCTCATTCGTCAACTCTTGAGAGTTTCTAGGGCTTCGTTCCTGCCCCACACTGAAGCACATGTAGCACATGTGGTGTCTTGTTAGGCAAGGTCGTGTTCGAGATATGCCTTTGTTCACCCAGTAGCGAATGGGTTCGTGGTAGGATGTGACTGTTCACCTTTCCCCGCCTCATAGACAGTTTGGCTTGTTTTCACCCCGGGGACAATCGAGTGCACACTGATCCATTGACGGGGTAAAAATGTAGACCTATCATGGTCTTAGCGCATGTGCGTGGTTATACATTGGAAAGCGCGGTACCCACTGTAAACTTGCACTCATTGTAACGCGTACCTCCCAGTAACGTCTCACTTTCTGTAACGCCTGTAACTATGGCGTATCACTTACCGTATCGCCCCCTCTCTGTATCGCCCCTTTCTCTGTAACGTTGCACACACTGTAACTTCGATGTAACGTCTTACTTCTTGTTTAGTCAACTTTGCCGTATCACTTTCTAAAACATACCAGTAACTGTTCTGTCTCATTGAGCTGTTTACCTACTCCTAATATTGCCCCACTCCTTGTCTTACACGCCATCACACTGTAACGTCTCAGCCATTGAAACATCTCAAGCATATTTTCTTACCCCCTTCCTTTATATCTAAGTGTCCAAAATGGAAATAAAGCGACAAAACCTTCCATATTCAATAGAAATATCTGTATAAAGCATTGTCGATTGTACGATTCTGACAATATGATGTGTTTATGAAACATTATCAAGTAGTGATGATACAAGGTGTTCGCGAAAAGGTGAGCGTATCCTGCCCCACCAACAGCACCCGTCACAAACACATGCAAGGGCATTTCAATTGTTCACCTGAAAAAAACACGGGAACATATGGTAAAAGTGAAAATAGGGAATAGCATCGGACATCATTTTTGTCAAGAACGTCCCGCGTGAAACCAGGAGGTAAGCGTAAAATTGTTACAAATATATAGGTAAATATCACTGGTATTTGCCATTCCGAAGACACATAAATTACCATGTTATCTCTATCAGACATCACAAAATATGCGGATGTACGACGAGCCATATGTCAGTGTTTTGTTTGCACGTTGTATTAATCATTCGGTACGTTTGTCGCTTCAATAGCATATTGCACGATGTGTAAAAAACAACATTTGTTGAATTTAGGAAATTCCCCTCCGTCGAAATATGCAATTATTATCTACACTTCCGTTTTCGCAAATTGAATAGCAAATATCTATGCCCATAGACCGGAGGTGAGCGTGTACATGTCATTATGGGCAGACCGAAAGCCTCGTTGTGATATCTCCGTTCTAAACTTGGTGTGATGTCTTTAGGATATTGGTGCCTTCAATTTGTCAGTGCGACTGTGCTTTTAGTCTGTTATCATTACCCCGTGAAGGGGTACCAGATGGGCCAAGACACCGTGAATCGCTGTGCCGAGTTACATCCCTTACTCACACCAGGATCACGGTTTCTTGTTCTCTACGATTACGATCCGCGGTCTGTCAGGATCATATTTTCCTTGACCGCGGAGTTTAACAAAATGTAAAACGTCTACGACCCGCAGGACTTAGGGCTGTAAGGCCTACACGAAATAACTGTTTCTGATACGTTTTGTAAAGTTTTGTGTCTGACGTTGTGATACGACGCATTTATATCGTGCCTCTGTTAAATGGTAAAAAGTACTCAGGTTACTCCTCAATCAAAAATCAAAATTAAAAGATGTCTCCACTCCAGTTTGGAAAACGTCAGGAAAAAAATAGATTCAGATCCTTTACTTCTTTGATGTTGATTTTTCTACTTAATAACTTTGCCTCTTCGGTTTTCCTAAAACTACTTGATCCAGAATGATCCAAATATATCTGTGTACTCTGTCCCTAACTGAAGATATGTTTACAGTAAACTACGTTTATAACGAACTTAAAGGGACCACTAAATTTAGTTCGTAATAACCGTAGCATATACACAGCATATATACATCAAATGGACGGGGCCAAAAAACAGTTCGTTATATCCGTCCGTTCGTTATAAGCGTGTTCGTTATAAACGTAGTATACTGTAATTCATTTATAACGTTATGGCCACTTTGTAGGGGGAAAGTGTATGGTGTAGTTAGTGGCCAGTGGACAGTGAGATCCCTGGCATGATTCTGGAAACCGAAACTCCCTGTTAAAGCAGTATTTTCATTGTGTTGGTAGTTAAGTAGTCCAGTGGTCTTAGTGAGAACAGATCCAATATTCGACACGCGTATGACCCTTCTCCTGTCAACGTCATACCAGTGGATTCTCGTCAAGCGGAACACGCCGACGACCTGCTTTCCTTTGAGCGGTCCTCACATATTAAGCCAAGTTTTAACTTGAATACTGTACAAAACGGCTTCCGATTCGCCAAGTCCAACAGTGGTCTTCTGGACATGTCTTCCCATCAGTTTATCAGTGGGAATTCCGGGGTAGAATATAGATCCCGAGCAACGTTTGCTTGTGAGAGGAGACTACATGGATCGGGTTGTCATGCTCGGTGCCTGGGTTGATTGCGTGGATTGATGTTCATGGAGTATATGTCTGATGCCGCGAAATGGTTGAGTGAGTGAGTTGTGTTTAATGCCACATTAGAAAGTAGTTCAGTTTTATTACAGTGTGACAGCTTAAATAATGTCGGAAGAAATTCCCAAGTGATGCAGGCCAACATGATGCTGACAAACCAATGATCATATTAATCAAGGCGAATCGGGGATACAAACTCTACATAGGGTTCTGGCACGCCCGAGGCAACAAACTCTGCGCTGTGAATTGAAGCGCCTAAGACAGCTGAGCCACTCATGTCCCCTAAAACAAGAAATTCAAAACAGACAAAAACCTATTCATGCACACTTGTTTGTCCGAGAAACTAAGAAACAAGTATAACTTAGTTTCATTTAAACTGGGTCGTTTATATCCGTCTACAAAACTGGCCTGCTTATAATTATACCACGCCACGCTTCGAGGCAGATCCATACTTGAGAGGGACAATATATATCAAATGCTCAGAACTCACATCGATACTTCCGCATATTATTTGTAAACAGCCTATATCCTG
This sequence comes from Haliotis cracherodii, assembly GCF_022045235.1. Lineage (NCBI taxonomy): Eukaryota > Metazoa > Mollusca > Gastropoda > Lepetellida > Haliotidae > Haliotis > Haliotis cracherodii. Next base: position 39,792,629 of record NW_027266308.1, on the reverse strand, counting down.
ATCCCACACTCCCTGTGCCAGTGTCAATATCTCTCCGCCTCCCCTGCAAGCTAACAGGGGAATTACGACACTGTTCGCACCGCGTCCTCAAAGACCATGTACATGCTAATCACAGGGCCTGTCCCTCTTAGATCTATTTCCGCGGCTCTGGCGAGAGCCATAAATCCATGACGAAGCAATATGGCTGTTTACAGAGACTAATGAGCTTGGCATGATATTTGTCAAGTAGTTGAGTCTGGAGTAATGACTTCCTAGCATTAGGAGTGTATAGGGCTTCGATCTCGTACATCAGACGAGCTCCTCGTGTGAAAGGCTTCTCCCATCTTTTCAGTTACAATCTGGCTCCTATTCGATGTTGTTGATAACTAATAGTTAATGTAAATCTTTTAACTTAACCATTTGATACCCCTAAAGCGAAGCGTCAGATAGTGAGGTCATACATCGGCAGCATCAACTGTCAGAACTTCGAAGCTCAGGGATTCCTGGAAGCATTTCCCTGTCTGAACATTTCAAGATAAACTACACATGATATGACGATTTGTCTTGCGGTTAAGCACGATATTCACTTACATTAATATCTCATAATTACAAACATGACGGGGGACACAAGGGGCCAGTCGTGTGAGGCGCAGCAATGCTATGTGCAGTGTTGCGTCCCCTGGGCGTACCAGAATACCATGACTGTAGGATTATGGTTCTTGGTTTGTCAGCGTCATCCATACAGGAGACTGTGCGTCTCATCTAAGTTTAACATTTTAGATATGCATCACGGGTTGTCCTCCCTCCATTGTAACATTCTGTAACTGCGAAACTCCGAAACATAACTGCAAATATTTCATTTGCAGAAGTTATGAGGTATTGTTAAACGTTTTAACTCAGACACCACAATTCGCAGAGCAGAGTTTCGTCTCTTATTCGTCTCAGGACGCGCTGGTTATGGATTTGAATAAAGATTTGCCCTGGTTATAATACGATATGACGCTGTTAGGTTTCCTTTGGTGAAATGGTGAGGTTTAAAGCTGAATACAAACCAGTACATCTTCTCATTAAAGTAAATAAATATATCTGACATTTATGAGTGAGTGAGTGAGTTGGGTTTAACGCCGATTTTAACAGTATTCCAGTTATATCGCGGCGTGTTAGCTTAATGTGGGAGGAAAGCCCGAAGTGATGCAGGCCTCAGACGTTTACCACTTCGGTGAAACCCACGAGCACGGGTATGGTGCTGACAAACCTAGAAACATAATCGGGGAGAACCGGGATTCGAACCCACAATCATAGGTTTCTGGCGTGCCCAAGGGACGCAACTCTGCACAGCGAATCGCGGCGCCTTAGACGACTGGGCTACCCGTGCCCCCTCATTTATGAAGATTGTGAGTTTCAAAGAGCGTCCTACGAGTTGTGCGATCAAGGGTGCAACATTTAAGGCCTCGGCAAAGTTTTCAAAAAGTCGTATGGTAGACATGTGGAGGACATTTCCAAATTAGATGCATCAGTTACAAAAACTGTGTTCACGTGTTATTTTAATGGAACAGTTGACTTACTTTGTGTTTGTGGCGGGTGCTACCGGTGGGGCAGGATACGCTCACCTGTTCGCGAACACCTGGAATCACCACTTATCCACATGCTCACGGTATAGTCGGAATCGTACAATGTACTCTTATGATGATGGATATGTTTTTTGCCGCTTTTATTGACAATTGAGCTTTCCTAACACATACGCTCTCGAACAATCGCATACGGTATAACCTTCACGTATTTATTCACTCACTCGGTTGCAGGTAAATTGTATATCATTCTAAGGCCATTCTACTCTACCAAACCACAAACAGTGTCAGTTAGTCAACAGGACACAAACATGATCTTCACTGACAGTAACCGGCGTGACGAGCGACATCATACATAGACACACATGGAACTGTGCATCCCGGTAGCATCGATCTCGCTAGATTCGTTACAACATGATGTCCTGTATCCAAAGACAGAAGAATATGCTTTGTATTGGAATCACATATCATTACACACGGATTTAAAGCTAAGATTGTCCAGCAGACATTGTTACCAACTTGTCAAAATGACTGTTCAGGACATGAAGAGTTACGGTTGAAAAAGGCAACTTCAAATATTACTTGTGTCAGCTTTCGTACATCAAAGAAGCACACCATGAGGCAAGATTTCAATATGAGACCACCATTTTAAGGCATTTTAACATAATGGATCTCATGTTGAACAGATTTTAATGAATCTAGTTACTACCCCCAGCGATCCCACGGTAAACAAACTACAGGACCAGTTGTTAATGTTTCAGAAAGGCACTCTGTCTGTGAGATAATCATCGTAGATGATATAATTCATCATCAAACACACATCCTTTCTAGCGAAATGATTACTGCATTAAAAGGACATAATCTTCTTCGTGGACATAAAAGAAGTTCAAAGTGGAAGGTAACATATTGGTTAGATTACAACTTAAAAGACCTTAGACCCAATACACGTATGCACGTAAGACCATTTCACCAATTATGCTTATGATTCAAAACAGGGACCAATATAAATACGTGGCCTTTACCCAAAGACTTACGAACCCCATTAAGTCAAATTAATTTGTCAGGAATACATCTTCCTTAACTAAGATTCTGTTTATGGAGACGGGGCACAGTTTATGACTTGTTTTGTAGGCTTAAACTCTGAAGTCTTTATAAAAAACCTTACAAAATCGATCTCCATCGAGAAGTGCATTACTGGTGTCCTTTGTGTACAGACAGTGTAAAGGCACTTCATCAAGTTCTTTGATGTTCCTAGGCCAGATTAATTGCCTGTATTACCTATGATGGGATTACAAGGCACGTACATGTTCTGTCGACATTAATCAATTAAGCCATGTTGCTTAATACAAGCCTTATTAAAGGAGTACTTCATACCTGTCTGACTTCTACGAAGCTTATCAAAGGTTCCTAATTCTGTATTGACCAGGACATTTTTTTCAAAATCTATTCATCAATCCATTGATAATTGCTTAATATATATTTTTTGTCATTTATAACAAAGATGTAGTTTCTAAAAGCTTATTTATGCCTCCGTTGACGACAATGGTCTGGATACCTTTTGTTGTGAAAAAAAGAGATTTTAATTAAGACGACGGTTGGATACATCAAGCGTGTATAACGCAATATTTTTTCATCAAGAAGAAGGATGGCCTTAAACACGCATTAGTCACTGATACGGAAACATAACAATATTCCTTCTTGTTCCTTACACTGGAAACAAAACCCGACAAGAAAACTAAAGAATGAGTTATGACCTCGCCGATAACGTTATAACATGTGTATGTTATATAACACATATAACTGTTATGCGGGCATACGGACATTGCACTGTGTTTTCGAGCCCCAAAGAAGTATTTCTCATTCCGTGTCTAATAACAACCGCAGCACACAATAGTTAAGTCTTACCTTTGAGAACATTTATTTCTGTTTCCATTGGTCCACATCTTGTCATTTTATTCGTGATAATGCCTCGCTGAGCGAGACGAGTCAATCAAGCGCCATCTTGTTTCCGTCACCTGATTTCGAGCCCCTCCATGATAGAAAAGTTACAAATAGATGCACAACATGATCAGTCACATGACATTACAGACAGCAGCCGATACTTCATTATGATGCAAAATTATCATCTGATCAAGATTGATTATAATGTGCATTAGTGAATAAGTAAGTTTTGAGATATGTTTTAATTACTCATTGAATATCTTACCCTGTGTAGCTTAATTCGTAACATAGCCGGAGGAGTATAAGCAGTCACACACACACACACACACACACACACACACACACACACACACACACACACACACACACACACACACGTGCATGCATGTCGCTATATTAGTGCAATAATCTTGGACGCGACATTAAACCCCATTTCACCCCGTAACATAATTTCAGGGCACCGCAATACGCTGTGCAGAGTTGCGTCCCTTGGACACGCCGGAAACCTTTGGGTTCGAATCCCGGTTTGCCCCGATTAATGAAGGTTTGTCAGCACCATATCCGTGCTCGTGGGTTTCCCTGAAGAAGGGAAATGTCTAAGACCTGCATCACTTCGGGCTTTCTTCCCACACTAAGAAATGCCGTGACATAACTGAAATACTGTTACAAGCCACGTTAAGTCCAACCCACGCATACGCATACATAACTTCAGCGAAAAATGGCGACCTCTTGGATGTCTCCAGTGGGCTTTGAAGAGTCTACCTTGATTACGTCATTAAGCGCATGGTTACGTTTTGTTTAGATACGCGAAAAGAGGTGAGGCTCGAAAACATGGTACGTGGAGATATATGTAGTTGAACCTCAATAATCCAAATGCAAGGCTCCATTTTGGTACATCCCCCGACAAACACGAATTACGACCTATTTGTTCTGCAATCCCCATTAAGATACTTGATCTGAAGAATCACAAATGGATGCATGTCTAAATATTTAGACCCTTTAGATACCCTTTCTATTATGGAACTGTCTTTTTAAAGCTACGACTCTGAGAATGAATTTAAGAACCCGTCTCAGTTGGTGAAAGAGCACTTTAATAAATCCATAATGTTTATGATTGTACACAAGGGACTACAAAATCAAAGGCATGAATAACTAAAAGCCAAGCTTATATGAAATATATATTTAACTCCGTCCATCTCTAAAAGTATTTCAATTCTTTTTGACGTGTTCTATAGTTACGTCTATACTTATTAACTATATATAAAAGATTCTGACGGTGGTGTATTTCACCGATTGGATGAAACAAATGCTTTTATGGCCATATCATCTAAATAACACATTTCAAGCATTAGCTGTCTGGCTTTGACAATGCGTTATTTTCCAAGTGATTTTAACCGCCGAAATTATTGATTATTAGCATTCCAGAAAGTAGTTTAACTTTTAGAAACGTATATAGGTCGCACTACCCACTTACACTGCCACTTCTTATCCTGGATTCCGTTATTCTTATAATTGCGGGATGAGATGCTCTAAAATATCAACCAATGCTTCTATAACAAAAGAAAAATTCAATTATATTCCCCAGTCGCAGCATATCGATCACTTACTGTGGTCATCTTCCTACAAGCAGAGACATTTGGTTTATAAATTGCTGTACAATGAATGCAAGCCAACACTGAAACTGTTTGTTCTGTCATTTACGGTAAAGTATGTAGGCGATGATGTGCCAATTTGCAGTTTGTTGGAAGCGGTGAAAGCACTGAGCAAAATTATTTTATCTTATTTTATGTAAAATGAATTCTTTGGGGAACAGCTTGGTGTGCAGTATCTAAATGGTATTCTTTAATAACGCGTTACGCTGACGATAAGTCGCAATGGTTCGCATTTCAAATGTTCAGACCAAAGTTCACACAGATTGATGTATTAATAATTACTATTCAAGTAACGAACAAGCATAATGTTACAAAATAATAATTAACTTACAATTCTTCGAGCATATTAGTAATAATTAATACCAAGTGTCTGTTTGCGGATCTGTCGTATTCTTATAGAAGTAGTAGTAGTAGTAGTAGTAGTAGTAGTAGTAGTAGTAGTAGTAGTAGTAATAGAAGAAGTAGTAATAGTAGGAGTTATTTTAGTAATCGTAGTCCTAGTAGTGTTGGTAGTAGTTGTTGTTGCAGCAGCAGCAGTAGTAGTAGTAGTAGTAGTAGTAGTAGTAGAATCAGTATTAGTAGTGTCCTAGTCGTTGTGGTGGTAGCAGTAGAAGTAATAGTAGTTATAGCAGTAGTAGTAGTGGTAGTAGTTGTTCTAGCTGTGGTGGTAGTAGTAGTAGTAGTAGTTATAGCAGCAGTAGTAGTTATAGCAGCAGTAGTAGTAGTAGTAGTAGTAGTAGTAGTAATGGTAGTAGTAGTAGCAGCAGCAGCAGCAGAAGTAGAAGTAATAAAAGTTGTTGTGATACTACAACTAGAAACAGTAGCTGTAGCAGAATCTAGATTTCGAACCGCGATCATAAGATCCGGACACAACTAAGGTAAGCAACTACACACAACGAAGTTGCGGCGCTTTAGCCCACTTGTTTACCTGCGTCTCATGTTAACACAGACATTAGCGTGAAAAGGTAATATATTGCTGGTGTTTAATTGTTCTTTTACAGCCGATGCGAGTTTTAACCGATCTGAGAGTAGATGCCAGTGTTATAAACACGTGTGACTGGGGAAAGGTGCATGTAACGTTTTATTTGCTCTCTGTGCTTGTTTTCAGAATATTTGCAAAAAGAACGATTCAAGAATAAATTTAATTTGACAAACCCGACAGTTCCTCAGGGCAAGCTATTCCAGTAACAGCTTGGACATGAATCTTTCTGGAATTTCCTCAACTCCAAATCCCACGTGTTCAACCGCAGAGGAAGAAAGCGTGTTCTAACAAAACGTTTTTTGTGCTATTCTGTATTTCTTTATTTATTGGGGCGTGAAAAAATAAATCAATCTCGAAAGTGCTTTTCATTTTTCAATTCGTTACTGCAGGTGGCCAATATCTAATAACATCCAAAATAACCTCAGGAAATATTGCGATCAATATCGACTCGGGTGATATCTGGATGGCAGCCTCATATCTTAGAGAGGAGTTTCTCGCATCACATGCACATTCATGAGTAAGTAGGCAGAAAAAGTAGTCCTGATCTTGAGGCGCAAGATTACAAGTAGAGTTACCGGCGGCTGTGGTCTGCCGGAAATACACGGCTTCTATGCGTGATGGATATAATTATATTTGGGCATCTGCTTTCTGAAGCTGATGTACGCCACACATTCACACGCTCCCTTAAAGGCATACTGTCACATGTTTATGCATACTGCTGGGTTGATTTTTAAAATGACTGAATGCGTTTAACGCCGCTTTGAACAGTGTTGCGGTTATATCACGGCGTGTCAGCTTGATGTGGGAGGAAAGTCTGATGTGGTGCAGATTTTTAACGTCTATGACTATCAAGAAACCCACGAGCACGAATACTGTGATTACAAACATGGAAACATGACCAGGTAAAACTTGGATTCGAACCCATGATCATAGGATTCGGACACGCAAGGTTTGTAACATGTGTCCACGGATATAAGTAAATCAAATCTCTTTCTCAAAGTTATGCATTGATGACGACATACAGCGGACCCCAGAATCCCAGCTTCAATTAGCCCAAAGCATGATTTGTTTGTCAGCATCGAACCTGTGCTCGTGGGTTTCCGTCTAATCCCTGCAAACCTTCAGGCTGTACTCCCAAATTCACTGACATGCCGTGTTGTAACTGAAATCGTGTTGAAAGGGATGTACTACCCAACTTACTGACATCCTTTTCACATTGTTGTTTGATCAAGTAACAACATTCAAGGCCTTAACGTTTTCAAAAAGTTTTATTGTAGACATGTGGAGGACATTTCCAAATTTGACGCATCAGTGGCAAAACTTATGCCCGATGCAATTCCCCTGATTGACTTGCACCATATGTTCCCATGTTGTTTTCACTAGAACAATTGACTTGCCTTTGTATGTGTTTATGACGGGTACTACCTGTGGGACAGGATCTGCTCATCTTTTCTCGAACACCTGGTAGCATTTCTATTTAGTGATTTAGTGAACACATGCTCATGATATATTCGCAATTGTACAATCGTGAGTGAGTGAGTAAGTGTGGTTTTACGCCGCTTTTAGCAATATTCCAGCAATATCACGGCGGGGGTCACAAGAAATGGGCTTCACAAATTGTACCCATGTCGGGAATCGAACCTGGGTCTTCGGCGTGACGAGCGAACGCTTTAACCACTTGGCTACCCGACCATCCCAATTGTACAATCGACTCTGCTTTATGTAGAGATTTCTATTGGATATGGAAGGGTTTTGTCCTTGTCTTTAACACAACCAGAAGCAGTCCCACCTACCCTCTGATCTCACTATCCCAAACAGTAACTCAATTCACCGAAGTGGTAAACGTCTGAGACCTGCATCACTTCAGGCTTTCCTCCCACATTAAGCTGACACGCCGTGATATGACTGGAATACTGTTAAAAGCGTCGTTAAACACAACTCACTCACTCCTTCACTCACTCTGTAACTCAACGTTTCACTCACACTTGTGCTACCTGTTTGTTCACTGAGCAATATTTTAGCTGAATAATCGAGTGATTGATATCATGAGCAGCAACCCATGCCGTCGTGTTTCGAAAACACAAACTCAACCAGGTTAACGAACCCCGTACGGCCTTTTCTAACATGAACATTCATTCAAAAACTTGACATTAATCACTAACAGTTCATAAATCATAATTCATTACGACTAACTGAAACACGCATTTTATTCTTGTGAATTAAAATGAATATTAACGTGATTCATAGTAATTAAATACACATTAATCTAATCAAATTGAGATCCAGCCCACTAGTTCATAAATGTCAAGTTTGAAAAAAAATAGTATGAAAACTCATTAGGGCTATAAATTTAATTAAGGCCGGCTCCTTGACCTTTAATGACAGTCCACCATATGTAACATAATGTCTACACTGAGGAACAATAGACTATCAAATAGGAAACTCTGACATCATGGAAACATACATGCTGAGAGAAATGTACATATGATCATGGGTAGGGTGCCGACAAACCTAGAAACATAATGATGAGAAATCGAGGATTCGAACCCGCTCTCACTGGTATCTGGCACGACTAATGGACGTAACTCATTTACTTAGAAAATGGTCTACGGACATAACTAAATAATCATCACGAACGTATTTTCTATTTAATTAATGAATTAATGTTGATTAATGTCAAACCTTAGATGTTTCACTGACGCCCAACTCACTCACTCACTCACCTACACACCCACACATCCAGCCACTCACCCATCTACACAGTCTATATACATCGTTTCGAAACTTTTAAAGTTTTACTTATTCGCCGCTGCCAAAGTTCTCCATGTTATTGATGACAAGCTAAACATCACTTCTTCCGCAGGTGCTCTTACTCTATCACTTTGATATCATCGTTTGAAGTCTCCTTGACAGAACGCCTATCATTCAAGCGTCTTAATCGATACCATCTATTTGTAAATACTAAACGGGCATGGAATGTTGAAACCCTCTGAACAAGCACTTGATTAAATGAAGCCCGGTAATCTTGACAGCATGTTTCTTTTTTATCAAAGAGGTCTATTTATTTTCCAAAATGACAGCAATAGTTTTTCAAGATCCGTTGCAAAACATGTTCTTAGCTTACCAAATCTGCTTCCTAAACACTAAGCTAAAATCAATTAATTTCGTCAGTTCAATCATTGCAGTCCGGCCGTATTATAATATTACGTTGCATTCAAATAACTACAGTCCTAGATCGCCTCGGGATTCGGCTGAATATTATCATCAAAATGAAAAAAGTAATCTGATTTTCGCAATTCACCACGAAGCTATTTCTGCCTTAAAACAGTTCCAATTTGCGTCCTATGGTTTTCCTCTGCACTTCGGGCATTGCTTTTTGTCTCATTGAAAAAGGGATGAAGTTTCAAGTCGTCGATGATAATGATGTATTTCCAAAATCCGAAATTGCAGTTTTCATCAAACCTCAAATCCCAGAGGCTAGCGAGTTAACGGTGGATCAAATCATATGAATTACGATTAATAATTCAACCGCGAAAAATTGTAGTATTGTGGACCTAAATTCTCATCGGTGCAAAGTTTCACTGGCCGTTTGCATGAAAAACGTATTCATGACTTTACAAAGAATCAATTTTGATACTTCTTTCAACAGTTTCTGCCAAAATGATGCATTTGGAGTTGCACTTTTGGCGACGAGTTCCATTCTTTCCGGCGTAAAATTAAGTATTTTCAGTCAGGTTCATTTAACGAAGAAGTTGGCATCTCCAGTTTAATCTTGTTAAAACACAAATGAAATATGCGCCTGTCATATGTATGAAAGAACATGTCTGAATTCAATTTAGAGTCAGCAAAACATGTAAGAATGATGTTATCCATTTCATGTGAGAAGAACGGTCCGTCGCTATCTAATTAGTGCTCTCCTAAAGCTAAATATTTTATTACCGCATAAAGCTTTGCCGTTTCCTTCGAGATTCTATTTATCAAATTTGGCGGTTAAAGACAAGGACTAATGGAGGCAATAAATATAAGGTACAAGACAGAATAGCGAGTTTTAAGAGTTTTAAAGAATCTGATAAAGGTATCACATGTGGTATCATGGCGATGTTTTTAAACATATGAGAATAAATGCAAGAGATTGTGGCGCCATGTGACGCTACTACAAAATATAATAACATTTTTTTGAAATATGATCAAATAAACATGATGAATGCGTCTACATCCATGGTGTGACATTTGTAGTACCAGGATCAAGTAGAAAAAAAAACGGCTCTCGTGACATATTCAGTGATCACATTAAGATAATCAATGAAACAGCAGGCCTTGCCCTGCGTCATCTGAGCTGGGAACAGCAAACCCGTGTGCACAACCTGCATTGCTGGAAGCGCTCTTAAAATATCCAACTCTCGCTATTTCAAATGCAAGCTTGCCTCTAGTCCTGCACCATGACCGTGGAATATATTTATATTTATTTTAAAAAATAATCTAGAAATGCATACAAAAGCAAGAAATCACCATAGGGAATTTTTTATTATTTTTAGAGTCAAGAAGGATATTGTGTAATATAAGATTTCAGAGACTAAAAATTTAATGTTACTCTACCTTGCCTCGTATGATTGAGTTTGTTTTCATCAGCAGGGATGTGATACTTCGGCAATACCAAGAGGAGCTTTATATATTGTAAGCATTTGGGGAATCGAACCGGGATTTGTGATGAGTTATCGCTTCAACCGATATGCTACCCCACCGTACCTCTTTCACGAGGGATATCTATAATGTACTCAATTATCAAAAATGTCTTTTGAAGTTATAAGCCTTAATCAGTCTTTGTATCCCTGTTCACGATAGTCTTCAGGGGAATTAATGTTAGTGAGTAACTAGTTAGTGATTTAGCAGATGCTAGTGCATTATTGTGTATCAAAGTGCATTATTTAAGAATTGACTTTCACTTTGAGTGAATTCATTGGAGTATGAACCTTCATTAGAGTGAGGACCAGACTGTATGAACGTCGAAGCTTGCATGTTATCTGTTTCCACGAACATTCACAAAGACGTGTTATTTTCAGGTGTTGATGCTTTATATTAGCCTATAATAGTATCAAATGGGGCAAGCGGTCAAAAGCGCCAGGCTAGCAAGCGCCAGGTGCTGAGATCGTATCCCGCTAGTGACCGGGTGGTTATTCAGCCTTGGTACCGACAATGTTTACAGGTCCTTACAGTCTTGTCACTATCCCTAGTGTACAGTACATGCACCCTGTGCACTCAAAAGAACCCACTCGTCCAATGACAGATGACCAGATATTGGAAACGAATACGTACAGACACCCGAAACCCAAGTGTCAAAACTTGTGGTGTCACCCTGGGCAAGTGGCTAAGTTCAAATGTGCCTCTGTTCACCAAGCAGGGAATGGGTACCCGATATGTGAGGTGGCCGTAAAAGCCTTCCAGCGTTCTTAGGAAGCGTAGGCTGTATACTCCCCAGGGAGTTGAGAATGATAACTTGAATGTGAACGGACCCACTGGTCGGGGAACAAATTAAACCGCATTTGAGCAGATACAAGTACCTGGATACCTGCGGAATATAAATGTATAAATATCTCATAAATATTTTTTTCAAAACAAAACATATCGACATACGTTGAAAATGTGTCAACGTTGCTGACTAGAAATTTTAAGCGTTTGCTTGTAATATGACCAAGGGCAGATCGTTGACCCAACCTGAGTTTCTTATGAAATGTGAGTGAAGATAGATAATAGCTAACACATCATCATTTTTACAAGAATGGTTCTTATCATACTTCGTCGTTTCATTGAAATATGATATCAAATGGAGCCTCATGTAAATGCTCCCACGGACTGCCTACGACTAAACAGTGTTAACGCTGGAATGTGAAGACGCGACACAGAGACCTATCACGTTTTCACGTTCTCACGTTCTCGCGTTCTCGCCACTTAACATATTTAGAGCTTATTTTGTCCGGTCGAGATCGCGAGATTTAACACATTCTCGCTTTTTTGACTTTCGAAGAAATGTTCGAAATGCAGAACTAGAGATTATGAAATCTTGGCTTTTTGGTCAACGTTATCGCGTTGCCATAAGACTCGTGACTGCTTACAAAAAGTCGAGGTCGCCAAACGACGATACCGCGACAATATTCCTCACACTATTCCATACGTTTCAGGTAAATCTTTTGTTTTCATATCTATCGTAATATATTGCCAGGTGTGAGGTGTTAGTTAATGTTGTCTGTCACGTTCTTGTAGTTTATTGTATTGCATGCACAATAATGTGTTTGTGGTGAACACGTGAGTTTGCATTGGTCGAAATACAAATAAACAGTAATCAGTATTCGAGCTGTGTCATGATGACCTGTAAATAAAAGATTCAGGACCAGACAAACCAGTGACTGAAAGCATGAACAACTATCCAAATTACTGGAACACGATGACATGCAGTACAGGTCCGACCACCCTGTCCTCTTAAGTCTGCTCTTACGACAAGCATACAGTACTGGAACACGGTGACATGCAGTACAGGTCCGACCACCCTGTCCTCTGAAGTCTGCTCTTACGACAAGCATACAGTACTGGAACACGGTGACATGCAGTACAGGTCCGATTACCATGTCCTCTGAAGTCTGCTCCTACGACAAGCATACAATACAGGAACACGATGACATGCAGTACAGGTCCGACTACCATGTCCTCTGAAGTTTGCTCTTACGACAAGCATACAATACAGGAACACGATGACATGCAGTACAGGTCCGACCACCATGTCCTCTGAAGTCTGCTCTTACGACAAGCATACAGTACTGGAACACGATGACATGCAGTACAGGTCCGACCACCATGTCCTCTGAAGTCTGCTCCTACGACAAGCATACAGTACTGGGGGCCTATGACTTCCCGTAATCGCCACGGGGTTTCTCATCACAAGCTTATTTTCTTATCAGGAGCTTATTTTTAAGTCACCGGAATTTATATCACCCCCTTCTTCTCAGCAGGCTGAAACTAATTAACAGCCCAGTCAGCAAAGTTTAGGCAAGGAAATATATCTCTTTGGCTATAATCCGGCTAATCTTGATCCTCATAGAAGTAACATTGACACCAAAATGTATTCATCGTCATAGATCGTTGTCTGTGCATGATTGGAGTTTTGAAACAATGACTGACCTTACCCCTGTCTAAATAAATTCTGTCATGAAAGACATTACTTTTTCGCTGAAACTCGGACAATTTTTGCACTTTCTAAGTTTCTATTAGTTTTTTTGTCATTGGTTGAGTGGCTGGTTGTGTGGTTGAGTGGTTGGGTGAGTGAGAGAGCATTATTTTAGATTCACCATACGACAAACACGATCAACCAACATGCTTCTTAATTAGCTGAGCGTGGGTATGCTGAACGACCAGAGGTTATGATCGAGAGGAAAGGGGATTCGAACACACATTTAATGGATCCTGACAGCTAATGAACGTAACTCCGCACATCCCAATCCCATGTACAGCTACGATATTGTTGGGTTTAGCCAATAAACATGGTGTACTAACCCTTCAGTCATTAACTCACTCACTCACTCACTCACTCACAGAATACCTGTCCTTGACAAGCAAGGCACACGGTTAGCAGATGCAATCATAGCCTCCCCTTTGGTAAATACTATACGTATACAGTGAAGGTAAGATATATATATATATTAAGTATTTTCATATTTTAGTGTATTATTGAGAATTGGACTCCCGGAAAATTTCATCTGAAGCGACGGCTTTGGCCTGAATTGTCAAACATAAAATATTCCGATAACGTTCATCAACATTTTTCCGTAGCTCTCTCTCTCTCTCTCTCTCTCTCTCTCTCTCTCTCTCTCTCTCTCTCTCTCTCTCTCTCTCTCTCTCTCTCTGTGTATAATATCTGCATTTCAGAGACCAATGATCTCGCCTGGTTAACAACAAAAGCGTTGTTCATTTAATTATGATCACACTTAATACATAATTATTGCGGTATCCAAGCCGAGGAAAAACCTGAGATTGTCAAACAGGTACGTGAAAATACAGAATAGTATTGACATGCAATGAAAAGAGTTCTGGATCCAGCCCCCATTTAACAGCGTTTTTCAACCATTCAGATTACAACACAAACTCGTCTCAAATTTAGCAATTCTCGTTAACAAGAACTTCATTAACTCGAGATATCCTTTAAGACGAGGCTTCATGGTCTCGACATAGTCATTATCGGCGTTATAGTTTAATGTCAACAGCTGCTTTTCTTGTATCCGAATAATTGATACATCTCTGATGTTTCTATGAACTACTAACTAACGAGGTGATAAAAATGACATAAAATATACCATTTGTGTTTAAAGTTATAAGCCGGGACCATTTTCTCAAAAATAATTTAGAAATGTACTCACCATAAAAAAGGATGCTGTAAGCACAGAGACTTTTTTATGATTGTTGCGAGATAAATTGCTCGACTTTATGTTATGTTAATGTGCAATAAAATGCTGTTACAATATAGAAGAAACGGAAAAATGTTTTTCTGTAAACAAGCTTGAAAATGCTCTGTTCATCATGAAGCTGCATTACTCTCCACACGTATCATGGGCTACTCCTGGATAGTTCATCCAACATAGAGCTGTATGGTTAATTAGTCCCGAGGTGCGGCGCCCTTCCACACACACATCCCGTCCACGGCTGTCGTTATTCTAGGATAAAAAATGAGAATTATGTTAGCCGTAACAACAGGCTCGAGTTGTGTCCAGTGCATAACCATGCTCTACGCATTTTACCCCGGTCAATGGATCAGGGTGTACTAAACAACCTATCTCAGCTCCCTGGGGAATATACAGCCCATGCTGCCTGTGAAGCGCTAGAAGGTTAACAACCACATCACCATCTCATCCTACCAGGTACCTTTCACTGCTGGGTGAACAGAGGCACATTCGGAATAAAGCCACTTGCTCAAGCAGACACCACAGGTGTGCTTCAGTGTGGTGCAGGACCGAGTGGTCAGACTTTCTGGCCTGGTTGATGCATGTCATCGTATCCCAATTGCGTGAATCAATGCTCATGATGTCAATCACTGGATTGTCATGTCCAGACTCGATTATTTACAGACCGCCGTCATGCAGCTGGAATATTGCTGAGTGTGGCGTTAAACAACAAACAAACAAAAGACCGAAGCCAAAGAAACTCTCAGGAGCCGAGCTGCCGAACACAGTCACTCATCCAAGTGGCCCAGTCGTCTAAGGCGCCGCGATTCGCTGTGCAGAGTTGCGTCCCTTAGGCACACCAGAAACCTATGATTGTGGGTTAGAATCCCGGTTCGCCCCGATTATGTTTCTAGGTTTGTCCGCACCATACCCGTGCTCGTGGGTTGCACCGAAGTGGTAAACGTCTTAGACCTGCATCACTTCGGGCTTTCCTCCCACATTAAGCTGACACGCCGTAATATGACTGGAAAACTGTTAACAGCGACGTTAAACCCAACTCAGTCACTCACTCACTCACTCACCTGATTTGTGGCCTGTGCGCTGTGTAAGTTTCTAATCAGTCTTAACAGTTGGTTCGATTTTTTTCAAGTTTCTGTTTTAGTCAGCCGCAACAGTTTGTACCATTTGTATCTAGTTCTGTTTCAAGTCAGACGAAAAGTTTTTCGATTTTTTTCAAGTTCTGTTTCTTGTCAGTTGTAAAAGTTTGTTCCAGTCGTTTGTAGTTTCTGTTTCTTGTAAGTTATAAAAGTTTGTTTGATTCAATTATTTCTAGTTTCTGTTTCCAGTCACTGTAACTGTAAGTTCGATTTATCTCGTCTCTTTTGTTAGTCGTAATGGTAGGTTCGATTTGTGTTTAGTTGACTGTTACATAAGACTCTAACTGTTTATTCAGCCGGAATGTATCGCTCGTTTGGCGTTCAGCTAGTCGTAATAGTACGTTTATTTGTTTCTATATATTTGTGCTTTAAGTTAGGTTCGATTTGTTTCTTGTTTCCATTCCTACGAAACATTCACTCCAATTTGCATTTAGCTCTTCTGCCCGATCTGTGAAGTAAACACTTCAAGGATAGTAAACATATCCAGTAATCAGTTGAACAGCAGCTATATCATCTGACCATTATTACACTAGTCCGACTGTGCGTTTTAACTGACACCTCCAGTAATGATTAACTGTGAGTAAAAATATATACCTGGTAAACAGACCTACTAATAGTATATATTTCCATATATAATTACCATTGTACAAAAATCGTATGGTGTATACATTTTCTGACAAAATACATATGGTTTTGTGAAACCCTCGTATTGAATTACAGAAACTAAAATCGATTTTCTAATGATATGTTTTGTAGCTGTTTCATGGTAATGGTTATTAACGACCTTAGTTTTGGTTCCTCTGCGTCATGATATGGCTACTATCTACTTGGGACCATCAGGAAACATGCAGTGTTCTTGCATGAACATTTTTCAGGTATCGAATGCATATAAACATTTTTCATATTGAGTGCAATGTTATATGTAGATATGTCCAAAAGATACGTAGAAGGTCGGCAGATATGAAAATAAAGAAAAGATGGTGCTTAATTCTTTTCCAGGTTTTTATATCAAATGTATCTAAAATAACACATAGTAGCATGCCTACCACATTTCAGACGTTCTTTGAACTTAATGAAAGTTGCTAAATTCGTCTTGTACAAGACAGTTGGGGACATGATCCAATGATAACATACCAGCAAATCTAATAACTGACTGCACCACAGCAGCGTTTAAATTGGGACCACGTCAAATAAAGTGTACGTTTTTCATCAAGTAGAAAAAGAAAACGAGAACGCCGAAGGAAAGCTCTTTTGATCGTGTCTGGACATATGCCCGCTGGGGTCCATTCTCGTGTTAACTAGCCCATCTCCTGGGTGCCATCCGAGTCTCCGAACCGGTCGCTCCGACGTCCTGATTAAAGAAAGACACCGACCCTTGTCGTAGAGGAGAGAAAAAATGACGTCAAAAAAGCCCCGACAAAATTCAGATGGCCGTTAAATGAAGTTCGGTCGTGAAAAACAGCTTTGTACGTGTACAGCAACATCAACTTGATGTGAGTTTGCTAAGTGATAAAGGCAACGGTGCAAGAATAGCACTCCATTAGATCCTGTGTGTGCTGAGACTGCCACCAAGGGACACGCAAATACGGGACAAAGTAATGACCGACTAAAACGCAATTTCAGAAATGTTGACTTTGCTCCTGGCTGAAATATGCAGATCCAAATACAGTGGATTGTGTCTTGAAATATCACCGGTAACGTGTTGAAACCTCTGCTTCTTGTCAAATTATTTGTCTTACTTATTACGGAAGTTTAATAGCTTCGTCTTTGGTTAATGTGAATGCCTTTAAGATGGCCAAATTGAAGCTTAACTCCCCGACCAGAATGTATTTTCTCAGACAGAAAGCATAAAGGTAACGTGCCCTCCTCGAACCACGGGTCTATACTCGAAAAGCTCTTGACAAATTGTTTCATCTCAAAGATAACTTCAACGGAACTCCCTGACAGGTCAAATGATTGGTTTTTTCATGCAAGGCATGCACTACTGATTTATCCAGCAATACCACAAACAACCTGCTGATTATATTGATTGGGTGCATGGTCTGTCTACTGAACCTCATTGATTTTGTTCTTAATAATATCTCTTAAGACAACCAGATCGTACATGGGCCCACGTATAAAAATCAATGCATTACCATTACTATTTCCTCAGCAGCATATAAAGCACCCAGGATTTTTAATTTACAAGAAAAGATTCACCCTGTTCTGTTACAAAAATGCAACCCACAGATAGCAGGACTTCTCCTGAAGAACTCTCATCGTCGCAATTTCAACCTTTTTTGTAATGTTCACGATCTGAATTGCAGATTACAAGTATATCAAATATCTTTGGCATTTCAAAATATTCTGTATAATCTATGAATCGGAGAAACGGAGAAACAAAGAATCATATAAAACTGAAACGGCAACAAATATCATCATCAGAACATATATACACAGTCATGTATGCATGAATCCAAGTAGCTGTGTGAGTAATCACAATTATGATATTTACAAATTACTTTAAAGATTAGAGTAAAATAGAAGTGACAAAACACAACACTAAACAACAGTAAATGGCGACGTTCATCCAACACAACTATCTCCCTATTTTCTCAGCAATGATGCAAAGAAAGGCGAGAAAACTTTGGTAGGCTTGCATTTAACAAGCCTTCATAAAACAGGGTATAAGTGACCATTACACAGCTAATACTATTGCAACTCCAAGTTGAAACCAATAGACGGAAAAGTCCTCCAAGCGAGGTCCAAACAGACATCGATCAAGATGTATGTCTGAACATCGGTGTTCCGACTTATCGCCAATTTACTATCACTTTCCCACAGACGGAGCGGTAATACAGGGCTATCCAAGAGCATGACGAAACAATCGAACATCACGCCGGGATAGGGAGTAGGCATAGGGACCGGCAATTGTCTGCTCGGAGTTGAAGACTGTGTGATAGGACAGAGAAGACTATGAATTCCCTGCACGACCGTTATCGATGCCAAAAAGCTTTTAGAAGTTATACGTGGAGTGTTCAGTCAGATTGGGTGTTGCCAGAAGTCTGAAGGCTGTGGATGGTTGAATGGTTGAATCACGGTTTGCTACGTATCGTTGGTTCATTTCGAGGTCAGGTTGACCAGATTGATTTCCCATCACCTCATCATATATCTATGCTTTATCATGAAGGAATACATGCACAAACCAACCTACCCATTCCTAGTTTGGTCAGGCAGCGTATACGATGATTGAGTGAGTCGAAATTTAAAGTCAAGTCGGCAGCATTTAATCCATATTGTTACCAGAACAACTCTGTGTGTGCGGTGAGGTAATATGAGGTGAAGTGGGGTTTAACTGAGCGTTCAAGATTATTACACTTATATAGCGACGCGCAGACACGTGTGTGTGTATGGCTGCTTGTACTAATTCGGACTAATGCCGATTTTATTCTGCGAGCCAACTGACATACCATGTCGCATGTTAACATGAATGCCAAACTCAGTATACTTACAAAGTATACTCACTCCGAGCCGAACAGTCCATGTTTTAGCCCATTAATTCCATGTGACAGGCAGGGTAACAACAAGTACCATCTTTTAAAGTTTTTCGGGTACCTGAATGGGAACACTATGTGAAGCTTCTACTTGGTGCCCCATGTCTTAATCCCAGATCACTGAAGGAGTGGCAACTTTTTCGGGATGGTATGGGATGGGTTTTTTGTGGGGTCTGTATAAAGAACGTATATTATTTTGTTTCCTGAAAGAAGGAACGACACATTTATTCCGCACGACTCCCTTTTTCAAGTCATCCATTTCATATTTGTGTGGTAATTTCAAAGACAAAACTATACCCCCTCCAAGTGTAATATCAAATGGTCGGTCGCCAGGGTGTAGTCTTCCCACATGAAGCAGACCGTCGATGCTTAAAACAATATCCTGTTTGGTGAAGATCAAACATTATGCAAGCTGGTAAGAAGAAGTCACCTTGAAGTCTTATACCATGACTCAAACACACTTCAACATACAATAATCACTTCTTGAGATTAGCTTCAGCACATTGGACATCTGCGAGGCTGACCTTGTATTCCATGACTGAATCAACCATCATATTACTCGTGTTTTTTCCATTGACGATCTATTTGTTTTGTCTGACGAGCGTTAACTTGGTAGCCGCGATTTATTCGATGTCAGAATAGTCATATATATTTTATGACATGCCCTATCAACCAGCAGGCACAGTAAACCCAGCTAAGTGCTATATATCTCTCGTCCTGACAAGCCTTGTCAAATCAAGGAACACGGAAAAAATCATCAGGGCAACTGCAGGTGCGGTGCAATAAATAACCGGCCATCCAGCCAAGGTGTTGCTGCGCCCCTGCCTAACGGCTTTTCGTATCCCAGAGCATGCAATTTGGCCTCAAGTCAAGTAATTTTTGTCATTTTCCATCGAAATCTCAGTTGGTATCGAAGCGTCTTTAAGGTCAGGGGAAATTAGCAGTCTAGGAACAATATTAACGTCGAAGAAGCACTTCTTGAGATGCTAATGTATAATTCAGGGAAGCCATATTAACACTGCGGGTCCCTGGAGAGGTGAGCAGGAGATGTAATCAAAGAAGGCCATATTGAAGAGGCCTAGGCAAAGTATTGGCGAACATTGGTACGGAGATCGATGGAACTAAGATTGAAGCGCCTGAAGTCACTGATTGCTTCACTAAGTAGGCATGGTGTAGTGATGTACCTGTAGATAATAGGTTATCCAATGTGGCTCTCAGCATAACGACAAGTAATCAGGTTGGAGAGCTCCTGAGACCTAAGATGACCTTGACATGAGATTGGAGAATATGATGCCAGCTATAGATCAGGACCAGTTTGTTATTGATACTTTACGTTAGGATCAATGGTACAACTTCTTATATATCATTTGTTCTGAAGGTGGTGTTATCGTCTTTAATGTTGAAATACTGGGCCCGATCAATGCAGAGCTTATGATCGTTGAGCAGGGAACAACTGTGTGGGATGGAAAGATTTCGAGAAAGAATGAACACAACAGTATGTTGGATGTGAGACTGAAATATGAGCTGTGTTTCGGACGTTTAATACATCGGTGTATTATCATTCAACCACCTCTTTCATTCGTTGTTCTCAATAATACACTGGATTACAAATCGATTGATGCTCATAATAGTTTTATGTAGAATATTCTAATTCTTTAAAGCACGCGATCATCCTCAGTAGAATTTTCACCCTCATGGCCATCATATGAAGATGATGATGATGATGATGATGATGATGATTCCTTAAAGCACGCGATCAAAACTAATAATATTTTTTGTCATCGTGGTGTTTATATTATCTTCAGTCAGTGGCAGTCTCATCATCATCTTCACCATAATACTAACATGAATAATTGTATTGACATTTATGTCAAAATAGACATAGAAGTTTTCAACTTTGTCAAATTCTATTTTGACGAGTAGCAAATAAGTCATGTTATTTTCAAACCAATGGAAAGAGACAAGGCATGTTCGCGATATGATCCCCACCACTTAAGCACCTGTCTATGAAAAACACAGGAGGCGTCTCTGTGCCTCATTCCCTGAATGCCAAAGTGTGCCAGTGCCACGTGATGCCGAGGCTCAGCCACATCAGCAGCAGTCCAAATGATACAGGCACAGCCAGTTCGACTTGGTTTAACCATCCATTAGTAACCAATATCTTGCTTGGATGAGTAATACAGTTTCTCGTTTACCACAATCAGATAAGTACAGTACTTTCGTTTGTCACAAGGAACCTCGCCTTTAGTTTTGGCGTTCTAGTGCCCTTTAACTACGAGAATATATAGTATTACACAAATATCTATCTGTCTATTTTGTGATGTGTCTGGACCGGGCAGCTATATTTACCTCTCGTGGTGTGACGTTAACCAATATCATGTCCTTTAGAATTCATTCCAGGACAAATTGTCTTCGTGGTGTGATTGAGTGTGAAGCAATATACGTGTTTGGTATATGTACCATATGTGTATCTTTCATTGCAGATGTACCACACTGCAATTATCGCAGCTGTATATTAACACCCCGTGTTCGAGCACTATTATATGTGGGTGTATGGTAGGATCTCGTGTCCCAGCACTGTCGCCTGTGGGTGTATGTTGAGGTGAAGTGCTGTTATACTGTCATAATCGCACCTGTATGCTATGACCCAAGATATGAAGCAGCTATATGAAATGATCACGGATATGTTCTGTAGTGGTGTGGATGGGTGACGTGACATGTGTCTAAATATGTTTAATGATGTGGTTGAATGTTATAGCAGGAGTTTGAATATATTCAGTAATGTGGTTGAATGTTGTGACATAAGTTTGAATATATTCTGTAACGTGGTTGAATGTTATGACATATGTCCAAATGTGTTCTGTAACGTGGTTGAATGTGGTATATATAGTGAGTTCTGTAGTGGTGTGGTTGGGGGATGTGACATGTGTCTAAATATGTTCAATAATATGGTAGAATGTTGGGATATGTGTCTAAATGTGTTCTGTAACGTGGCTGAATGTTGTGTCATGTGTCTAGGTATGTTCTGTAACGTGGTTGAATGTTGTGTCATGTGTCTAAATATGTTCTATAACGTGGTTGAATGTTGTGACATGTGTTTGAATATGTTCTGTAACGTGGTTGAATGTTGTGTCATGTGTCTACATATGTTCTGTAACGTGGTTGAATGTTGTGACATGTGTTTGAATATGTTCTGTAACGTGGCTGAATGTTGCGACATGTGTCTAAATATGTTCTGTAACGTGGCTGAATGTTGTGTCATGTGTCTAAATATGTTCTGTAGCGTGGCTGAATGTTGTGTCATGTGTCTAAATAAGTTCTGTAGCGTGTTTGAATGTTGTGCCATGTGTCTTAATATTTTCGGTGACGTGGTTGAATGTTGTGATTTAGGTTTAAAAATGTTTTCTGACGTAGTTGAATGCTGTGACATATGTATGACTACGGTATGTTGTGTAGTTGTACGGTATGTTGTTCTACAATGTGATTGAACGATAGGACATGGGACGTTTTTTTGTGTGACATGGATGTGGGATGTGGTTCCATAAAATAGTATGTACGGTGACTACGGTGAAATGTTACCAAACGTCGCGCACCTGCTTGTAAGTTACTACCTGCACCTGTGTGTAGATTGTAAGTTAGTGAGATTAACGGGGCGTCCTAAACGTGTATGTTGTAGGCATGTACCAGTGACTATATTTTCGCAACAATACGACCACGTGTTATATGTTCCTTAAGTTTCTGATCACCTAAGGACTTGCATTGCTTCGAGCCTTCCTCCCACACATCAAGCTGACACAGCGTGAGAACTGAAATACTGCTCACAACGGCGTTAAACCAAACACTCATCTTGTGACGTTTACTATTTATTATTGAAGCCGACTATCATATACAATGTACTTTCGTGTGTTTAGAGCCAACGTTCAGTGTAGCAAATATATACGTGCTTCTGACTGACTGAGTGAGTGATTTCGGTCTTATTTTTTTCCAGCAATATCCCGGCCAGAATTTGCCTTCACATATTGTTTCAGTGTCAGGAAACGTTGGGGTGACGAGCGAACGTTTTAACCACCTAGGGTAATCCTATTCTGGTCATAATATATGTGGTCAGCATATATACAGAGACTGTGTGGTTGTGTATTTGTGTTCTGTGACTAATCTGCCGCGTAAAAGTACCAATGATGGTGGTTAAAAATGAAATAATCAAGAAATGTTTGTTCAATGGTAATGTATTTGAAACAGGTATCAGTTGTGTTTTGGACCTTAAGTTTCGGCGTCTGTTTCCAGCATTGTAACGTTTTGATGACGTTTGATATTTTTGGTCAAATCCTATTTTCAAGTGCATACTTTCTTTTGCAGTTTATGTTTCTATGTGGCCAGGCCTAAAATATATGGGCCTGAATGTCTGAGTGTTTTATTCTTTACACATTGTGTGTGTTCGAAACAGAAACTAGTGCCCTCGTCCACGCGTCTCTGTCTGTGACCGAGACAATATATCAAGGTATAAAGACTGTGTGGTTCACGAACTGATGATCTCCGATGCACCTGCACAGACCACAGGTGCCTTCAAACACATTACTTCAAGGCTCAAACAGCGACACGAAGGCTCGTGTCGGTAGCTCACCACAAGCAACATAAACTGGAATTATTGGCACGACTAAACATCAGAATCCTCTTCTGGCCATAAAATCTCCCTGCCAATGACAGTGACAGATTCACCACATTGCTGTACCCTCGCGAGACTTCAGCTTCCGAAGCAAAGCTTTACCATGACGCTCATGTCTCTATGCAGGTGATACATCATACGGTAGGAACCGCGTTCGGTCAGTGTTAATACAGGGTTTCCTCTGTGCTTCTCGTCAGGTCCTTGCCCTGGAGATATATTCTATATCCACTTCCATTAGGCTTATGGCAGCTTCATTAAACTATTACATTTCAGAAGGTTACTTAGATATATTCATTCCGTGATCGATGGGTGACCAGACTGTAGTTGATGTTGTAGTCTGGCTTGTGTGTTGTTGTCAGATTTTTATTTTATGTTCAAAGTTTATCATTATCGACATTAAGAAATGGTAAATATTAAAATATATCATATATTGTATTTACGAAATAGAGAATACTACACTCGTTCATGTTAAAGTATACTATTCTTATGAAACAAGTGAAAGCGATGCTAGGCCATAGAAGGTTCACGAGTTTCGGAGAAAAAGTAGCTAATGAGAATGAGTGTGGTTTTCTATACATCACACACGTTAAATACATTTAAGTGTAAATAAATAAAACTTTAGACCAACAGACAAAACCGAACCGGTTCCGCTTGTATGTTGATACATACCGCAAATAGGCATCGTTGACATTTTGGAATTTCTTCAACTAACCGTAATTCGAGCACAAAGTTGTTAGTACGTAGAACAACTGAAAAGGCCGTTCTTTGCATCTCGGATCGACAGGCGGTCACTCGCACCACCGATATCATGTGCTACATGGGTCAGTTTCTTTGATCCATCATCTGAACTTACATCCTGTCAGTACCAATTTGGACAGTGGAAATCAGGAAATCAGTGTCGTCAAAGATGTTCACGATAATTGTACGACCCTATACTGAAGAAGTTAAAATCAACAGTTAAACTGTATATCGTGTCAGTGACAGGTTCAAACGAAGGGCAAGGTCACCATCAGACTAAGAAAAGACAACCGTGATGGACACGTATTTTTTTATCGGGTCTCTACAGTTTGAGTGATCTGATCATGTG
The DNA here is from genome assembly GCF_022045235.1 of Haliotis cracherodii. Classification (NCBI taxonomy): domain Eukaryota; kingdom Metazoa; phylum Mollusca; class Gastropoda; order Lepetellida; family Haliotidae; genus Haliotis; species Haliotis cracherodii. The sequence goes on along the minus strand of NW_027266308.1, from coordinate 39,767,644 downwards.
GTTGTGCACTTTCATTCATAAACAAACACTTCATCAATAATTATGCACCAGACACCAGAAATGGGCTTCACATATTGTACCCATGTCGGGAATCGAACCCGGGTCTTCGGGTCGACGAGCGAACGCTTTAACCACGAGGCTACCCGACCGCCCCTATACATTGCAAGTTTTCCTGGTGTGTGTTTATATATATATTATGTCCATTAGACAGTGGTGTTGCTACCAAATAAGCTTCGTTTGTTTGTTTGTTGTTTAACGCCGCGTCCAGCAATATTCCGACTATAGGACGGCGGTCTGTAAATAATCGAGTCTAGATCAGGGAATCCGGTGATTGATATCATGAGCATCGATCCACACAATTGGGATACAATGACATGCATAAACCAAGGCAAAAAGACTGCTGACAGACATTTTTTTCAATGTTGTCATTGGTTGCCTTTCGCGACAATCCATTTTCACGCCCACTAAGGTAAATGCCCTTTATCCAAGGGAGGCTACACTAGCCTATGAAACGTCACGTTAGTTTAGAGTCGACCTGGCCTGTCATAACGTTTCGTAACGGGATTACGAAGTAAAATTTCGGACATATTTCGACAAAATGCTTCTGTTTCTTAATCGGGAAAAGACAACTTACTTATATCCAGACAGTCCTCGCTAATTTCTCCAAAGTGTCCACTCATGAAAGGCCTCAGCTACGCCCCTTTTATACACCAACTGATTTTCATAATGATGACAATTATCCCAGTAATTTGTCCAGGTTCCCGATCGTTAATGCTGACTTGACCGTCGATAGACATGGTCGACGCCATATTTGTTTGTGAACACTGAAAGTAGTATCTACCTGTCCTTGACTACCTGACCTTCCATATTTGCATATTTATCCGAAAATGTCCCAACGGATAGTAACATAACCTCAACATATGCATATTATTATAATAGTATTTATCACAAAGCTTTCAAATTTTGTCTTCAGGATTGTGATTCGCGGTTTGTCAGATTCATGCGGCCTGGGTCATTCCCTCAACAGTAAACTGATATTTAACTGAACTATAGTAGCGTTAGTCCTTACTCCCGAACTGATCATAATCACATTCCATATTTGCATCAACTTTTCTCGTCGCACCTGGGGTGGGTGGGACGGTATCCTAGTGGTTAAAGCGTTTGATCGTCACGCCGTAGGCCCGGGTTCCATTCCTATCACATAGGTATTGTGTAAGTTGTCCATTTCTGAAGTCCCTCGTCGTGATATTTCTGGAATATTGCTAAATCTTACTCGTCCGTTCGTAATAGACCAGAATGTTCTGATATCCTCTAGCGCACAGTAGAGTACACTGTACAATCGGAAGGTTCGGAGCGTACGTTTATTACAATAAGTCGAACGTAATGGAAAACGTTATTTGAGCCTCAAACGCCACATGAACAAACCCTAGCAAAGGGTTTGAGCAAAAATTGCTTCGCTTCCAATGCTGTCTTTATCTGATTAAATTATTTTTTACAGAAAAACCAATTTTTCTCTAAAATGAGACATTTGGCTTTTCAATCTGACACACATAATTGCATGTTATGTGGTGACCTATCTTCACTAGAGTGTGATGAGGGGAAGGGGCCCACTTGATTATCACTTCTTCATCCCTGATGCTGCTGCTACGCGAACTGAAGGCGCAGGGCGCACTCGATTAGCTAGTTCTCATTCCTGGATCTGTGATTGACATCAGCGCAGAGGATTTGATGAGGAGATGATGAAGTCAGTTCGATGGTTTAATAAAAAAACAGAATCGCCAGATGGAGAAACTTGTATCTCTGAACAGTACTTTACGATATCAACTTGTTTTTATCGATTGGTTATTCAATGTCAACACAAATACGTTTACACGAATATTATCAAGACTGATCATCATACATTGCAACATATGCTTTATACTTTCACATTATGGAATATATATTAAGTGAATATATAATAACAGTTTTATTCAAATTTTATTACATAAAACGTACTTTCTCTTCAAACAAATTTGATATCCTGAAAGTCAAATCACCTACTAACTTGGAGACGTGTGTTTCTTCCGAAGCGGTTTCGTGTGCTAATGTATTTGTCGTTTCTGTTTAATTATTCTAATTAAGTCATCATGCAAATGGTCTTTGTTCTAAAGGCGAAACCTGAAACACATCAGATAAAACAATGAGGTAGATAATGAGATTTTATAACAGAAATGTCCTTGTTAAATAACATCAGCTCTCTGGGAGCGCAATGATTTCGCTAAGAATTAAGTAAAGTCAAATTTCATCCGAAAGCTTTGGAGTTTCAAATTAGAAATTTAAACCCTCGTCGGATTGCCTTGGCGTCTAAGGATAACGTTTAGATCTGGATTAATGCATTATATTAGAAACCGAAACTACCTGTCTTAGTCATGCAGGATCGCTGACTCCAAAACAATTCTTGGCAAAACACAAAAAATATTTTAATATCACTCGAGATGTTTCCCGTGGTAAATGAAATAAATCACGATCTGTAACAAATCTACAAAAAACAAAAACGTGAAGCCCAATTCGTTTAAATTGTCTTTCCGATTTTACAATGTTCATAAAACAACATCCTTATTCAACTGTAATTACAATGCAACTGTAACCTATCTGAAAATCGACATGTAGAAAAGATCTATTTTTTCAACATGCAGGGCAACCTAATTACATCCATTTGCTATTTACACATCAATAATATATCACTCCGCAGCGACCTAATTGAACACAGGGGAAAGGACACAACGGAAGCAAAGGTCCCGTTACAATTTTAGACCAAATTATCATTAAATTCACAGCTGGGTTCCACGGTGCTAGACGCTAGTGTCTCCACCGTGTCCTTTTTACCTGCTCGCGGACCCAGCTGGGCGTGGCTGCTATGTCAAGGGACATTACTCCTGCTGGGAAAATCACCATGCTCTTAGTTCCTCCGCAATGCAATATTTCTAATGCTTTTTCATCTGGGCACATCACTGACAATAAAGGCCGTGCAGGATGTTGTAGGCAGGTGATTATAAGATTTATTAATGAAGATTCGGCCTGAACGGGTTATGGCCATCTGCATGGAACGAAGTCATTAAAACAATTAGGCCTTACGGGAAATTAAATTTACTATTAAAAACACAAATGACAATGATAAAATGTTATTTGAAACTTAAAATTTTGTTCTTCAAACGAGACACGATTTCAAAGAATTAAAAAAACGTTAAAAAGATCAAACTCACAACAAAAGGTAAATGTAACACCTGGTACCTCAAGTCTCATTGTTTTATTTGTTAATCAACCGGAACATTTAAATTTTTCAAAACGATATTTTCTAATCATAGCGCGTTGGCGAGCCAACATATTTTTCACTATAAATATTCTGACAACTAAACTTACAAAGCTGATTTCGACAAAACTTAACCTTTGTGAACTTCTATACATTTTTTAAGTTCCAATGTTGGGGCTTCGGGTCAGAATAGGTCTCCACGACCTAACAACATGCTTACTAATTCGGTCGGGCTCAAAGCAATAACATAGAAAAAAGGCCCGACCATTTACTTACTTTCTGATTAATAAAGCTGCTTTGGTTAAAATGTACATATTTACCATTTCTCAAAAATATCTGTTTTATGTGAGCTATTTGCAAATGGGAAGTAACTCGGCTAAAGCTTGTTTTTCTCTTTATCTCTTCGTTGTTTATCGGATTTTTACGCTAGAAGGGTCTAACATCCAATATAGAACACTATCGATGTTTATCAGATTTGCAGATTCACTTCAGGAAGATGTAAAAATTATAAGTCATGTGGCCAGGGTCCACGTTAGGAACCGTAACTGTCCATATCTTAACACAAAACGGTCAATTTATCACATGTATTCGCGTTCCAAATGTAGTTTTATTTATAGTTTGTATTTTTATTTTGTACTTATTTACACCCCGTTCCGTCTGAAGCTGTGCATGGAGATATGGAGACACGTAAAGGGAGACGGGTTGATACCTGACAGCTGAACGTTCAACAACAGCAGTCAATAAAAACGTGATACAGGTATGACAACGTTTGAAGGTAAGACGTACACACAGCAAGGCCTTTACACAATTGTGAGCAAGTTTATTGTTTCTATGCCATTGTTTAACACTGGCTCTGCGTATTCTTATCTCGCACATGAGATATAACAACGGCTTCGCCAAACGCCCTCATTAAATCACCTAGGCGAGACGGAAATAGCGAAAGAAATGGTACAAATAACAGTACATATAGACATCAAAATTCCTTTTTGCTCACGAGAGTCTTACAACACTCTTTTCTTTTCCTCGGGAAAAGAGAATTATATGACGATAATGGCCATTCTTCATACGGATAAGTCATCCCCGGCCACGGCCAGACATGCCACTGATAGCATTGTCATAAACATTTCATAAAATTAAACATCTGACATGCCGGGGAAATAATCGGGAATTTCTCCACCTTCGTGTTACAGTTCTTTATTATATATGCAATTGATTGTGAGACGTTTAGGAAATGAGGTGTTTCATCGCCATGTCTGTCAGCTGTTGAGAGTGTCTGTCATCACCATGGTGTATATTTCAATTCCAGGAACAGTTGGAATTCCGCTCTCTTTTTTTCTCGGTTAAAGTATTAGTATATGACTTGCCAGAATTATTGCATGATAATTGTCACATTTGTTGGAATAATTACATCGCCATCGACACTGGTACTGATTTTGGCATGATACCGATAGTGGTTAGTGGTCTGGTCGACCTGCTGAAAGTCTGGAAACATGTATGTGACGACAATTTGGTATTGTGGGGAATGGGGATAAGAAATGGTTGCAGGGAAGAGGTGGTGTATGTATTCACACACACACACACACACACACACACACACACACACACACACACACACACACACACACACACACACACACACACATCGACACCCCGACGGATTTTTGGATTGTTTGTCCCTAAGGGGTGTCGTGATTGATCTTCTATACTCATATTTCTCCAAATGTCATTAACCCCGCGAGGGTTCCGGGACACCATTGTCCCCAATACCCCAAGCTAGTATAAAGAGTCACCTAATTAGGACAGGCTGGTCACAGTGTGTGGCGTGACTGATAATATGTCAACGTGCCCCGACGGCGGGGATTGACGATTATCAATCACTTGTCTGCCTTTGTTTTGGTGGACAGCTGCTCTGTGGGTACATACTGACCATACACTGTCATTATTTATAGCAACCAAAACATATTTGCAATTGTGTTCCGTCGACATGGTCATCTTAATTTGTTTGTTGTTAAACAATATTCCAGCGATGTGCAAATAATCGTATCTAGAAACCATCCTCCCGAGGCAAGGGAGTTAACCGACTATAAATGCCCAGTTTCCATCCTTGCCGAACTAGGCTGAAATTATTGAGTAATACTCTGGATGTACTAACGAGTCTATGTAGAGTCCAAAAAAATTGCGTAACGAAATCGACATCCGGTACGTAATATGCAGATTTTGGTCGATTGAAGAATAAGAAAAGTATCTGTACCGTCAACTTAGCGTCAACAGATATTTTCCAAATCTTTTCATGTTTATAATCAAGGTGCTGACGCTTTTTAATGCACTTCGCTAGGTAAGACTCGTTTTATTACAGTACAGATCTTGATTATCGGTAAGATCGTATTGACTAGGCGCCGCCATTTTGTTTGAAGCAAAGGCAAGTGATATGAGAGATGGAATCTGTTTGGTCAATAGGAGGGACATTGAAGGGACATAACTCGTAATAGCCACTGGTGGCGTTACGATCGAGCCCAGAATTTCCATCCTAGTTCGGTAAGGGTGTAAACTGGCCTTAGACAGTTAGTTAACTCCCTTGTCTCGGGAAGATGCTAGAAACCAGATACAGATACGATCCAGACATAACTAACAAGCCGCCGTCATATAGCTCGAGTCTTGCTTAGTGCGGTGTAAAACAATGCACAAACAAACAAACATAACCTACCAAGTCACCTAGCCTGGCCACCCAATCCATTTGGTCCTTGCATGACAATCATAGGTTGATTAGAGCTGCCATTGTGGTTCCTGGGTCAACGAGGGTCAGTCTTATAGAGTAACGATACATGTCTTGAAACTGCAACCGAAAACATATTCTGTCTCTAATACAATCCCCAGTATAGACGGCACGTGAAGATTCCGGGGTAGAATAGGTCTTCAGCAACCCATGCTTGCCGTAAAAGGTGACTACGCTTGTCGTAAAAGGCGACACTAACGAGATCGGGTGGTCAGGCTCGCTGACTTGGTTGATGCATTTCATCAAGTGCGTGTGGATCGATGCTCATGATATAAATCACTCGATTATTTACAGACCGCCGTCATATAGCTGGAATATTGCTGAGTGCGGCGTTAAACAACAAACCAACCAACCAGTACACACACACACACATACACACACACACACACACACACACACACACACACACACACACACGATGTATAGGTGGAACGTTATTCCATGGAAACGCAAAGTTTTAGTATTTTACGCCTGTTTCCTGTATATCAACATTTTTTACCGCATTTAAACCCCCGGAATTTGAAATCAATTAACTCGACACATATTTTAATTAAACAGTGTGTAACCGAGAATCTTGACTGTCTGTATGGAAGTAAGGACTAATAGTGGCACTCCGTTTGTTTGCAACTGTGACGAATTCGATGTATTTTCATGATCCCAAGGGCCTTGAGTTGACAACCATTCACAGTGCAGCGAAACATCGTCAGTCAGGATCCCGTTAAACAGGAAACCTGTTCTACCGTCTTCGTTTGATTGATTGATTAAAACCGCACTCCAATATTCCAGCTATATGACAGCGGTCTGTAAATCATCGAATCTGGACCAAACAATCCAGTGATTGACATCATGAGTAACGATCTACGCAATTGGGATACGATGGCATGCATCAACCAAGTCACCGAACCTGACCCCCCGATCCCGTTAGTCTCTCTCTCGACAAGCATTGGTTGTCCCCTACAACATTTAAAGCGATATGAAAGGGAGATATTTAGTAATCAGGAAAATTTCACAAGGATCTACTTGGAGATTCCGAAGTATATTGTTTCCTTGAACAATACACAATATTTTACACCATTTTAAAAACAAATGTTATATGTCAAAAAATAAATAAAATGCACATTTAATAATATAACTGATGATACATCGTTTTCTACAATAAGTCCGTTACATGTTTTAATAAATGAAAAAGATAAAACCTTTTCCGTTACATGTCTGTAATAACATTCTACTCTGTTCCGCAAGTAAGTCCCCAACGATCCACAAATCACGTTTACCCAATATACAGCGGCTAATAAGACAATTAACACGAGGACCCGAGTAACTGACAGATCCCTCCCATGGGACACAGTGTGTATAGAAGGAGTCTTACATATAATACGTATTCTTAGGAGTACTTTACACGAATTATCTCAGGTCTGAAAACAGCGTGATATTGCTACTGATTTGTCCTCTGCCAATCAGTATTCACCACCCGTAGGTGTGCTTAACGAATGCAATCTACTCTTATCCTGCCAATCACTGGTTTACAGCACTGGATTTATTTGGTGTATATTGACAATTTGTCCCTGTTAAGAGTATTGGTGTTTCTGCTATATGTTGGGTCAATGCGTCATGAGGAATTGCATCCGCCACATGGGAATTCAAATAGAGTTATATTTTTTAAAATGTGTCTGAAATTGACTCGGTTTTTAAATTAACAGGACGAAGTACATCAGAGTATTGAGACCACTTGAAATCGACATGTTATGAACATGGTGTTCAATTCCAATTATGTAAATCTTCCAAGTCTCACTAATCTCTGGCTATTTCTTGAGATTTTCTTCCAATTCTATAAGCCGATTGTAAGTGACAGAGTATCACATGTAATCAATTGCCATGCCAAACATGCAGCTGAGATTTCAGGAGGTGTCAAATTTAGGACAAATTTTAAGTTACATGACGCAAAATCTAATTCGGCTTGACCAGGTTTTATACCCGCTTTGAGAAAGAAACATAGCGAAACGAGACTTGGTTTGAGAAACAGAATTAATGTACACATTTAGGCAATTAAATAGTTTCCAGAGATCCCTCCTGCTCTTAGAATATGTGAAATTGCATGACTAGAATTCTGGAGATCCTGAATACGTGACCCTATAAGAAAACATTTAACGTTATGACGTTATAAAGCGTATCTATAAAAACCGAGCCAAAAGTGTGGTCAGGTCTGTGAAAATGCATTTCATGATTTATTAGATACGTCGTTTACAAGATGCATAGAGGGAAACAATTTTCACTTTGCTTAAATGACGTTAGATGTTACGTTGTCATTAATGTCGGTAGCTTTTGTTCGCATTGATCTATCTAACTGTACAGTGTACAGACAATTTGTTATTGTATATGGCTGTTTTGGACTGTGGAAAATGTACAAGTGAAGACTAAGACGCCAATCAATTCTAGTCAAATACTAACTGGATCGGGTGGTCAAGTGGCTTGGATGATTGCGCTTCATCGTATCCCGATGGCGTTGGACGTTGCACATGATATGAAGCACTGATTCTGGATTATAGTGAGTATGGTTTTACGCCGCTTTTAGCAATATTCCAGCAATATCACGACGCAGGACACCAGAAACTGGCTTCACACATTGTGCCCATGTGGGGAATCGAACCCGGATGTTCAGCATGACGAACGAACGCTTTAACCACTAGGCTACCCAACCGCCCCTCTGGATTATTTACAGCCTGCCATGACATAACTAGAATAATGCTAACTGTGACGTAAGACCATATTCACTCTGTAACCAGCCAAGCAACAACTTTAACTCAATACTTAATCATGTGTATTCGACCATTTGTTTTATAGTAATACAACGATACAGGGAGCTAAATATCATATTATATTGTCATTATAGTTTGTGCGTGTGTTGTTGAACGCCTCCGTAAGCAATCGTCCAGCAAAGACGGCGGTGTGTAAATAATCGACTCCGGACCAGACAAAGCAGTGATATGATAATACAAGCAACGTTTCGCGTCGTCGGGGCACGGAAACAAGTAACAAAATCAACCAAGTCACAGAGCCTATGATGACATATTTCGCTAGGATCCTTTACTTGGACTTTAGTTGCCTTGAATACTTCACAGAGATGTCTTTGAATTCTTCAAATTTACTTGTCTCAGGTCTCTCCTAGTAAAGATCGGCTACCAAGAAATACAGAACTGATACCAACACAACGTGCTTAAACTGGTCAACGTCATGCGTTACATTTAGTTTGAGTCATGTATTTCATTTAGTTGTTGTGAATCAGAATAAGGCGTTATCAAGCATGTGCATTTCAAGGAATCCTCGCCTGGTTGTAGGTTCATCGACCACTGAATCATCTTCTTTGCAAATCCCCAAGTGTGATCCCATCCCTCTAAAAAGTGGACTTGCATGAGGTAAGGAGCATTAAATGTAACAGCCTCCACGTGTAATTACAGTATCTTTAGTGAGACTCCGATGAAATCAATAACTGTCAATCACAGCTTCATTGCAGAAAGGCGAGGGATCAGATCTTATCAGTCGAACACATGGCGAATGCAAAACAGACATCTCTTCTTGTTTGAAGATTCCCTGTGCAACATATCTTCAGATATTGACTTAGAACTTCACAGTGGAATCCCATCTTACCCCGCGGGGTATAAGACTGGCAGAGGGCCCTTAAGGATTGACATCTTCCAAGCTCTATTGTGATGAGAGTAGCAAGTCCGTAGGTCAAGGCAAGGAAAACATCTAAGAATTATAGGCGACGTCCATTCCTATTTCTACGCTGTGGACAATGTTTGACCATTCTTTAATACAATCCTCTCAAGAACACTGAAAAGCTTAATGACTGAATTGAGTTCATAGGCGACTGAAGATTCCAAGAAAATGAAAGGCTGTTACAAGGGCAATTTGTCCCATCGTCCAACGTCCTTCTCTGTTAAGTAGCCATGTACATTTGCTAATGACGCATCCAAGACTTGTGGCTTGGGGTCGGGATTAGGTTAATGACATTCCAGTTTAATTACTTCCCCTTCTTAGCTAAACAGACCTCTCTGAAAATCGAAGTAATCCTATTGTTCGTAAATCGAACGACCATATTCAACATTTTCATCCCAACGCCTCGGTTTGATCCGTATTATAATTTTCAGCTTTTCGGGAAAATTTATATCGATTCTAATTTCGCCAATATTAAATTAACTGGTATTCAATTTGCAGGGTCATGAGTTGGTTTCTTAGGGTTTCCAGGCCAAATGGTATTTTTCCGATCTGACATTAAAGAACCAGGGACAAATCGGATTGTGATGGAATTTTGTTCGCTTCGTCTGCTATTTAACACAAGTGCACGTCAATAACACCACAGGTGGTTAATTGATGCAACAAGACGCAGAGGAATACAAAACAGATCTTTCAATCGTTACTCAAAATATGTGTTTTCCAATTGAACCGGTTTACAATGGGAGTGTAAGCAATTAGACGACATGTTTTGTTCATATGTTTGCAGAAACACGTAATATTGAAAATCGTTCACCATACACATTTGTACATATGGATAAAGTAGTGGGCGTCCCGCAGCGTCATGGATTCCAACAGTGCAAACACCTGCAAGAAATTAGAAATATATATCAATATGAGTCTCTTCTGGAATGAAATGTACAAAAATGTTCACGTGCATATTTCAAATTGCGCTGCGGTTTAACAGGTAAGCCTCGTGATCGTTTTCACATTCTCTTGCATTTAACCTTAAATTCAGCATGTTCATCCATGCCGCTACTCGATGGCTTGATATGGAGCTTCTTTAAAACACTGCATAATTGGCCTCCTGGATTTAGTTTATGCACATTTTTTTCAAAATCAATACACCATTAAGGAAGGAATCGAATGCTACGTCTGCATGAAGAAGCCATTTCCATATTAATCACCACGTTAATGAGCATTTGCAAAATAATTGGCATGTTTATCGTTTTTCCCAAAAATCAGTTTTCTCAGGAAGCCAACAACACAATTGACCCGGCGTCAACCCATGACCCCTCACAAATCTGTACCCATGGTGACTCAAAGGGAGGTCACCCTCCAATTATCTCAGTGATGAGCAACAATTGTTCCTTCAAGCGAAAGGGAAATCCGGCCAGAGCATGTTCAAATCTGAACCGGCCCCTTGGAGCGGAATGACGCGTCTCCCTAAAGATCACCGTCTATGGGTACCATGTCTCGTAAATCCTGAAAGTCTTTCGAAAGAACCATTTTAGGGGACCCGCAGGTCTGTTTGATTAGCGCCCACAGCCCCATTGGGGCCAGATAGAAAGGGTTGGCAATTAACCATGGTGAAAGAATCCGCCTTCCTATATTAACCAAATCTGCATGACAACTGATGCTTTAGTGGGTGAAAAATCCCCTTTTGTGTTGCGGGGATTTGCAGTTCATTAATCAGTCAATCCTTCTGGGATAAAGCCAGTTTCATGTCTCGGAGTTTGGCAGTGTTGATTCGAAGCAAATCGCCCGGAATCAAACGAATTGCTTCAACAGCCTCACAGCAAAGATTCCTTTTGAGGCTTTAATAAATTCAAATCCATGAAGGCAAACTTGTGATGCTATCGCACCTTTGAGGAACACTAAAGACACAGCATCATAGAATTGGTTTCTTCCAAATTCCAGGACATGGTGTTTGATCCGGCGGCTTTTAGACGTGCGTGTGATGTTGCGCTTATCTTTCACCATGTGAATGGTGTTTGCGTTTGAAAAAAGTCAAACACAATCCGTTAATTTTTACAGGATTTCGACATTTTGGCGTGTCCATTTCAGAGTTTCAACACTAATCAGTTTCCATGTCAGCTTCGTTTTTGTTTTTTGTTTTTTTTATTGTCGTTCAACGCGGCACTCAGCACTATTTCAGCTATATGATAGCGGTGTGTAAATAATCGAGTCTGGACCAGACAATCCATTGATTGACATCATGAGCACCAATCCACGCAATTGGGATCGATGACATGCATCAACCAAGTCAGCGAGCCTGACCACCCGATCCCGTTTGTCGCCTCTTTCGACAAGCATAGTCCCCGTTTACGACGAGCATGGTTTGCTGGAGACCATGTCAGCATCAATTTAACTAATTTTGTATGATCAATGAGCATAGTAATGACGCAGACTTGTGGGAATATTGTTAACGGGTATGGTGCAATGATTTTAACGAAATATTAAATTAAAGATTTCAATATTAAAATAGCCTTAACGTCGTGCTTGTAACAGTGATCATGTCAGTGTGTTGATTGTCTTTTGTCCACTTAGATATATTACACAATTATCTCCCCCTTGCGATTCCGGGTTTGTTCCCCAGCAGTCTATGGTGGTCGTAAGACGTGACCAAATGGACCGGAAGTGTGTCCTCGTACCCAGACGGCGAGGATCTTTGTTCACAATGTCGATCATAGTCCTGTTTTTGATAATAAAACAATTTACAACAACCAACTGTATGTTAAGGACAATAAATATGTATCTGATAGCAGTATACGTTTATATACATGTTATGATACAACCTTTGATTGATTTTTTTTTCAATTCTCGCCTGGTTTTGGCAAAACTGGTCATTAGGAACCAAATCATGGTTTGTCCAGTCGTTTAACGGCGTTACACCTCACTCACTCACTCACTCACTCACTCACTCACTCAACTGTTCAAGGAAATCGCCCTTGTGTGAAGCACTTCATATGAGAAGCCCCAAAACAACTGTATCTTTCAGGTTTTGCTAAACAGGGAGACTGATACTTTATATGCAAAGGCTAAAGGAAGCTTGCCTTAAAGCTTACATGGCACGAAAATCAAGCTAAGAATCTTCCTTCTCCCAATACAAAGACATGACCTGAACAATTGAAAAAACTTAATCATTTAATCGAGGGGAATTGCCTGCCTGGCTTGCGCTTCGTTCTGCAAATAAACATAATTCTCAGTGCACCAGAGCGCGATGCATACCGAACGCAAGATTTAAATGGTGATTAAAACGTTAGGCCGAAATTGTGTTTATTACACCGCGTTCTACTAAAGTTTCACACTAGTTTGTCAATCAACCTAACATGTTAGAGTGGGGCATTCGTGTGTTTATTTGGCAGCACATTACGGACGCACAGACCGAGATATTGCAGCGCCGGTCTCCATTCCTTATTCATGCAGAGTGGGTTCAAGGGATGGCGATCGGGGTCAGAGTCAACAGGGCAACATGTCAATCTGATCTCAAATAAAATTAGAGCCACAAGGCTTTGTTGCTCACTTCAATTTGTTTCTAGAATATTGACGATATTAGATCATAAAGAGCATAATACAATATGCAACAAGATTATGCAGAATTAGTCACAGAGGGTTCATTAGAAATTGGCTAAGAGCGAGTCAATCAATCAGTCTTTATTTCTAAACACTGAGAAGGCCATAGACCTATAGTACATGTATACAAAGTACATGTAGTTGAGGGTACAGTTAAACAATAGAATATTCATCAGTAGGCACAATAACTGTTAACTTACATCAAGTCGTTAAGTAAGAGCATGCTTTATATTTGTTTGTTTGTTTGTTGTTTAACGCGGCACCCAGCAATGTTCCACCTATATGACGGCGGTCAGTAAATAATCGAGTCTGAACCAGACAATCCAGTGATTGACATCATGAACATCGATCCACGCAATTGGGATCGATGACATGCATCAACCAAGTCAGCGAGCCTGACCACCCGATCCCGTTAGTCGCCTTTTACAACAAGCATAGTCTCCTTTTACGGCAAGCATGTGTTGCTGAAGACCTATTCTACACCGGATCTTCACGGGTCGCATGAATTATAAGATTCATGGCATAGAAAGTAAACATTGACAAAATTTTAATTGTGACAGTATTTTATAGTCTTCATTAGTAAGTAAAATTTATACAAGTGAGGACCTTGAAAAAATAATCATTAATGAATTGCTTTTTAATGCCCTCTTAAACTTGACTAACAAGTGTCATTCTGCTTCAATAAGGAGATCGTGAAAGGTGCATCTAAATTGGGCTAACGCTACTCGGAATTTCTTTAAATCTATTTCAAACAAAAAGTGCTCTGTTTAATTTGTTTTGATATCCGAATAGTTATTTAATTTTTTGGACAAAGGTAGAAGAGATAACCATTTTTGGAAGTAAGCGTATTTTAAAGTCTGTGCGCAGTCAATAATAAATCGCTCTGGCATATCCACATTTTGTCCAGTCCCCATAGCGAGTCAAACCTACATTTTCAATAAGATTGCATTGCAACCAAAACGGAACATGATCATAGGTCAAATATCTACACTTACTCATGTGTGTGAACAGGCCAAATACCTAACCTGTACAGAAATGGCAGACTAATGTGAATTTATATTGCCACTATGACTGCCATGACGACCTTGTTTAAAATTTGACAAGAATAGCTAATGCAAAACTTCAGCTTCATAAGCCATATGCTAGACCTACATATAATCCCGAAATAAGTTACGTATAAGGTTACATTCACATCATTCTCAAAAAGAATATACCTAAAGGAAGTCTCTTAATTTCAGATCTGGAAAGAGGATGTGTAATGGCTGCGAGACAAGAGAAGCGGCTGAGAGTGGATAGGTGTTGATGTCGTATTGAATTTAATATGCTCTGGAGTCTGTAAGAGAGACTAACCCTATAGTTCAGAGTTGAAGGCAGCCATCGAGAGAAGCCACACACCCATCATTCTGCTGAATGCAGCTGATCTTTGCCCGTCTTGGTTAGGATCTAGCTCATACCCATACTCGGCAGCTATAGTGTCCAAACGATCTTCATGTAGCTCACTATCTACGATTGTTTGTTTGTTTAACTTCTTTCAGTGGCATTTAGAAGTTGGAGTGATGAAGTAAGACGAGTTCTATGGATGAACAACTTCTTTATTACAATTAGTGCGACGTTTCGGTGTAGATCCTAACACCTTTATCAAGCAATTGATGGATAGGGCTAAACAACATAGGTATATATACACTTATTGACATCCAAGTTCTTACAGTGACTAGTTGATGGACACAGAGAGGTGATTAAGCTAATTGGAAGGCAGTGGATGACTAATGAACACAGAGTAAACAAGCAGACTGTTTGTTTGTTGTTTAACGCCACACTCCATATTCCAGCTATATGGCGGGTGTTTGTAAATAATCGAGTCTGGATCAGACAATCCATTGATTGACATCATGAGGATCGATCTACACGATTGGAATACGACGGCATGAATCAACCTGTCAGTGAATCTGTCCACACGATCGCCAATGGTCGCCTGTTACGACAAGCGTGGGTTGCTAGAGACCAATTCTGAACAGAATTTTACAGGTATATACCGTAGGGTACTGGGGTTAGGAGTTAGTCGTATCAGTAAAATCGCTTCGTGGAATGGATCCCCGATCCCAACTAGTGTATGTCGACGTCGATCTATGGGAGTTTCGGCAACCGTTGCCTTTATAGTCGTTTGTCGAAGTTGGACATGTGATATTTGTTCTCAGGAGTTCACGGTAACTGAGCTGTCTAAGACATCACCTGTCGCTGTGCAGGGCTGCGTCTACTAGCTGCTAAAGTTTGCTGGTTTGGTTTGAATCCCAGATTCGACCTGATTATAGCCCTTTGTATGTTGTCACCATGCTGTCTGATTTTAGGTATAAAATATCCGTATTCATTCAGTTTTAGGACCTGAGGTCAGATTCGTCCCAATTGTGTATCTTTGTTTGTCAGCACCATACCCGTTCTCGCTGGTTTCACCAAAGCGACAGGGGCGGTCGGGTAGCCTAGTGGTTAAAGCGTTCGCTCGTCACGCCGAAGACCCGGGTTCGATTCCCGACATGGGTACAATGTGTGAAGCCCATTTCTGATGTCCCCCGCCGTGATATTGCTGGAATATTGCTACTAGCGGCTTAAAACCATACTCACTCACTCACTCACTCACCAAAGCGACAAAAGTATAAACCTGCTTCACATCGGGCCTTTCTCTCACATCAAGCTGACTCGCCACGATACTACTGAAATACTGTTCAAAGCGGCATTAAACCAAACTACTCACAAACCTACTGCTGCGCGTTTTGCTGTCCTCTCACATTAAGCAGAGACATCGAGGTAGAAGTGACAACATGTTTAACGTGTGACATCAAATCAATTCAATCACTATCATAGGACTGTTTACAGTCATTAACGCATTCATTAATGGATTCCCATTTATTTAGCAGCAAGTTAAGAACATACAGCTGGGTCAAGTCATCTATAAATATTGAGAATTATCTTACATATGATATACAAAAACACCAACCCCATTGGAACAACGTCTCTGTGAAACATGTGATGTCTCAGAAGATTAACAACATTACGCACTGTCTTACATGATACAACCAAGAAAGAGAATCACAAAAAATCCTTAATCATGATAAAGAAGTTGGTACACTCAGTTAAAAGGACCAGTTCTTAATAATTTTACCAACAGTTATCCAGAAACAACTTCTAAGATCCGTTGCCATATCAACAATTACAAACAAATTCCTTGTATGTACAACATTACCATAGTTTTGCTCAATTCTCACATTGTTTCCACATCATTATAATACACTTGTTTTGAAATAAAATTGTTATAATGTACCTCCTTAGTATGTTGAATGTTCCTGGGTTTTTAATTGTCGTTTATTGTGCATGTCTTTTGTAGTTTGTGTTAGTGTAATATTGCCACTGTTTCTTCATGGAATGTACCGCAATACAATTTCTCATATCAAACCCGTTGTTTTACATGTGTTGTTTATTGAACAAAGTCATACAATATAGAAGTCTGGTATTTAATCGTGTTGAACAATTTGTTGCAATAGCAATGTGAAGTTGAAAGATTGAGTGCGCGTGACAGGCTTGACCGAAATTCCTCCCTGGAACCTTTCTCGATGGCTGCCTGAATAACATACGATACATTGCAAAAGTTGTGCGCAATAGAGCTGTTCGGGTAAGGGAGATAATCACTCACTCTCAGTGATACAGCTTGAAAAAGATACGATGTACAGCATTGCAAGGTCAGTGCGTGATAAAGCTCTATACTACGCCTATAGCTAAAGGAGATAATCGCTCAATGCGCAATAGTTTATGCTTTCAAAATATAGACCCGTTAACTTTAGCGAAATGAGATATATATTTCCCTTAAACATTTTTAGCTCTATTAAAAACAAAATGAACAAATTTCATGGGTTATCTGCATTACGAAATGTGACTAAGTCTCAGAATAGCAAGACGATTTTGAAGTATCTCTTATTGCCGGAAAAGATAAGCATCAACATTTCACTCACATGATTTGTATGTTTCGTTTCGGTAACTGTGTGGCTTGAAATTTCAAAGAAACCAACCTGTCGACATACATGCTATAAAATTAACCTCTCCCGTATACTTCCCCGCCTTAAGGGCGGAAAAGAACAACATCAGAATCACTGACGTATAAGCGTGTGCTCTGTGGTAACCGCATGATATTTTAAATATTACGTCCTTACAGTGCTGGGCCCATTTGCAAAAAGCGATCTTAGCGCTAAGATGATCTTAACTCCCATACATTAATATAGGCTTACAATAGTCTCAGCGCTAAGATCGTTTTGTGTAAGTGGGCCTTGGATATCTTTTAACTCACGGAGTCTTTAATATATTATATCCAATATTATATTCATCGTACTTTAAAATTTGATAAGATACGTCAGGGATCGAAATCGCATTCCCAACACAGGTACCCCTAAAAATAGACCTATTTCATCTTAACGAGAAATGTATTTGTCTCATATACATCAACTTAATTGATATGCAGCGAAAACTAGTATATCATATTATGTACCACCTTCAACTCTGAATCTACACCAGTAAGATATCGGGATATCGTTGCATTTAGCTCTCATCATCAACGAGACGTGAAGCTTGTTCATATTTCAGAGAAGCCCGATTGATAAAGGTATCCGAAAATGGTTCCAAGTCTCGTAAAGAAATAATCGATTTGAAGGACTTATTCACAATTTGAAAAAAGGTGTCAATGTGAATCTCTAGAATTCGAATACCACTTAAAATGTGTTCATACTAGCATGTCTTTACGCCCCGATTTAACTGTGTACTCTTTTTACACAGCACAACGGAACCGTCAGCCTATAAATAAATATCAAAACCATAGCTAAGCGAAAAAACTTTAAAACTCTTTTATTCAAAACCATTAACAGCTGTGGCTAGAGGGTGTGTGGAAAGCGCTGCAAGTAAGTTCCAATTCCTATACAGATAAAAGGCCTTAGAAAAATTCAAAACACGGCTTAGATCGCTTGATAAAAAATCCTGTCTGGAATCAACTTGCAAATCACAATAGCGTCTGCGGCTATTTTCCCCCAATTCTTAGATCAATCAATGTTTTTGTCAAGTTACTATGGGGGCAGGTGGCGTAAAGATAATACAGTGACCGCCTCAGTATGGGAAGCTTCCAATTGGATTTCTGGACCACTGAACACACTTTCATTTTAATTCCAGCTGGAATTATATTGAGATTTAAATCGTTCGTGGCCAACAACGTTTTTTTAACGAGTTTGTCACTCAAAAAATCGATTAAATACTGCTACTCCTACTTGCGCTTCGAAATATTCTATGTAAGGGATTATTATTTACACTTTATCAATTTTCCACTACATTCATGATTGAACAGGATTGAAATACTTAGTGTACATTGGGATTACACACGTCGACATGGTCATGTCTATATTGACATGACTGTAAAACTATTTAGGCGACATTTGAAGACTTTTTGGATAGATATTGATGTTACAGTATGAAAGGGGCATGGATGCCTGTGTTCTGGGGACCGCACTTGTCTCTGCGTAGTTGCGTCACTTGGCTGTGCCACGATAGTGGGATGGATTTCCAGACTTTGCTTGTTTCGGCACAGCACCATCTTCCCGAGGCAAGCGTGTCATCTAGCCGACATCAAAGCCTAGTTTCTTCCCTTGCCACATCAATGACACTTTTCTTGCTCGTAGATCACGAGTTATGCCGCTTGTAATGAAAACGCGTTATCCAATCAGATAGCTGTTTTTATCTCGTATTGCTTCACAAAGATGGCGACTACCATAGGCGACGACCTAGTCGATCAGATAATGAAAACATCCCCGATACAAATTCATCCCTGTCCAATGATACGATTTCATCCCTGATACAAAAACAGAGGGGGTTAAAAGATGAAAAAGACGTGTCAACAAAGACAGGCGGCAGTAAATCACTTTCATACGAAGGTGTACCAGTCGTGGATGTTGATTTTGTGAAACGTTCTCCGATTGGACTATCGATATGTGCGATAGTCCAATCATATTTAGCACAGGAAAGTGGACTTGATGTGGCAAGGGTGGAAACAAGACATTGATGAAAAGGCTAGAGGACGCTCTTGTCTCGGGAACATGGCACCGCAAACGTGCTCATGGATTACATCAAAGTGGGAAGCCACTACCTACATCTGCATAAACTCAGGCTTTCCTCCCACTTTGAACTGGAACGCAGTGATGTAAGTGAAATACTCTTGAAAGCGGCGTGAAACCAGATTCAGTCACTCATGTGAGATGGGTTGGCTAGTGTAGGTATTTACTTATCATGAATATTGTTTTGTGTTTGGATATAAAGAAATCTATGTTTTGTCTTGACACTGTCGGTATTCGACAACTGACACGAGTGAGTGAGCAATTTAGCAATATTCCAGCAATATCACGGCGGGGGACACCAGAAATAGGCTTCACACTTTGTAACCCATGTCGGGAATCGAACCCAGTTGATGAGCGAACGCTTTAACCATTAGGCTACCCGAACGCCCCTACAATTGACACGAAATGTATTTATGATCACTTCCAGAACAGAACACAGCCTATGAGAGTTTGTGTGAGTTAAAACTCAAATATACGCAGCCGTCATAGTTCCTACTGCATTCTCATATGAGTTAAAACACAAGTCTTACAATGAGAGGAGGGGGAGGTGGTGACGTTTACTGTCAGGTGTTTAACAACAGGATAGCCAGTTGATGCAAAAACTATTTACGAAACATATACAAACAAACAAACAAAACATTCGTTGTATCTGCTTACAAGGTTTGACAGCTTTATGGTTAAAAGAACATTGATGATGTACACACAAGCACGAACATTTCACTGAACTTATACTCTTTTATCACCAACTTTTCCAGCTGTCGTCACGAAACACAAATTCATGTTGAGGTTTGATAATAGTCAGGATAATGGATGCATGAGTAACTGGTTTTATTTATTTTATTACAAAAACCACCGCCACACCTATGGCTTAAAAGTACGTTTCTGACAGTCGTGTCGTCCCATGGCATTGAAACCATTTAAAGGTCATTCACTCAAGGTCATTCTCCCTCTACTCTTTACGCAGCAGTGGATGACAAAGGACACATAGATATTAGTTCCTAGAAGCAGCAATGCCTAACAAAGGACATATAGATATTAGAACCGGTTCCCCTACTTCTGATCTAGTTCCTAGAAGCACCAGTGGCTGACAATGGATATATAGATACTAGGATCCAAACACCTGCTCGTGTTCTTAAAAGCAGTAGTGGCTGACAAAGGACATATAGACACTAGTACCCATACCTCTTATCGTGTTCTTAGAAGCACCAGTGGCTGACAAAGGACATATATACACTATTACCCATACCTCTTATCGTGTACTTAGAAGCACCAGTGGCTGACAAAGGACATAGAAACTAGTACCCATACCTCTTATCGTGTTCTTAGAAGCACCAGTGGCTGACAAAGGACATATAGATACTAGGACTCAAACATCTGCTCGTGTTCCTAGAAGCAGTAGTGGCTATCAAAGGACATATAGACACTAGTACCCATACCTCTGATCGTGTTCTTAGAAGCACCAGTGGCTGACAAAGGACACATATACACTAGGACCCAAACATCTGCTCGTGCTCCTAGAAGCAGCAGTGGCTGACAAAGGACATATAGACACTAGTACCCATACCTCTGATCGTGTCCTTAGAAGCAGCAGTAGCTGACAAAGGGCATTCAGATATCCGTCCCCCGTACCCATGATCTAGTTCCCAGAAACAGCAGTTTCTAACACAAAACACCGGTTCCTGTACCCGCTGACATTTCTCGAACCATCAGTGTCTAACACAAGACTTATCAGTCCCTCTACCAATTGTCAAGTCTACACAGTCTCTGTTCCGTCATCATCTACAGATCAATAGAAGAAGCATTCACGTCTTAACTACCGACATCTTCAGCATCACGCTTCCCTATGGTGTCATTTCTGATTTAATTACCACAACGCTTACTGCTTTAATTCAGTTATACTTGGAATTCAGTTCCCTTTAGTGTGTGTTTGTAGTCTCTGCTCCTTCGCTGTCTTGACAGGCCGCATAAAACCTGTACAGTGTAACAATGAAATGCTTAGCCTCAGGCAAGATACGATTTTGTCACGCCAACGACTATAAGAGTTACTGTAGATCACAAGGAATAATGCATTAGTAACATATAAACCTACTTTGGTTCAAGTCCGAGGTCTAGGTACACTCTAAATTGGATGATTTCGGGGGAATAAATATGTTTGCGTAACATATTTATGACGGTTTTATTGTTGTCTGTGTACTGCAACGTGCTTATTGCTGTTCCAAGAGCAAACTTTTATGGCTCAATCAGCATGTAATGTTACTGAACCAGAATTGTGTAGACATGTGCAGTTGAACATGTAGCTAACCTATTCTAAGGAGGTTATTTTAGTATGCAGTTGATGGTCATAAAATACTTTGTCAAGTTTTTTTACAATACGTTAGTGCATCTAGACATTTGAGTATCATGCTTAACCTTGCGTCGGTGATTTCGTTGATTGCATGTCACCGTATTCCAATTACGATTATCGATGCCCATGATGGTCTAGACTCGATTATTTACAGAACGCAAGCATATAGCCAGTGCGGCGTTAAACAGCAAACAAACAAACCGATTTCGCACTCCTTTGATAAATCGTTAATTTTCATCTTTTTCTCGTTCCTCGACTTTTAATACAGTTGACATTGACGTTGTGGATGGTCACAGCAACTTATCAAAATGATTTATCTTAAAACATGTTCTAAAAGTGTACACTTAAGTACAGGTTTTCCATTGGTCTAAGGCGCCGCAATTCGAGTTGCGAACCATGGATCCGCTGATCACACGCACTGTGGCCTGTCAGCACAATACCCGCGCTTGCGGTGATTTACTCTATATCTATTTATGTTATCTATATTATGAAATTTATGTTTTTAGTTAACATTAATGAGAGTATCTTAAGTCTTGCTGTAGTAAATTCCTTTTATTGTCTGAAGACAAGGGATCGAAAAAGCTAGACTTACTTGAGGCTACATTTTGAGGGGTGGTGGTGTTTTTAAATCAAGGGCCTGAATTGACAATGTTTACATCGTTATGTGCATCTTCCATAGCTCTTCATAACATTTGTATAACGCCGCACTCAGCAATATGACTGTGTTCTGGACGAGACAATACAGTGATTGATATCAAGAGCATGGATCCACCCAGTTGGGATACGATGACATCCATGCATCAACCAAGTCAGCGAGCCTGATCACCCGAATCCGGTAGTCGCATCTTACGAAAAGCATGGGTTGCTGAAGCCCTATTTTAGCCTGGATCTTCACGGGTATCTTGTTAACAATTCAATGCAATACTTTGACCTTTAATACACAAAGTATAGCTATGTACGAATAAATGATTTAGTTGATATCGATTGAAAAACATCTACCCAACGTACGTGCAACGTAATGTGTTTTGCATGCATTAATCACTAAGTGCCGTGCACAAATATCACGCTGGATGCCACAGTCGGCTCAAGTGTCAATTATAAACACCTTTATCTTGTACCAAACCTAAACACGCAAGCAGCATAAAATTCCGAACAAGAAATTTCAATTTTTAGCTGCTCTTAAGTAAGTGATGCAGCAAACTCTCTTTTCTAAGCCTTTGTCTTGATAATTAGCAGGACTGGCATCAACATTCCATGTCTCTGTGGGGAGAACTATTTAATGTCGCGATTGCTTCCTAACCGTGACCCAGTCGTAAAAAATAGGCGATTCTCTTATAGGCGGAGTAATTGAACCATGGGAGACATTCTGTCCATAAATTATTCATGGTCCGTCAAAACTAGGATATTTCACTCCCGAGAGTTGTATTAAGGTCTGGTCATTTCCTGTCTGTTCTGCAACGCACATGGGGACGTTTTGGTTTCTAATAGCAACTTAATGTGAGGAAATTACTAAATCCTCCGAGAATTGTAATTTGGTTATGTAACTGTCAAGCAAAACAAACATGTCCTTAAGCTTTCGCAGACATACGGACGCTAAAGACACTATTCCCATGGGCTTTGAGGTTATGTTGTTTCGTGATGTCTCTGCCTAGTTTGTTTGCTTCTTGAAAAAGAAAGCAGTGATCGATGTGGATGTTTTGAATGCTTTGTTTTATAAGGAAAGGCCGGTCTACGCGTGCAGCTATTCCTACAAGGTTTGTCATTGCATTTGATTTATTCAAATTCATCCCAAATAGACAAAGGCAGAATTCTGCGGATTGTGGGAAGGTTTTGTCTGCTTGGTATCTTTTTAACACAGAAATATATTGATTGTAAATAATTGAACCTTCAACCTGAAAGTACCATAAAAGTCAATAGATGACATGTTACAACATGTTTATATACAGTGAGTACGCCACTTTTAGTACACAATACCAACGCGGGGACACCAGAATTGGCTTCACACATTGTACCCGTGCGGGAATCGAATCCAGGCCTCCGGCGCTTTAACTACCAGGTCACCCCGCCGCCCTTTTTATACAAGGAAACCTCGTTATGTCCTGAGTGTCAGGTAATACATGTCGAGTTGTCCGCAGCTCGAGACAATATCAATATAAGAACGAAAAGGATTCAGGCGGGACAGGTTCCATTGACTTAACAACGATAGTTTTGACAGAAATACAAGAACTCCAGCCTTAGGTGTCTTCATTTCACATCTTTTGAGATAAAATCGAGCATGCTTACATTTCACATCTTTTGAGATAAGATCGAGCATGCTTACAGTTCACAACTTTTGAGATAAAATCGAGCATGCTCATTCTGCAAACATTTTATACAACTCTTGCTCAAGAAATGTTTGATCAGGGTTACAACATTTAAGCCCTTAGTAGAGCTTTCAAAAAGTGAGTGAGAGAGTTGGGTTTAAGGCAGCTTTAAACAGTATTCCAGTTCTATCATGGGGTGTCAACTTGATGTGGGAGGAAAGTCCGAAGAGATGCAGGTCTCGGGCTTTTAAATTGTTTTATAGTAGACATGTGGAGGACATTTCCACAAATTCAACCTTTCTACGACGAAAACATTTGGAGTTGACGTAAATTTTTTACGGGTACGAAACATCAAAAATTGCCGAAACATTTCCGGGGTTCGACCAGTGATCGATGGATCAAGACATACCTAAGGGATTCAACTCATTACGCCGGTTTAGACCACCCTTGTCCCAAGATGAAGGAGGGATTTTCGATGTGGAACTTTGTCAAGGATTTTTTTGTCCTAGGTAATTTTAGAATCACGTGATATGGATGGGATATTTTATACTGCGACATCCTGCACTGTGACTGTGGAATATACATGTATGTATTTTTATGAAAGCAAAACAAATCTGGATTATAAAAAAGCAAGTTTAGATAGCTCTATTCCAAATGAAATCAGCATCCGAAAAATAATGAGAGGAGGAAATGTATTGTGTAATACAAGATGTCACAGACTAAATCTACCTCTGGGGCTGTAGGGTAACTTAGCAGGAGTTTGCTCATCACGCAGACACCCCGTGTAGACAACATGTGTGCCATGTGTCATTCTCAAAGCCCCTACCAAAACATGGAACATTTGCAGACGAACTTTCTCAAACCATATGGCTTGAAATGACAATGGTAAGTTAACTTTGTCATGATATCGTGGCAAGGAGCTATTTCCGCTCATTCGGGGCGGTCGGGTAGCCTAGTGGTTAAAGCGTTCGCTCGTCACGCCGAAGACCCTTGTTTGATTCCCGACGAGGGTACAATGTGTGAAGTCCAATTCTAGTGTCCCCCGCCGTGATATTGCCGGAATATTGCTAAAAGCGGCGTAAAGCCATACGCTCACTTTTCGCTCATTCCCTCAATCACGTAACATTCGGGACTTTCAAGTATTAGTTTTGTCTGTTGTTTAACGCCACCCCAAGCAAATATTCAACTTATACAACGGGTTTGTATAACTAATCCAGTCTTGGCCAGACAATCCGGTGATTGATGTTATGAGCACCCCCACGTCTTCGGGGTAACTCTCCAAGTCACCAACTGATCCACTGAGTAGACTCTCACAAGCATCGGTTTCTTGGGACTATTCGATCTCCGAATCCCCACGGGGTACATGAATGTTTTAGTAGTACAATGCACGGTGCATCTAAAAATAATGACTGTAAGAGATCATGCTAGGCACTACTAGACAAGAACTTTTGTAAACAGGGACTCTTAAAAGGCAAGGAAAAAGTTTGTTTGTTGTATAGTACCGAACTGAGCACTCGTCCAGCACTGAGTCGGCCTGTAAATAAATAACTGTTGACAAGACAGACCAGTAACTCATATTTTGAGCAAAGTCCCGCCGGGGTACGATGACATGCAATCAACCAAGTTACCGAGTCTGACCATCGATCCAGTAAGTAGCTTTACGACAAGCATAGGTTGCCGAGGACCTATCATAACCCGAAATCCCCAAGGAGGGGAACGGGAATGAGTTGTTTGAGTCGGCAAACATTGATTCTAGCCACATAGATAAACAGAAAGACACCTCTATCCAGAATAATTATAATGAATGATGACAGTTGATACCCTGGACTAGCACCACATGCTCACTCACACCACACGTAGGGAAATACGTCACGACAGCAACATTGGTGGGTAAAGTTAGGTTTAACGCCGTTTTGTATTTCAGGTGAGTTGAGTGGGGTTTATTGGACTTACATAGCGACGTGCCTGCACGTGTGTGTGTGTGTGTCTGCTTGTACTAGTCCGTACTGATGCCGATTTTATACTGCTAGCCCACTGAGATACCACGCCGCAGTTTAACATGAATACCCAAATGAGACACAGTATGCTGACTCCGAGCCGAGCAGTCCTTGTTTTTAACCCTTAATGCCAGGCAGGGTAACAACAAGTGCCATCTTTTGGTAGGACGCGGCCGGGGATCGAACCCTGGACCTCCCGCTCTCCGGGTGGACGTTCTACCACTAGACCACGGAGGCGGCCTCGTTGTATTTTAGTTACATCACAGTGTGTCTGTTTGATGAGCGAGCAAAGTCGTGGAGCCTAACTACGTCGGTGTAATCCACTGGCACAGGTTTAAACCAGACTCGAATCAAATCGTTGTTAAATGAAATTAGACGAACATGAACACCTGGTGTCAGCACTGATTTTCAGTGATCCATTCATATAAGTTTCACCGCTATTTTGCCTCCTACGCCCAATGCAATCTGGTCGGATAATAGACAGATTTTTTATTCATACACCGATTGTCTTTAAATGTAATATCCAGGTATGTATGACTGTTTATTAATCTCATACCAACTTTGACTGGAGTAGGTCCGATAGTTTTTCAGTTATTGTAGTAAACGTCGGTACCTTAAATTACCTTCCAGACTTTTTTTATACAATGCGTGATGAACTGTGATTTAAACTCATGCTTAAAGGTGGCATTAGAAAAGACAGAAACAAATGCAATAGTTGTATCTTAATTAAAAAAATAATTCTAAAGAAGTAAAAATAATTTTGATGTAACGATAATGAGTATGAGTGAAACATATATGTTTGTCTTTTGTTTGTTGTTTAACGCCGCACTCGGCAATATTTCAGCTATATGACGGTGGTCGGTAAATAATCGAGCCTGGACCCGTCAATCCAGTGATTGATAAGATGAACATCGATCCATGCAATTGGGATGCGATGACATGCATCAACCAAGACAGCAAACCCGACCACCCGATCCCGAGAGTCGCTTCTTCCAGCAGCAAGGGTACACATGAATCATATTGATAAAAATATAAAATTATATATATAAAATATAATAGTTAAAAGCTACATACATGCCATTGTTGGAAAACCATATCTGCAAAATATGACGCCATGAATGTAATTCCCCTGCGATTACATCTGCACTGCGTCTGAAATTGTTGCAACATCTATTAACAACCCTTCGGATCGAAACGCATGCAAAATTCGGTTGCAGTGTGTTTAACCTTTGTAGAAAAAACATGACATGCGTTTTTTGTGACGCATCACATGAAATTTCGTACACAATAACGTGTGTGAGTCCAGCGCAACACGCTTCAATATGCACTGCGATAGGCCGTCTTGATAGTGTACTCATGTCTGCATTAGCTCGTCTGAACCAGATACCTAGAACGATGATAAGGCATCTAATGACAGCCGGTTCGGCAGACAGAATACAACGCTGCCTAGTGAATTGATTCCCTGAGATAGGAACAACGACACGTCCTGGGATCTTGTCAAGGAAGCCTCACAAGTCTATCACCTGATCAGCTGTCAGATATCTCCATATCAGTTGATGTGATGTCAAGGACGCCACGCCACTCAAACATAACAATGGTATTAATGCTCAGTGGTCACGTGCCAATCCTGACAGATTCTGATATGAAGATTGCACTTGTCTGTTTACCCGATCAGGACAAAAATGCTTGTCAAACAGAAAAATATAGGATAAATTGTTCCCCCTACTTAGCGCCATGTGCAATACTGTGGATGCCCATGCCACCATACTGTATATCATGTCCGTGGTTTTGATAATATGGTTATTTTTTTCTTATATACTCATAACAAAGGACTCTCCTACTAAATACTCCATATCAGGTGCATATCACATGTTTCGTATTTAAATAATGGACATGCTGTTTCAAATATTTAATGAAAATTATCATGTGCCTGATTCAGGTTTTATCAACGCTCGACCATGGTCTTTCCAAGAAGATTTCAAAGAGGGCCATACAATTCTTGTTCGAACGTTGTTAGATTAGAGTTAGAGCATTCACGACGAGTTAGTTTCAAAACGTTTTATGGTAGACATGTGGAGGACATTTTCAAATTTGACGCATCAGTGGCCAATATGATGTCCGATACAATTCCCTATTTTGACTTGTACCACATGTTCCTGTGTTTTTCAGACGAACATTTGACATGCCTTTGCATGTGTTTATAAGGGGTGCCAACGGTGGGACAGGATACGCTCACCTTTTCGCGAACACCTGGCATCATCACTATTCGATAGTAATTCATAAACACATGCGTATGATATAGTCTGAATTGTACAATCGACTCTGATTTTGGCATAGATGTCTTATAATTATAGAAACTGTTTTGTCGCTTTATTTACACCATAAACGTATTTTTGTTATAAATATTCAAGATAATGTTCATGTGTAACGTTGAAGAATGCAACGTTTTTTGCCCCCGCATTACAGTAACTCAGAGATGCCTAAATAAAGAGCTTTTATTCAATCCATTAAGGTAGACAAAATTGTCTGTCATTGTCTTGGGCCTACATCTAGCCCTGGTCTAGACATTTTCATGAGTGCCCTGTGAGAAATTTGAAACACGCGTTTCTATTTAATAAGCCTGAGGATAACCACTTATTGGTCGGAACTTTTAAGGAGGACTCATAAAGTATTATTAGAGTGATCTGTTGTTGCTTACTCATCAACACTCCAGCATACACTTAGAGTACAGAGCCATGTGGGTTTAATTGATCTACTGCAGCACATTATGAATGCATACGTTCGTGCACCGTAAATATGCAAGCTGCATGTTATACATAAACAGGAAGAGTTTCGATGCTGTGCGCAAATAAACGTGGATGGAGTCGGTTGGAAGATTTCTATTTAGGAATAAATAAAATAAACAAGAAAAACCTGACAGTTATAAACGAAGTATTGGAACTGCGAATAAGCAGAACGATCTTGTTTTTAACCTCCAAGATAGCTTTTTATCATTTCTTTGAGAGACAGTCAAATATGTTGCAGTTGTAACACGAGCGGGTTTGTAACCTTTCCCCTGCCTACGAACACTGAATACAATTATGTCTCAATCCCAAATTTGAACAACGTCCATTCGGCTAAATGGATATCGCATTCGTTGTCCATGTTAAGGTATTGCAGCTACGACCTTGACGCTTTTCACCCAAAACAACTTCTGTTTAGTTCACTGATATGCGCATTCTTTTAACCAAGCGGGCTCAGTTGCCATGGAAACGTATGACGTCAGCCATTGCATTAAGACGTCATATCATTTCAGAATGACAGCAGAATGACACCTGTCTCGCAGCGCCACAGAAAATTACTAAAAACTCAAATAATTAGTATGGTGATAAACAAGTGTTTTAGATTTGTATGTTTGAGTATGTATTTTGATACCTGGAAATCCCACTTGGAATCGGCCTAAATATAATTACCAAATAATCATACAATTCTCTACCATGTGATGGTCTTGATGGCTAAAATTGCGTTCAATCGCCAACAGCGGAAGGGATGCTATCAATCCTGCTGGAGAACCGTGCAAGTACCCACGGTCGGTGGTAGGTTGGTCTAACTTTAGGTGCTAACGATCAATAGCCAGTTTTTATGTTTTGTTGAATGATAGACTAAGTATTATTCATTTAAATGTTCCAAAAATAGTTACATTTTTTTCTTGTTTTAGTTTCGTTATTGTACTATCCATCGACGACAGATTTTATAAGTAGAAATGCATTTATTATTGATGCATAACGTGTTCGTATCACGATATGGCTGAAAAATTCCCTCTGTGACGTTAACTTCTAACTAAATCACTAAATAGCTTTACTCTATTGTTTTTGCCAACTTACTTGTGAGAGTTTTTCAATTAGTGTACGTCACACCCGTTTTCTTACATTATTTAACACACTCCGAATCTTTCTGTATCATCCCACAAATGAAAGGAAGGCATCCATAAACATGTGTTCTGCATGCACCTTTTCCAAATTACTTTCAAAGATTCAGTCTGAGAGTCCTAGAGCCAAGTATTGTTCTGCCAGGTCAATTTGTAACTCTACAAAGAGTCATGTTGCATACAATTTAAAGGGAAACAAGGTTCTGGCTCAGTGGCAGCCCGAGAGAATCTGATTCACTTCAATGAAAATCACCTTATGGGGGTGTAAAATGAAAATTTAGTATATATATTAATATGGTAGTTGATTATTATCCTAATTACAGATCGACTCCGTTGTCAAGTGTCTCCCCAGATAGCGGAAGTTCGTTGGGTCGATTCCAGGCCGAGTCATACCAAAAGACGTTAAACTGAGGTACGTGTTGTTACCCCGACTGGCCCTCAGCATTAAGGGAACAAAGCAAGTACTGGTCGGATAGAAGTCTGAGTTGTCATTGTAAACCTGGAAATGGCATCTCAAAAGACGAGCACTATAATACCGGCATTACTCCGGAAGAGTACAAGCATCCCCACACAGAGCATGCACGTCGATATAAGTGCAAAAATCTTGAACGCGACATTAAAGCCCATTTCACCTCACCTCATCTCCTAATTACCCAGACATAGTCCTAATTGAACGTTAATTACAATGTCTAGACCGCAAATGAACACCAGTTCACGAAGCATTGTTCCCCTTTTAAAGCTTGGGCAATAACATGGACAAGAAATCTGTGTCAGACGAGTATAGGTTGTGTTAGTTATCAGTTCTTGTCCAGGTAAGTAAAACATGACAGATTTATATCCGCTTGTTTTGTTTACTGTTGCTTTACTGTGTCGTTCAAACCCCTGCCATTATAAACCTCTGATCAAGTAAGCAATATAATAGTGAGTGAGTGAGTATGGTTTTACGCCGCTTTTAGCAATATTCCAGCAATATCCCGGCGGGGGACACCACAAATGTGCTTCACACATTGTACCCATGTCGGGAATCGAACCCGGGTCTTCGGCGTGACGAGCGAACGCTTGAACTACTAGGCTACCCGACCGCCCCAAGCAATATAATAAACGTAACACATCAACAGTGAAATTGAAGGTGTGGAACAACCAGGTTCAATGTAGAACATGTTTCAAGTTATCACTGCCACCCTAGAGTGAGACAAAACGTCAATGCAGTTCAATGTAGAACATGTTTCAAGTAACCAGTGCCACCCTAGAATGACACAAAACGTCAATGTTGGGTCTAATCACATTATAATGTACAACATAGGACATGTTTCAAGTAATATATGTTAACCAATGGGGACGTAACAGGTCAATGCAGTTCAATGCAGAACACGTTTCAAGAAATCAGTGTTACCCTTGACGGACGAAACACAGAACGATAACACTGAAGGCATGCAAAACCTCAGGCAGTACAATGTAGAAAACGTTTCACGTAATCAATGTTACCCTTGAGGGACGAAACACAGAAAGATTACTCTGAAGGCATGGAAAACTTCAGGCAGTTTAATATAGAACACGTTTGAAGAAATCAGTGTTACCCTTGAGGGACGAAACACAGAACGATTACACTGAAAGTATGGAAAAAGTTATGCAGTTCAATGTAGAACACGTTTCAACATGTTTCGAGTAATATATGTTACCCTGGGGGTATCAGAGTTACCCTAAATGATGCAAATAAAAGCGACAACACCCTTTCCACATTCATGAGATATATCTGCCAAAAATAAAGGCGATTGTATGATTCCAACTATATAACGAGGATGTGTATACGAATCACTATCATATAGGGATGATGCCAGGAGTTCGTAAAACATTACTCCATCACTGCAGTTCAAGGTAGAATAAGAAAGGCGTACTACAAAATGAGTATCTGTTTCAAATAATCAGTGTTAACTTACATGTAACTTACAAAAGGAGTATACGTTTCAAATAATCAGTGTTAACTTACATGTAACTTACAAAAAGAGTATACATTTCAAATAATCAGTGTTAACTTACATGTAGATGTACGTAACACCATCACTGCACTGACCGTAATTGGCAGTGTAGTGCATTGTACAACGTATTTTACAAGCGATCGTTGCTACCCTTGTGGAACGTTACACATACTCAGCGTACTGAAAACTGTAGTTGTAACATTAACCATCACAACGTATCAAACTTGATAATGTTCGGCCTGGTCAGAGTGTTTACGACTTATAAATATGTTGTATGGAATCCCAAATTCATTTGATGATCTGATATTAACAGTCATCCATGTGTTATTATGGACGTCTTGATTGAACGACCTTTATGGGATGTCAAACAGAAAGATAACACCTCTCACTATTTCATTATCACAATATCTCACGTTTCCCCTTTCTATCAGTGTTTGTTTATGAGCGCCCCTGGCTCTAAAATGTCTATCGGATACGTGGGGAGTTCATTAATGCCACTCTTCCGCCTTCACGGCTTCATCTGAAGCCTAAAGCCATTCTAATGAGACCATTGACCAGTGGTCATCCTGTTCTCTCAATAGCTGCAAATTATGTTGTTTATATCCAGGGGCTGACACTGGTCAGCTTCCGTCGCTGACAGGGCAGGCCAACAACATTATCTACATTGTTGATATAATAAAAATAAACCAATCAGTTGGTGGTCTGCCAGTGACCGGATGTCAACCAATGAAATAAGCTTCCGGAATCAGACAATGACCTTATTGTGGCTTGATCCCAGAGAGCGTACATCTAGTATCGGTGATTCTGTCTGTATTCTTACATTATTGCTGCAGGACCTTAATGTTTCATATGATGTGCATTGAATCTACCTGTCGCTTTCATTGTTCACTGTACGGCCCCGTCTGTGAGACTAATTATAGAAGATTGTAAAATGAATGGTGCGTGCTGCAGTCTGGTGCTAAACTGCAAAGGATCCGGGAATTCTGGACATTTACTGTGTATGAATAATTTTTTATCAAGAGGGTATACGGGGATTAAAGTTATAGGAATTTTGGTAATATAACTCACTAGGTACTAGTCTAATCTGCGGAGGTTAGTGCATCTTTGAGTGAGTGAGTATGGTTTTACGCCGCTTTTAGCAATATTCCAGCAATATCACGGCGGGGGACACCACAAATGGGCTTCACACATTGTACCCATGTCGGGAATCGAGCCCGGGTCTTCGGCGTGACGAGCGAACGCTTTAACCACTAGGCTACGCGACCGCCCTGCATCTTTGAAACTTCTCAGATTGAAGAAAATGCATAATCCTTACCTATTGTTTTTTAGAATTGTTATTATATATGCCATGGTCAAACAAACGGGGTTCCATAACGTGTTTAAACACACAAGTATGATAAAGAAGAATTGTTATTTAGCAGAAATAATAAAAAACAAAACGGATTAATGAAGACGAATCACCCTTTTGACAATATGTTTAGGCTGCGTTAGAAGTTCTGAGAAAACAAATATATGTACTTTTAAACAACAGAACCCCTTTCCATTATTTGAGAAACCTCCGATGTACGATTCCAACTACATATCATAAGCATAAGCACAAAAACAATGTCATTACAGACTTTGAAAGTATTAAACATATTACGCTCCAAGCTTTCTAATTTTAAATCACTGTCATTGTCAATTTTGTTGCATATTTTGTATGTAAATTATTTCCAGTTCTTTCATATGGCTCTGAAATTTTTATTTTTTTTACCCATCACCCGATGCAGTTCGTGTTTATAATATAAAAAAATTAAAATCCTAGTAGAAATTCACTCAAAATTGTAGCTCGGGGAGAACTTAGACGTTACTCTTTTAAAACAAAACATGAAGATAATTAAATATCAGGTTAGATTATTATACCAGCAAGAAAATAGTATTTTATCTCAAGTATTTTGTTTTCAATATAGGTTAGCAGAGCTTTGCAGACGATGTTGGGCCAACAATGTAAAGTGTTTACTGTATGAATATGGATTGGGGTATGTATGGCAAAACCAGGATGTTCGATGTATTATGGCTGCTTTTAAAGAACGATGCATTGCAAAAGATAATCAAATATGGTTTGCAGAAATAGCACTTTACTCGAAGCTTGATATGTATCGGGCATTATAAAGTTACTTAATCTTTGAAGAATATTTATCAACTGAAACAATTCCTATTAATAGAATAACCTTGACAAAGTTTAGATGTTCTAATCACAGATCAATGATAGAAGAAGGCAGAAAACATATATTATAGTAAACACTTCAGCAAAGTTTGTATTTCTTACTACGAAAATGTGATGTAAACAACTAAGATTTCTGTAAAGAGCAGCATATTTTTTGGAAACGTCTTTTACATAAGTGTTGTAACCCTGATCAAACAACTTATGAGCAAGAATCATATGACGCTCCTGGTAATCTGTTTTCAATATGAACACATGCCATGTTTAAACTGCTTCAAAACTTCCATTAAGTACTGGTTTACGATATAAGAAGAATCACCCTTTTGAGTTATAGTGTGTTTGGGCTGCTTTAAAACGTTTCAATCAGCACCGAAGAGTCTTCCCATAAACATACAATATATTTGGACAACTTTCAAAAGTTCCTATTGTTTGTGACGAAACCCCCTTGAAAGATTTTATTTTAATTTCTTCAATTTCGTAATTAGAAGTTCCAAAAGCAGTTAATAATTACAACGAAGTGACGCGTAACCCGTAACTAATTTCAAAGCCTTTGTGTTGGAGATAATCCAGTATTGTCCATTACCAATTAGAAGATTAAGACGAAACGTGTCCTTAAATGCTAATGAGCTTCAGCACAATTGCGATGGAAAGAATGTGATTAAGACATCTTGATCATCCTGGTGCTACTCAGGGCGTGGTGACCGGCAATTCACCGCAATCAGACATGGTGCCGTATTTTCATTTACACCTCCGTAATACTAATCTGATCAAATTCATTTTCACCATGCTTTTTTCCCCACCACCCAGTCTGCCAGTGACTGAAGTCATTCTGTCAATGTGCCGGAACCCAGGAAAGCCGACACATCAGAGAGGATGCTCTCACAGAGTGAAATGGGTTTGTCAGTTTTTGATAGAAGTAATTATTCTAACTTGAAATAACTTGTGACCGGTTTGAAATCGGCGTTGCTTGGCACTTTTTTTATTGGTTGGTTGAGCGACTCAATTCCCAAGCCGTTTCCCAAGCCAGGTGGGTTTAATTGGAAAATGCCCTCTATTTTGTAACTTTGGTCTAGAGCAGGCTTTAATCAGATTGATTTGATATCTGCATCTGTCGCCCTTTGGAAGATACAACCATGGGAAGACCTTTTATCAGATACGCTCTAGAACCTCAGAGACAATGGTGCGGGGCATAATACATTATTGATGACATGACTAAATCAGTGGGGATCTTCATAGTTAAGGTTGTGATTAAGACGAGGATGGTTAATTACTTTTTAATTCTTTAATCGTGTCTGTATGATTCATCACGTACTGTGTTAAGCATATTGCCTCTAATGTAGTTTTAAATGATTTGTAATGGATTCGTTTAGTCTCTGAAGGATTAAGTCCCAGTCTCAGAGCTGAACCAACGATAGACGTCTTGATTAACCAGAACGATCACTAAATATTAGTCATTGTGTTATTGGATATAAGGAATCGTTCCTGTGCCACATGCACCTGTTGTGTCACACAGAAAAAAGAGAGAGTTACTTCTAGTTACGTCTTCTTTTATCACTATTGCGGCATCGCCACGGCTGGAAACACCAAGAGCAGGCTTGACACTATGACATTGTTCCATTTGGAGAATCAATTTGCCCGTTGATGGTCAAAGATTATTTATTCAAACATTAAATCTAAGAAACAATCGTGAACTACTAAATTTGTTTCTTTGAGTGGCATTTAGAAGTTGGAGTGATGAAGTAAGACGAGTTCTATGGATGAACAACTTCTTTATTACAATTAGTGCGACGTTTCTGTGTAGATCCTAACACCTTTATCAAGCAAGTGATGATCACTTGCTTGGTAAAGGTGTTAGGATCTACACCGAGACGTCGCACTAATTGTAATAAAGAAGTTGTTCATCCATAGAACTCGTCTTACTACTAAATTTGTTGTGTTTGTTCTTTGTTTAACGCCGCACTAATCCATCTACATGACGGCATCCAGACAAACCAGTCACTGATATTATGAGCAACGTCCCATGCCGTTGGGTACGATGACACCCACTCAACCAGGTCACCTGCAGGCTCCATCGATGTGGTCGCCTCGTACAACAAGCCTCCGTTACTGGGGACATATTCTAGCCCGGAATCCCTACGGGTTCCGTTTTACTGGGGAAAAAGAACGATTTGTGGCCTTTGACGCAATAAACAATTCCCAGAACGACGTGTACACGCTCCACTATTTACTATTTCCATGAAGTCACAGGTTTTAATGACTTAGGGACTTTGGATCTGTCAATTGATTAAAACGTTTAAACTCCTCATGCGGGGCTCATTTTTCCACAATGGTACATCGTGTAATTCCCATTCTTGGTATCACCCGTGTATATATTTATATTGCTGGAACATTGCTCAAAGCATCAAACCCACTCCAACCAATTGGTCAGTGCCGTGGAACATTTTTAGGCTGTGCAGAAAACTTTCCCAAGCCATATGAATTGAAGTGAGACTAGAATGGTTCATGTAAACTTTGCCATTACCAGAAGCAATTGTGTCGAGGAGCACGGAGCCGCTCCAACCAAAACATTCCATATGTCTGCGAGGATCCATCCCGCTACTCAAAAACTGCAAGCCAATATCTTCCCACTTTAGAGAAAGTCAAGAAGCAAGAACACCACCACAGAAGCTAGGAAAATAGCCGCAGGCCATATTCAGATTGTTTTTCGTCCAGGAACAACACTTTCCAACTGTTCCTGTCACTCGTACATTTCCTCGTGTCAATTTCCATACGGTTTTTCTAGTGAAATAAGCCAGCAAAGACGTAATGCCTGTGACAGTTAAAGAGGCAAATGAACCCGTGTTGATTGCATGGCCGCTGTTTTGTTGGTCTTGTTTTTCTATCAAGTGAGGTAATTTGACGTAGGGAGTAGAGATTATGAGTTTGATCCCGCCACTGGCTGTCATTCTACAAGAGATTTAAACATCAATTTTAAAGGATCTTTTTTTTCTGAAGGCTTTAGTCAGATGTCCTCGCTGCTTCAGATTTGCTTAATGTCTCCCGCCGATGAGCACATAATCCTTTCTGAAGTTTGATACGCTTGAACAGATGATGAACAACGTAAGTGGTAAAACACGCATGTTTGAAAAAACACGATTCAATTAACGTATTATATTGAAATGTATATTCTTGAAATCGATACTTTTATGTATTTCATTGTATTTTCTTGACATTCATGATCATCATCGTTTATACAGGGTTTATATCACCATTCTATAGTGATAAATATCCTGGACCCTTTCGCAGTAATAGCTTCTATTTGATCCTGATTCAAATTACACGACGTTTAGAATAACCGTCCAATCAACTCATATTTATGAGCGAGAAAATAATGTGTTATAAGCGATTAGATTGCCTGAGATGGTGACCTCACTTCTGAAACTTCTTCGAAAGTTAGGTAGCGAATGGATCGAGGATATTTGTCATTAGAAAAAGGTTACAGTAAACTAGGTAGTTGAGGATGATCCATGAGAGTGGATAGTGAAAAATAACTACATACCATATTGAAGCACAAGGAAGACATCAGGAAAATACTGTGTTGCTTGGTAACGTTTTAGGGTGAATGTATATAACTAATCTTTACCCAAATAGTAAAAACAACTAAATTGTGAACATTTACGTAAGATATTACGGCAGAATGTGCCATACTGTGTGAGAGCATGTATCAACATGAGTTTGAACAACAGTGGATACTAATTATGGTGCCACTGGATGACAAATCAATAACCTGATCTAATGCGTGTCTAATAGCAACAACGAAGAGTATGGGATGACGCTGCAATATTCCAGCAATATCACGGCGAGGAAACCAGAAATGGGCTTCACACATTGTACCCATGTGGGGAACGAACCCGGGTCTTCGGCGTGCCTAGTGAGTGAGTGAGTGAGTTGGGTTTAACGCCGCTTTAAACAGTATTCCAGTTATATCGCGGCGTGTCGGCTTAATGTGGGAGGAAAGCCAGAAGTGATTCAGGTCTTAGACGTTTACCACTTCGGTGAAACTCACGAGCATGGGTATGGTGCTGACGAACCTAGAAACATAATCGGGGCGAACCGGGATTCGAACCCACAATCATAGGTTTCTGGCGTGTCCAAGGGACGCAACTCTGCACAGCGAATCGCGGCGCCTTAGACGACTGGGCCACCCGGCCACGACTGAACCTTTAACCACTATCCCACCGCCCCTAAATCTGTTCTTTGTACAATACTTTAAAGAGCGTGATACGAGTCTTGTTCAATAGTTGTTGGATCAGTATTACAACATTCAAAGCCCCAAGTAAAGCTTTCAAATAGTTTTATGGTGGACATATGGAAGACATTTCGAAATTTGACGCATCAGTGATGTCCGATGAAATTCACTTTTATGACTTATACCATAATGTTCCCGTGTTTGTTTTTCAGGTGAAAAATTGACTTGCCTTTTCATGTGTTTGTGACGGGCGCCAGCGGTGGGGCTGGATACGCTCACCTTTTCGCGAACACCTGGTGCCATCACTATTTGATAGTGATTCATATACACATGCTCATGATACAGTCGGTATCATATTATCGACTGAGATAACTTGTGAATATGGAAAGAGTTTGATATTATTTATTTACAATATAAGCGAGTGAATGCGTAGATTTTTCGCTGCACTATCACGGCGCTGGCCACCAGGAATAGGCTTTTAGCATATGTGGGTAATCGGGGTTATTGTTTTCGGCGTAACGAGCGAACGCAATAACGCGGAGGCACAGCACCAGGTGTCCTTAAGGGCTGAAGAAATTAACAGGTAATTCTGCCAACGAATTCGAACTAAACCAAACATACGCCGATGCCTGTAGTATAAACACAGCTTTATCAGCTGTTATAAGAAATCAACGGTGCTTGTTCCCTGTCCATGTACAATGAAATAGTAAACGGTACACATAACTCATTTATCGCTCCATAATTACTAATTATCGTATCCCACATGTACTCCAGCCCTGAAATAAAATAATGATCTTGAGCAGGGTGATGAGTTAAAGGGGTATTTTGTTGTTTGAATAGTCCTATCTTCACTGGGGGCACAGGTGGCCCAGTCGTCCAAGGCTTCGAGACTCGCTGTGCAGAGTTGCGTCCCTTGGGCACGCCAGAAACCTATGATTGTGGGTTCGAATCCCGGTTCACCCCGATTATGTTTCTAGGTTCGTCAGCACCATACCCGTGCTCGTGGGTTTTACCGAAGCGGTAAACGTCTGAGACCTGCATGACTTTAAAAGCGGCGTTAAAACCAACTCACTCACTCACCCTCACTGAGTTCATTTTCACTGAACATAACGTTCCTAGTTTGGGTATGATGCGCTACCCTTTTCGCGAATACCTACAATCATCACTAATTGACAGTGATTCAAAAAACCCATGCTCATGATATCGCCGGAATCGTACAATCGACTCTTTAAGCAGATATTTCTTATGACTATGGAAAGGGCTTATTTAAAAAAACACCTTCTGGCTACGAGGAATTACGCATAATCTGAGTAATCTAGAACCTGGTTTCCATGCAATTAGGACATGGTTATTTCGTGTTGGTTAGTACGTAATAAATAAATAAATTAATTAATTGGCCAATGAAGCAATTGCTTTTCGTTTATGTTTCCATGACAAAACACGCCGACTGACGGACTATCGTGTCAGGGTGTCACCGATGACTGCAGATTGTTGTGTCAATGATTATATAAGCAGTCTGAGAAGTTAGTATTCTTAATGTATCTATTATATTAGAATTGACTTCAATGTGTGTTTGACTTGATGGAGTTACAAATGTAAAAAACCGGTGTTCACACTTGTCGTGAATTCGACAGTATGGATACGGGTTTTTACGCCTATTACCTCCCTAACGCCAAAAAATCGATTCTTAATATTACCCATAGTATATGCTGTCTTCAGCAATTAATGTCGAAAACTTTCAGTTCGGTCAATGTCAGAATTACCCTTTCTCAAACAATATACATGAACTGGTATGAAGCACAAGTACTTGTATAATCTTCACTGCGACTTTCTGAAAACATTTCCCTCGATATCCGTGATTCAGTGGGACATTATTCACCAATAATACTCCACTGACTGCTCCATACAATGAAATTCACCCTCGACAATTAACGCTCTCAACCCACTGGAACCTGTATGTAAATTATCTGAATAATGAATTGAAAGCATGGACTCATCAGCTTCGCGCTCCTGATACACAATACGTACAATTACAGGAAGGAAAATAGATCCCTGTGTGCATACGTGCAAAACCGCTTGATTTCCTGCAAATCCCTTGTAGTTACATCAAAGTAAGCACAAGAAGTGCATATCACTGTGCATTCCCTACAATCAGCCCTGCATCTAACATAAACGCTTCGACTGGCAATATTTCAGAAAGCTCGATATACTTACGCCAGAAATCACATGTATAATTCACGATGTAGCCAAATGATTACAAATACATTTCCCAAGTAGGCAGCTAAAACCAGCACATCAGTACTGATTGAAACGCTTAGCTAGTCTAGACTACTTTATTTCCACAGGATTCGTAAGATTTCCATTGAAAATACAGCAATAAACAAGCCAAAGAATCAGAAGGTAGTGGACAAGGGGGGAAACACCATACGAAATCAATCAGGCTGATGTTTGTCACTTTCAAGAGGTTTATGCTTAACTTTGGGAAATTTCCGAACAAGACGTCACAATCAGACAGAAGTCTTCCTTTCGAATGCACGTATTTAGATTGGCATGAAATTGCGTTTTACCGTTCTACCGCTCCGATATAAACACATATGTAAAGAAGAGGGAATTTTATTAAATGATGGTCGTTAGGAAAATACTGAACCATTAACTATAATGAGACCCTCTTTTGACGAGTCTGTGTAACCAAATTGACCTCTTTTGAGGCCCAGTTTCGTGTACTTGGAGAAAAGTAATTGCTCGGAAACTATCTGGAGAAGTTTATTACCATCCTCGTGTCTCTGGAAATGTCGTCTTAGAACCCAAATGATTAACTCGTGATAGATACAAGAGGGTCGTCGTAGACGTCGGCCATTCAGACATGGAGTTGTGATTGACGCCGATGTCCGAGATCGTGTAGGGCCATCTATTTGCAGACGCCCTTACCCTGTATTGGAGTTGCTGTGAGAGTGTGGCGGCGCTCACCAGCTTCTCTCCAGATGAAAACAACAAAGGGGTCAGAAATTCAATTAATCAATACTGGTAACTTAATATTTTCTTCAGAGTTGAAAACGTCGAAAAAGGTTAGGATTAAGTTTTATTGTCGTAACGTCATAGAAAATAAGGTTTAGAACGGTTTTTTACGAAACTAATGGGATAAAGTTTCATGTGAACAACCGTACCTTAAATCAGAGGTATCCCGTGACTGCACCAGATGAAAATGTGTCGGATAGTTTAGCGATCAGCACTATTCCAGTCGTGTATCATTGAGTCTTGTGTGTGCTTTTATAGTGGAATACCAGCGACGCAACAAAATGTAATCTATATTGGCTTCGGGGAGACAAGTACAGGATATTGGGAGCTATTCTTTCCTGGAGGGCCGATGGGAGAGTCAAGCATGGGATATTAGCGACACATTTTGCTCTGGAATGTCCAAGGGGAGACAATCACTGGGTACTGGGGACATATTGTGCCGTGGCATGACACAAGGAAGACATGCATTGGGTACCGGGGATCCATTCTTCGCCACAATGCCCATGGGTGAGCTACATTGGGTACTTGGGACCTATTTTGACATTGAGTGTCCACGTGGGAGACAAGCATGATGCCCGACGGAGAATACAATCTGGATCTTTTATGTCCCAGAATGTTCACGGGGGACTGTCAAGGGAAACAGGAGATGAATGTCAAGCATGACAAGGGGAGACAAGTATGAGTTGCGATCATAATTGCCCTGATCACTATAAACCTGGTGATGAAGCTGTTTAAAAAAATACTGTAACAATCCGGGTAGTTAACGTAAAAATGACTTCCTTTATCTCGATGCTGAAAAACCAAAAGGATGCAACGAAAACAGACGATTTTAAGTAGAATTCTACATGACATTGGTATCCTCATTACGCCAGGTGCCTTTTTGCTTGTATCGATGTAATCTGAGTTTTATACTAGCACTTTCTGGTGTAGACAATCCGAATTTAACACGCTGGCCATTCCGACTGAGACCACGTCTACATCCACGCTCTTTAAAAGGTTCCTGGTACTACCAGAGGGTCTTATTGCTCACAACAGTCTACCTACATGATCTTCACGTCGAATTACCTACAGTACCTGAAGATAACAATGTATACACGTGATGCCACTGTAAACTATCCTCCGTCATTATTGTCGTGCGAACATGGTTCGCGACCTTCTCCTTTCGTAATGCGATATATACGCGTACGTTTTATGTAGGGAGATCCTGTTTTTATCCAAATTACCGCACTGTTACAGTAGGCAATACTCAGTATCAGCTACAAAATTGCTAGGCGACATCCTTGAGGATGTTACGTTGATGACGGGGTCGTTGTCAAGCGTGCTGATGAGCTCTTCAAATGCGATGTCATCTTTCCTTTAAAAATATGGGAATAGGCCGATGGATATGGATTCTACGGTAACAAGGTAACTAAGATGAAATCGCATTTTCTTTCTCCATTACTCAAGAGACTTCTTTCTTCACATGATGGAAAAACAGGTCGCTCTGTTTTGGTAAAAAAAGATTGAGGGTTTGAAAAACTGATATTTTCAGTTGATTCCGGATTGAACTTAGTGATTGAGTTGAGTCTAGAGCTTTCAGGATAAAGTCAAGTCCTCTTAATCCCATATGGTTGGTTGCATATGAATACGTCGGATTTACGTGCATGTTAAAGCGGACAACTACACGATAGGTAACAACGAGTCAGGTGTATGACGTTAGGTC
This sequence comes from Haliotis cracherodii, assembly GCF_022045235.1. Lineage (NCBI taxonomy): Eukaryota > Metazoa > Mollusca > Gastropoda > Lepetellida > Haliotidae > Haliotis > Haliotis cracherodii. Next base: position 39,724,465 of record NW_027266308.1, on the reverse strand, counting down.
AGCTTTATGTTTGCAGGAAAGCAAAATGTGACACAGGTAGTAGTGAAACCCACGGAGAACTGATATGTCACTGACATCCCAAGGATCACAATGGAACCGAGACCACAACAAGCGGATCCTGCTACTGCAAGGATGTGCAACTGAGCACAGCGAATTTGGACGTCTCATTAACTTAGCCACTCGTGACATCCTTAGATATTAACATAAGCAGCACCGTCTTAACTCCAGGTAGACTGGTAACTTACATTGTAAGTGGTCTGCTCGTGACGACCTTGTGAGAGTGTAACCGCGAGACCTATTTGCTGAAGTGTTTGTTATTGGCTTTGGGTGTGGCACAAGTGGCGCAGATGAGTTTCAAGAGTGAGATGGTAAAACCTGTCTGACATTTATCGACATAAATAATCATGTCTTTGCAATGTCTTTGAACATTTTATTTGATTTGGGAATGTGTGGTTTATGTTACGTCGTGCAAAAAAATAATCTGAACCGGGGAAAAACTAACCCTTTGTTCCATATATCAGGAAATGTTCAATGAGTGATCGTATGTATGATGATGGAACAAAATAAACTTCATCCGTTCATAGTAGGTAGACCGCCTCCCTGGCCTGTTGGTAGAGTGTCTGCTCAGAGAGTGGAAGGTAGCATCATACCAAAAAAAGTTAAAAGATGGTACTCGGTATTAAGAGGACAAAACAAAGGCTAGTCGGGGCGCAGTTCGTATACTGTGACTGTGGGATATCAATGTTAAAACCTGCGGCGTGGTTACTCGGTTGGCTAGCACTATAAAACCGGCATAAGTACGGACTAGTACAAGCACACGCACACGCACACACACACACACACACACACACACACACACACATGAACGTGAACGTGACTTTGAACCCCATTTCTCCTTACCACCTCATAGGTAACATAAAAATATTGCTGTAAATATTATTTGCATACACCCCCAGGACACCGTTAACACATGTTGACACAAAATGTTTATACTTTGTCATCATCATTCACCAAAAGTTAAATTTCACTTGGAGAACGTTGGCATATATTCAGTAGTGTGGTAGAAAATGCTGTGGTAAAATATTGAAGAATATTAAAAATCCGAGCCTGGTAATTTCATACAATACACACAATAATTAAATTACCATGTTCCTATCTCGGATGCTTTTCTGGACGCAAACCATACAATCTTGGCCCTGTGGGCTTAACGGGTTGAGTTCTTGTAGCGTTCCTGAAGAAGTTTTCCTGCAATAAGAACTCTTCAAAGACGCAGGCTAAAGCTTACTGCCCCAAGGCAAACTGCAGTTGACTTTTAGATTCATTTCCCCGAGTCAAGAAGCCGGCAATTGTATCTCCGATTGATCATCTAACGAATCGTGGAGCCTTCGATCCGATGTTTAGAAACTGGTTGAGAATGTTACTCAACTTGGTTTTGTTGCGCACAGCCTCGTAATCCAATTGCCTGGATGTCGAGGAACGGTCGGACATGTGCAAAACAAAAGGACCACCCTAAGGCTTTCTCACTAATGTCAAAAGGTTTCTTAATGAGATGAGAGATGCGGCTGCTTCCTGGGAATCGAAGGATGTTTTAGCCGCGGCATTGGTTGCAGTAGATGACATATCCGAGATGGACGTTCAACGAAGCACGTGCATGTTACAAAGGTTCCACGCGTTCTGAGTAATGTGAAATGCATTCTAATGATAAGGCATGCTTTGCTCTTTTCATTTGCATTCTAAATGTAGCATTAATTGGAGTTGGGGTTGTTATAAAGAATTAGTTGGACAAGGTGCAATTAAATTGTTGGTTTGACCATTCTCAGTAGCGGAACCGAGGGATTAGCGTTCAGAACCCTTTTGTTACAGAGCAAGTTTGTTCATCTCTCCCCAAACTTCATGTTACGAGTTCAAAGTCTTATTCAGATTCATTTCATAAGAGAATGGCACGTCTTAGTGCACGCACGGTCGATGTAGTCAGCCTGTTGGGTGAGATTAGACACCGGTCCCATGTAGCTATTTAGTATTAGAGTATCCTAAATGGAACTCAGAGACGTACCAACACGAACCGAAGAAATGGTTAGTCTGCCTGATTTCATATGCAATCGTGGAACTAATTCGTCGATAATCACATCCGTATGCTGGTTTTACACCTATAATAGAGAGAATATTCAGGAGCAGAAAACTAAATGGTGTAATGAAATATCAATGTTATACATCCTGCTACTGTTACGCGCATTTATCGTCTGAAGAGGGTGAGCCTGAGTGAATGTGTTAAGTGTCGCAGTCAGAAATATACCAGTCATATCACGTCGGCTTGAAAATAACCAGGAACGGATTAGCAAAGAAATGGTGACTGAAAGAATAATTAACGTTTGGGAATTAATGACACGTATTCGGACAAGTCACAGAGCCTGAACAACCTGTTGGTTTTCTGTGGTCTTCACATGTCCAAGTATGAAAAAGGCCTGTTTTCGCCCACTGTATTTTGCTTCTTTCACATGCACGTTTTATACTTATGTCATTCTTAGGTACAGATGTAGGACTAAGATGGGTAGAAAGGGGTGAACTATGAGTAAGTTTAAGATGATGTATTCACCATACATGTGTTCTTCCTTCACCAGCCTATCAAAAGACATTTAGCTTTTGTCAAGACTTGATCCGGTTTAAATCTTCTAACAACGATTCCAGAAAACAACTAAAAATGTAGCCTCCACTTTCATCCGTAACTAAAATAAAAAGTCCAAGTATCTGTAATCTGTGTTTTTTTCGTTGTTTTGTTTGTTCGTTTTGGGTAAACCGAGCCTTTGCAAAACCCTGTTCTAACAAACTTTTGACCTTACCGCCTTTTAAAGTATGAGTGAATTACCACTGTTACTGATAGAAATACTACTCTACAATGCTACTGTTGTGGCTGCTACTACTACTATTACCAGCATTTCCACTACTTCCACTTTTACTTCTACTACCACTATAACTATTAGTCTACTGCTTCTACCAACACTAACACTAGTTACACTTCTACCGCTAATACTACTACTACTACTACTACTACTACTACTACTACTACTACTACTACTTCCAGTACTTAGACTACTGCTTCAACTACCACAACTACTATTAGTACTACTACTCTACTGCTACCACTACTACTACTGCTTCCACGTCTACGTCCACCAACATTACTACTACTTGCCATGACCATTATTGTATAAGAACCTTTATATGATCGGCAGTTCAACAATGATGACCAAGAGCTAATCGCCATAAGTCCAGGGACAGCACTTTTGAAAATCGTGATAGCCATTTTGACATCATGTAAACGTTAAAAAACCATTTCAATAATCATAAGAATAAAACAATCAGTCTGGTAAACGATTCCGACTCTATCATAATAATGTGTTTATGAATAAGGTGTTGGGAAAACGATGAGCGTATTGTGCCCCACCGATGCTACATGTACTCGTCACAAGCACATGCAAAGGCCAGTCAATTGTTCATCTGACCAAACACGGTAACATATGGTACAAGTAAAAAAGGGAATTATCACACATCATTTTGTAGACACGAAAGGCTTGAGCTGATGCAATATTGCTCGACATGAAGGGAAAGTTACTTACATTTTCAAACAGGTTTTAATTATAATATTTTAAACAATGTATTTTATTGATAATGACAGTAAATGAGTGTTTTTTTAAACATGTTTGCTTATGCCTGTTTGGTGAAATTGTTTTATCAATTTCTATTCATTTTTTCAATTTATTTGAGTCGGTGTATTCGTAATCCAAGAAAAGGAATGTCTGGCCCAATTGTAATGTGTTTGCACTGACGTTTGGCCTTTTCTCTGTGAAGGTTCATACTGAATTACATCACGTTTCATCAAGGATAAGGACGAACACCATAATCAACATTATCCACGTCAATGAAAGTGGTTCCTTCTCGACATATAACATTGACGTGTCTTGAAGTTGCACGTCGACGTTTTTAGTCCAAAATGTCTATCTGTCTTCGCTTCGAATGCATACATGTATTTGCAACATATGGCGGAACTATCAAGAGTTCAACTTCTTTTGAGAAATGCCTTCTACAGCTATCAATGACACTCTTCTTACTCGTAATTCCGTTTCTAATCTTGGCTTAACTTGAATTGCTGGTTCGAGATATATGTTTAAAGCAGATAAGCCTACAATTCTCAGGTACAGTCTTATCTTTTTCCAAATATTTCAGGTTCTTTGTCGTTACTGTCGTTACGACTGGTTATGTTTGAGACGTCTGACCAGAATCGTGCGGATACCCTAACGGTAGTACTGCAGTTATATGTATTATGCATGGTGGGGCTTGGGTGACACAGTAGCCGCAATTCGCCCGCCAGGAAGAGTTACGGACCTTAGGCGTGCCAGGAACCAATGATCGTGCAAGAATTTCAGATTAGTTATGATTATGTTTCTTAATTCTCAGCACCAAAGTGGCAAACGTCTAACACATGCATCAATTCGGACTTTCATTCTAAATATTGTTTGTTGGTTTGTTGTTTGTTGTCATTATGACGGTCCATGTACAAGTTGCCCCTTTGCAACGTTCTTTCAAGAAAAAGTACTGAGATTCAACCGTTTTCATTGTCAGAAGGTATATAGCTATAACTCTGTACACGTAGAGTTCAAAATGTCTTTCAAAAGAAATATGTCATAGATAACAAAAACAATTAGATTTTTTATACCGTATGACGGGTCATTTATCTGTTTAATTATATGTTTTTTTTAGTAACTATGACTCGCTTTTTCGCCTTTGATACAATTTGTAAGAATTTTATTGGGCCCCATTTTGGATACGCATGTGAGCTTTGTGATGGATGTACATTAGATCAGGGTGACTAGACATATTGCAGTTGGAGGCAGCCAGAATCATTACTGTGCAACCGAAATATCATTATAATATTATATCGGGAACCTTTGCAAGAACGAAACGAAAACTTAGTCTATTATAGCACACATATCACAATATAGCTCCTACTTTCTTAAAAGATATTTTACGAAGTTGACTGCTTCAGAAAATATATATACCCTTATAAATTTTGAAAATATCACAATTACCCGCTCGAGACTAAAACCTTCAAATGATTCTTCTTTTCCCATCTTCTTTCAATCTGTGAAACGACATACATTAACTGAAAGAATTTTGGTTCAACACAACATTTTAAAACATGCATACATCTAAATCATCCCAAGGCCCTTCTCTCTTGGAATAAAACACATAATATTAAGCATACTAAGTTAATACATAAGGTTAGTCAGTTAACTTTAATCCTATGTATGTAGACTAAGAAGTAGAGACACAGCAGGTAAATGTTTAAAAGCATAAACATGTAATTACTTCTTTGAATATGACTTGTTAAACGAAGAAAGATGCACTTTAATATTCAATAGAAATGGAGATTTACAAAAATTGATTTTGTACAGTTATATCTGTAATTCGAAGATTTGTGTGAACTATACTGTGCTTATAATTCACTTACCTTTCCTCTTCTTTTCTTTCCTTCTGTACTGTTCATGTGTAGTACAAAAATGTAAAACAATTGTGTAAATGGGATGGGAGAAGGTGTCCTAAGTTGGAAAACTTGTAACCAATCCCATTCACATTTGGTAATTAAATATGTTTAACCCAACACATAAATGAAAGTGTCAAAGTCCTTTTCCATATTAAGAAGATATCGATAGTACGATTCTGAAAATATCATGAACACGTGTTTATGAATCACTATGGAATAGTGGTGATACCAAATGTTCGCGAAAAGGTGAGTGTATCCTGAACCACTGGTGGCACTCGTCACAAACACATGCAAAGACAAGTCAGTCGTTCACATCACAGGACTATATGGTAAATTGAAAATAGGGAATTGCATCTGACATCATTTTTGCTACTGATGCGTCAAATTTGGACATGTCTTCCACATGTCTACCATGTAAGCTTTACTTATGCTTTGAATGTTGTAACCTTGATCAAACAACTGCTGAGCAAGAGTCTTTTGACGCTCTTTAAATCTTGGTAGAAAGCGCATGCTCGATTGTACCTTAAATTGTGAAATGTAAACACCAATGACTGGAGCTGCGTGAAAATTATTCTACATAAAGGTAAAGTTGACTTTTCGGAAGTTGAAGTCATCCCTCTTGTCATCCAGTCTTGTTGAGAGTGTCTTGGCAATCTGAATCATTAGGGAGTGAGTGAGTTGGTTTTAACTCCGCTTTTAACATTATTCCAGTTATATCACAGCGTGTCAGCTTAATGTGGGAGGAAGGCCCGACTGATGCAGGTCTCAGACGTTTACCACTTCGGTGAAACCCACGAGCACGTTTATGGTGCTGACAAACCTAGAAACATAATCGGGGCGAACCGGGATTCTAACCCACAATCGTAGGTTTCTGGCGTGCCCAAGGGACGCAACTCTGCACAGCGACTGGGCGACTGGGCCACCCGTGCCCCCATCTGAATCATTAAGCATCATTAAACTATATATATAACGGATGAGGCGGTCTCATTGGTCTCCTTTATTTCTTGTTCAGGTGGTTAAGTTTGTGTACACCAAGACACAACTTCCAAATTGAATGTTTTCTTCTATACAAGAAACATTAATACTGTCCATACAATACCCTTAGGGCTATGCCGTTTTGAAAACATCAATTTGTACTTGAACATTCCATTCTCATTTGTATAGTAATTGTATCTTTTATGTGTTCATCGTCTTTACTTATTTCCCGATGGCGTCCTACAATGCAGCATCCCACCTCTTTAAAGCGTCATGTAAATATGGAATGCCGTTTTTAACTACATTCAATTCAGTGCAAGTTTTAAGAGTCTCAAATGTTTCTATTTAATGGTGCCACAGAGTCTAGTAGGACGATGGGCATTGCACTCTGTGACTTCCTTAACAAACATCATATGAATGTAATAGACCTGGTAAACCTTTCTGTCTCCGCTCAGCCAGTACTCCGAGTAGTATAAACCAATGTTTTCAAAACATATTTAAATGTTTCTTGTAAAGGATTTAGCAGTTATGAATGGACAAAAAAGGATTTATACTGTGAATTAAAATATATCTATTTCCATATGTTGACTGTATAAATGTTCACCTGAAGATACATTACTCAGCACTTTTTCCCCTAAACTGGAACCCGGTTTGTGAAACACATAAATAATACGTTACGGTATGATACAGATACGTTTGTGCTGTTATTTCATACACATACATATGTACTTGCAGTACATGTACACTGGCGAAGTTAACTTCGATGTGCATTTTGTGTAGCCAAGCAAAAAGATCATGAACATTGAAATCTTCGTTAGTCCGTTCGCTGTTAATCCGAAAAAATAAACACCTTCTCGACAACCTTGTTCAGGACTAATTATACATTTCTTTTGATTGTTTGTTTGTTGTTTAACGCCGCACTCAGCAACATTCCACATACATGAATGCGGTCTGTAAATAATCGAGTCTGGACCAGACAATCAAGGGATAGATATCATAAGCATCGATCTACGCATTTGGGATAGGATGACATGCATCAACCAAGTCAGCGAGCCTGACCACCCGATCCCGTCAGTTCCAACCCGGATCTTCGCGGATTTATTTATACTTAAAGGTGCATGACTACGTACCTATGATACGGACATTAGTCAACTCGGACGATTTACTTGGAACAGTACCGTCAGGATTCACAGCTACAGGATATGGAAGGCAAAGCGATCACCGAATTCACAGGAAGATGTAGGAAAAGTTGCATCTTTATATTCATTTGTCAAAAGAACAGCTAAAGGCTAAAAATGCAAAACGATTAATAGGTATTCATTTATGTATCACTATCAAATTAGCAGAAGAAAAATAATCGAAGTACATATATATAATTGCTACCATAGAGTTTTACTGAAGACGAAAAGTACTGAAACGCTAAATGCTATGAGATAATCCAAATACTGTCAACGAAATGTCAGTAAACGTGAGGGTGCAAGCTGAATCTGTGTGTTCATATACTGTTTAGCTGTGAAGAAAAGCAGATAGGCAAGAAGGCTCACTTCCTTTGAAGAAAGTTATACTGAACATATTTATTTATTGTATTGTACTAATTCTATTTAAATTGTGGGTGAGTATGTTGCACTACTTAACATCTAAACTTAGTGTGTATTGAAAATGTTGCTGGTTAATAGTTGACTATATGGCACTAGTTCACAGTTACACTGACTATTTCTTGTAGGTATTGCTGGTTCACAGTTGGGAATGTTGCACGACTTTACAATTGAACTTAGTACTTATTGTAGGCATTGCTGGTTCACAGTTGAGAATGTTGCACCACTTCATAGTTACACTAAACACTTATTGTAGGTATTGCTGTTTCACAGTTGGGAATGTTGCACCACTTCATAGTTACACTTAATATTGCTTGTACATGTAGGTATTGCTGGCTCACAGTTGAGAATGTTGCACCACTTCATAGTTATACTTAATATTTCTTGTAGGTATTGCTGGTTCATAGTTGAGAATGTTGCACCACTTCATAGTTACACTTAATATTGCTTGTACATGTAGGTATTGCTGGCTCACAGTTGAGAATGGTGCACCACTTCATAGTTACACTTAATATTTCTTGTAGGTATTGCTGGTTCACAGTTGAGAATGGTGCACCGCTTCATAGTTACACTTAATATTGCTTGTACATGTAGGTATTGCTGGCTCACAGTTGAGAATGTTGCACAACTTCATAGTTATACTTAATATTTCTTGTAGGTATTGCTGGTTCACAGTTGAAAAATGTTGCCTGTAAATAATCGAGTCTGGACCAAATTATCGAGTGGTTAATATTATGAGCAACAATCCACGTCGTCGGGGTACGATGGCACGCAATAAACCAAGTCACCGAGCCTGACCGCCCGATCCATTTGTCGCCTCTAACCACAAGCATATGATTCTGGAGACCTAATTTACCCGAAATCACCATATGATAGTTTAACGTAGTATTTAACTATTTGCATTACTGGGTTGTGGTTGAGCATGGTGAACTAACTCACGGTTTTACTAAATGTCAAATGACACATTTTCTGAATCCGCTTGTTACAATGTGTGACCTGGTAATCTGTGTGTCATTGTGCCCAAGGACCTTTTAGCTTTTAAGTAGTTCTACGAATTACACAAATTAAAGGGAAAGAAATTTCTTTTGACAAGTCGAAACTGTTTGTGGCAATCAAAGAGAATAGAAGAAATACGAGATTTAATCACCACTGTTTGGTGGACCACCTACAATGAATTTTAAACTAAACCAACTAATAAAAACTAAAAGGCCTTATAACCCGGATCGCTGCTCCATCCGTCAAGCACTTGTTCGCCTTTCTTAAACCAGAATAATCGCAACGTGCGATAATGATCAAAAGGTCCATACAACTGTTGTGTAGGGTTTGTGGATGTAAATATGTGGCATGCGGGTCATCATTCCCCTCTGGTGTGTGTCAATGGTTTTGTTTACGCCACAGTCAGCAATAGCCAAGTGATGCCATGGCGGATGATATATACTGAACAAAAACAAAATTCCTGTGACATTGAATCAAATTTAATGCAAAGTTATGTTTTTTACCAAATCTGACACAATTTCGGTTTGCAACAGATAAAATGGTTGTCTTGCAACATCACGTTGTCTCGATCCTTGCTTCAAGCATACCAATGGCTCGCAGCCGCTCATTTTGGGACAGGCGTGGCATTTCGTAATGATGAATAATTGCGTAATTTTGTTGTTTTTCTGAGTGGCTGTTGTCAGTACGATGCAAAAAATTGCATATGGATCCCGTTAACGCACATGTTTTTATACCCATTCTAGGGTTGTGAAATGCATAGAGGCTTGCATAAAAGTCAACTTTTGCATGGAATGCACGCTCTTCTGTAGCAGTTGCGTTTTTGTTACTTGATTCCATACATGTATTACAATATTGAAAACCAACCTTTACTTCTTTGAAAAAATACGCTAAAATATTGGTGTCACAGGAACTTTTGTCTGAGCCAGGCAAACTAGAAGTCTAGTGTAAGAGCAATGAGCCCACACCGTTGAGGTTCGTTGATGAACAGTCATCCAAGTCTAACGTTGTAGCCATGCGATCCCCAGATGTCGACTTTACGACGAGCATGGGGGTGCAGGGAGTTAACTCTGACCAGGCATCCCTACAATATGCCTACTCTTACAGCTTCTCTAAACTGCCGGGCAAATGAAAGTATACACGCAAGTTTAATGGTGGCTGAAAATGAAACAAACAAGAAATGGATTTTCGATGGTGATGTATTTGATACAGATTTCATAGTTGTGTTTTGAACGTTACGTTTGTATTATTTCGGCGGCAGTTTTCAGCCTGCTAACGTTTAAAAAAATGTAATGTTTTGGTAAAATTCAATTTTCAAGTGAATACACTGTTATTTGAGCGAATGGAGGGTGCTACCCTGAGGGCAGGGCATGCTTACCCTTGTCGCGAACTCCTAGTGTCATCCACTTCGGTCCATTCATATACCTTTCACATCTATTTTGCCCTTTACGCCAAATGGGATCTGTTTCGGTGGATAATCTAGGTTATTTATTATCATGCACTGACAATTTATATTTTCCCGACAACTTATGTTCAAATTGAAGTATAAAATAACGCTTTGTGCAAGACTGTTCCTGCCCTACGTCTTACCCATGTATGGTACTGCTGACCCAATTCTCTAACTTTCTACTGTAATAATCAAACTGGTATTACCAATACGCCAAACATATCCTAGATAGTTATGACCTCAAGGATCAGATCTGTTTGAACAGAAGATTGCAGTGTTGCTATTTGATCCCTCTCTTGAAGAGGTGACTTAAGTATGTCAATATATGACTACTATAAATACCAGCTGTGCGATGGAAGGTTGGGTCGTACGTCAAGGATTTCTTACTAAATCACTCATACACAACTGGGTCGAAACTAATTTGATTGAGTGCCTTAAAGCTTGTGTGTAGATTTGTATGACGACACCAGAATTGCGGAATAGGCCTTTACATGTATCTTGTTAACTGGGCCTCGAGTACATGAAGGAGATAATTGATCGCAGCTTGGGGGAAATTTAGAACCACTTGTAACATGGGCTGAGGGAGATTCTTTATGACATATCGTAACTAGGTTAAATGCTTCAGAACCAAGTAGATGTGAATCAGTCAAACATAGAACCAGAGTATTGCACATTTTCAAATGAAGGAAAATAGGATGTTCCTTCACTTGTTCTTTAAAATTGTATTCGAAAGAGGAGTGACGTCCATGACAGGTGTATAGAGACGATGAAACCTCGTTAACTCGAACTGATTTTACTCGATATGCCGTGAAAGGCGACATTGTTGTCACTGTGAGGTCTAATTCGATACTCTGCTTGTCTCGAACTAATTCGATGCATTATCGATGGTTATTCTAAGTTAAGGAAGTTTCACTGTAGCCATGTCAACGATCGTAAATATAAGCGACAAAGCCATTTCCATAATCGTAAGATATTTCTACTGGGAGCAGAGTCCCTTGTACGATTTCGACTATATAATAAGCATTTTTCTTGTGAATCGCTATCAAATTGTGAAGATACCTTAGGCAGTGATGAAGCAATGATTACACCTGTACACGAAGGTCAATCTCAACAATCATGAATTATGCATTAAATGCATCACATTTTATATGTAGCACTGTGTCTGCAAGCGCAAGCAATCATTATTCATGTACCTCAACGGGATTACAACGGGATTACGCATTGTGCATTCACGTGAATCACGTCAGCAATCATAAGTAATTGTTATACATTTTCATTTAGTTCCTTCAGATCAGTCGGAACTAATTAGCTCGTATATATGTGTAGCTGTGTTGCAGTTGTCATGAGTAATCAGCACTTACTTTACATATAATTCCATATCAGCAATCGTGTCAGTAATCAATGTGCCCGTACGTGTTATTCTTGTCAGCAATCACAATTTGTCTTCATTTATGGAAATTTCTATGTAAGCAATTGTCAGTAATCACAATGAATTCATCAATGGAAATCCATAGTACATGTACATTATCATCCTGCATATACTTGCAGCTCCATGTCAGTAATTGTAAGTAATCGTGCATTCACATGTAGCCCCAAGTCAACAATCGTGAGTAATCAAAATGCATTAACATGTAGCATCCACGTTAATCATCATGAGTAATCATTATGCATTTACATGCAGCGTGGATCCGTGTCAGCAATCGAGATAATGTTTATATATACATGTCAGCAATGGTGAGTAACAACCACCATGTAATTAATACTATTAGACCTACTAGCAAAGCATATCACCCATTAAGTGTCCAGCGAAATGCCACGTTCATACAGTGTGCAATTGGCGTTACACTATGCCTACTGACGACCAGTACATTCTCACAGGCAGCTTGGGCTGTATATTCCCCAGGGACCTGAGAATGAAAATCGAGTGTTCACTGATTCATTGACCGGGGTAATAATAGTGTAGCGCTATGAGCATCCGCTTGGTGAATGGAATCTGGCGCATTATAAATGCACTTATTATTATTATTATTATTATTATTATTATTTGGTAAAGGAAACCTTATCAGTTAAACACCAGTTTTCTGTCACCAGGTATAACATAAGTTCATGTTCTTCATAGCTATCGACAAGCGCCATGCATTATTAACTAGCATGTTTAGCCCCATGAAATGGAAACACCGCAAGCGCCAATCCGCCTGTAACACCTACGAGTACAACTGAGGGTCATACATACTAACAGCATTACATAAACACGAGGCGACAACAGCATTACACAAACACACGGCGACAATCTCCACCACAGCTATCTCGGCCTCAGTAACGTTGAATCAGGTTCAACTGCGACAATCAGCATTGATACCGTCGGGTGCCACAGCAAGTTTTCAATCAAGTAATGGTTTCAATGAATCCTTTCGACTGGCAACCTTTCCTCAACATTCCGTCTCCCCCGCCTGACTGTCTGCAGTACACTTTGTTCCATATGTCCGGCATTATCAGGCTTCTGCGGATCATGGACCCGACGTGTCGAGAATAACACCAAGAACAATTACCAATGTTAAATGTGTTTGTTAGACGTGATTTGTATTGATTTGATGTTGCAGCGCTCACGGCTACATCGTGTTGGCTTCACTGATTCATTGCTTGTTGATTGTATTCCTTCAAGATGTGGAGAGAAAAACTCATATGGCTTCGGGATGTTCTTTTCAATATGTCTTACGCATCGCAGACACCATTGAGTACAGGGGATAAGTACACGACAAGCCAGATCTGCTTCAGTGTGGTTTCCTTTTGGTGGTTCCAGGTTGTTTTGTGGGTTGTACAACTACTCTCTTCTGAGTACGCGGGTTTTGTGAACCATCGATTGAGGGGAATTATTGCAGTTCTCGGCTGTTCAAGTGTCGGTATCGCATGAATCAAATTGTCGATTTATTAGAAATTTCAATTTCAGGCTGACGTGGAAATGTCCGTACTTGTACACGTTTCAAGTGGAGAGAAAGATTTCATTTACATCTTGTTTCACTCTTCATACATATACTTCCCCTAACTGTAATGTCCTGACTGATTCAAGCTGTAACAACTGGTGACAGGTTTTTATTAAATTTATGTCAGTATAAAGGCCACAGGTTTTGATACATGCATTATATACAAAGTGCTGGTACAATACCAAGAGGCACAGAGTGCAGTTAAAGTACAAATTAGAATTATAAAGATGAAGAACGTACAGATAGGGTATCTTTAATGTATTTGGCACATGATGACAAGGTTCCAATGTCAGTTTTTTAAGTTAGTGTTGGGAAAACACGTGTCTTAAAAAAAATACGTTCGGCATACTAATCTTCCCTAATATTTTTACAACAACGACAAAATATAAGGTTTCTAGCTGCACACAACTGGTGCAGATCTACATTGTATGCCATATGACTTTTCTTATATGCTGTTATATTGACAAAAAGAGGAAACTGTCAGTTAAGCGTCCTTGTTTTGTTACACGTAATATATAAGTATGCATTTTATCTGTAGCTATCATTACATATGACTACTTCTAAGTGCCATAGGGAAATACAGGTGCGAACTAAACCTTAGTTACTCATGTTTGTCTCCAGAGCCGATTTATGGGGTTTTGGCGGTTATAATGCGTGACCTCGTTCGGTGTGTATCTTGTTGCACCGATGACGTGGTTTATTCTCTCAACCACTGGTCATCTGGCCCAGATTCAGTTATGAACAGGCCGCCTTGATAAAGATGGAGTATTGCTGACTGTGGTGTAAAACAGCATTGACTCACCATTAAGAAACAATGGGTTCATGTAAGGATGTACATAAAAAACGTCAAAAAACCCTTCCCTATTCACAAGACATCTCTGCCAAAACCAGAGTCGATTGTACGATTCTGACCATATCAACAGCATGTGTTCATGAATCACTGTCACCTTTCTTTAAAACTGCTATAAGACAATACATGTTATCCATGTAGTTGTGCTTATATCGACTAAATTATCATAGCTTTTATAAGGCAGAATTGTTATTAAGAAGATCATTGCCTCCTGGATGTATTAAGGCATCCTGGTATTGTTGTATCTGGTAAGGTCACATAAAGGACGTCCACAAGTACCCCTGCAAGCGTGGCATAATTCTTCAAATTCTAAATTGTACAACACCATGAAAGATTTAACCAATATAAAAAACCTCACTGAGACACACTGGTCACGTAAGGTGTCCTGAGTATATTTTGAGACTATTGATACGACAATAAAAAAATGATCAATACGTCAATGACAGTGATCCAAAATCCCCATATAATTACCAACGCCGTGAATATACCTAGTGGTTGTTTGTCAAAGGACGATCCTGTTGTCATCCTCAACCGATGGCTGTCCAATGATCAATGATCTCTTGTGGTCCTCCATATCAATATTTGCCTATAACTTGACTCGAGCTTCCTTTCACTGCCACCGTGCTCATCTCGTCAAGGATATTGATCAGAAATTTTATAGGCTAATAGCAGGAGAAACTGAAACCTATCCAGGCATAATATTGCGCCTAAATCATTGATTTTATCAGTATTAGATCCGCGATTTCAGTATCAGGAGAAGGATTTGGCTGTGAGACAAACGGGGAAACAACTCCGCTCTTGTCTGAGTGGCACAATCAATGTTCTCCTGCTAGCATGGTCCACGTCTGATTTAATAGTGAGGAGCGAGCTGAGAGGGAATCTATACTACACATGACTCCCAGGATCATCACCGATAAATCGTGCTTTAGTGGTATTGGAATTGGCTCGGTCGATTTTAACCATTAAAATTTTGGTAGCATTATTTTTACGATCCGGATAAGGAAGAAAGGGAGTAAAAACTAAACCCTATCAGAAGTTGAAATACTTGCCTAATTCTTGTTTACAGGTTCGAGAGAGAATAGCTTTGTCGCAAAAAAGCCAAAAAAATAAATTTCATGAGACGCTTACTTTCAACGTACGTTTTTTTAACAACTGCAGTTGGAAGTGTCAGATATCTGTCTTCGTGCGAACAAGCAATCGGTAGTCAAGCTGAAACTAGATATGCCGGTTCTTCTACATCCGTCTGTCTGGGGTATAGAGCTGCAAAGGAAGACCTCCACAGAAACACATCTATTCCAAACATGTAGGCTGATCGAAAGTGAAGCTGACAAAAGGATATATGCGCACACGATGATTGCATTAGAAGCCTTTACACGGTTCAGCGCAATGCTAACTATTCAGTAAACTACGACGTATGTAGTAATTGTAGGAAACCATTAGCATGCTTACATTTCAAACAAAATTACTTTAAAAAGCGTGGAAAGGCTAAACGGTAAAACGCGTTCGGAGTGTTATTGAACTACGACCTGTCCAAATTAAGGCATGAACGAGGTCGTTAATTATGGCGATGATTATAATTATTATTAGAACGAGTTGATGCCATGTGTCTTGTGACACAGTTCAGTGCATATCGTGTTTATTGCAATATTAAACAAGATTTGTGTCGTGTAGAATATTTAACATGTTTCAATATATAGCATGTTTATTGCAATATCAACAGATCTGTGTTATGTGATATTTCACACGTTATAGAAAGCATGATAATTCATAATCCACCAAGATAAGTGGCATGTAATATGTTACACGTTTCGGGGGCACGGGTGGCCCAGTCGTCTGAGGCAACACCATACGCTGTGCAGAGTTGCGTCCCTTGGGCACGCCAGAAATCTATGATTGTGGGCTCGAATCCCGGTTCGCTACGATGATGTTTCTAGGTTTGTCAGCACCATACCCGTGCTCGTGGGTTTCACCGAAGTGGTAAACGTCTGTGACCTGCATCACTTCGGGCTTTCCCCAAAATTAAGCTGACACGCCGCGATATAACTGGAATACTTTTAAAAGCGGCATTAAACCCAACTCACTCACTCACTGTTAAACGTTTCAATATGTAGCATGTTTATTGCAATATCCACCAAGATAAGTGACTTATAATATGTTACACGTTTGCCATTTCTATATGGGTCGTTATACCATAGCATGTCGATATCTATAACATGTTACCGACGTTTTGTGTATCTGTTTGTCTTCATGTAACCATGCATGTTCCTAACAAATATGGACCGTCCTCAACGCCATGTCACTAATTGTATTGTAATTACTGATCATGCATCCAATCTTCATTAAAGATGCATTATTGTATTCTGATGGCCAGTATCTCGTTGTGTGTGGTAATAATCTCCTAACATCCCTCTTCCGTTAATTCCTGACCCGCATTGTGCAGAGCATCTCATGTGCCTCACCATCTCCGCACCCCCGTCGTACCATACACCAATTAAGGGACAACTTTCTGAAAGTTCTAATTACCCAAAGTTGAGTTTGATTGATTTTTTCAACTTTTTGTTGCCTTCTCAAAGAAATGTTCAGAAACCAACGCCAAGCGTCTTTGTCCTACGTGACGTCACGTCGCGTGCCATTTTGATATTCCGTTTACTTGTAATGATGCTCTTTCTCCCAGCGATTGAATTGAATTGCCACGGCCATCTTTCCTCAATTAGCCTCATTCTTAGAGTCTGAATACAAAAGAGAAGGCGAACACATGGCGTTGTGAGATTTACTAGAGAAACGCTATGACTGCAGCTGAAGACATTCAGGTTTGGCGTTTCGTAGCGTACGCCAGAAATATCATTAGACGACGTCTATCCTCTTTCTGCTGTGGACAGAGACGCTGGGGACTTCATGCCAGACAGTCTGTCGTTCTCTTATGACTGATCTGACATTTTCTATATGGGAAATACACAACCAAATATTTCAATATTTCTTCCGATGTATTCAAATGATATTGGGTAACATGATATCACGTATAGTAATATTTTTCACGAATATCTACTGCTCAAAGTGTTATCAATTTCAAAAATGAACTGAAATACCAAGAAAGCTGTAACAGTAGAGCTTTGAAATTGTGGTCTGTGATATATTGTAAGATGTTTTACAATTGACCGATCAAAGCTTTCTTGTACAAGTTATCTATTTATTTACAGTTGCGTGAATGACAAAGTTTATACCGTACGCGTAAACCTAAGCGGCGTTAATGAAGTATGCGTTATGCTGCAGTCAGCAATATTTCAGTTATATCAAGGCGGTACGTATATAGACGAATCTGAGACAGGAGGACTGGTGGACGAAGCCACTGGGGGTACGATGACACACAAATTAGCCCGTCACATTGTGTAACTGATCCCCTTAGCTGCTCTAGCAATCTTGACGTGGTACGTGAAGATGGGCAACAATAGGACTTCTGTTGGCCCACGTCTCCCTTAAACTATGACACCACGGAAGAGGAAACCATCTATGATGTTGTTATGTTTCTGTAATTATAACTTTCGCCTAACCATCATAACTTCGTTAACTTAAAATGACGGAAAGTGCACATATCTCTCTCTCTCTCTCTCTCTCTCTCTCTCTCTCTCTCTCTCTCTCTCTCTCAGTCAAGTTAAGTGACTCTGGCGAGTGACTACTTTACACTGCGAAAACAATGTAATAAAAGCGACAATGATCATAAGAAATATCGTAATGTCAAAACGTCAGTAGATTTTTAAAGGATACGAAATTCAATAAAAAAAACGTAGATACGTACCGTCTTATCCACGTTGTAATCACACTAATGTAGAGAAAAACAGTATATTTAGTATATACATAAGCTTTATCCATATGTGCTCAGTTTAAGGTATATGCTATTAGCTTTACTTTAATGCCAAACTTGTTCGCACTGTGAGTGATTTCCAAATATGGCTATAATGTGACTTTAGTGCTTACAACCTTTTGGGAATTGGACAGTAAGATAAAATATTCTAAATTTGGTCATACTCTGAATGCAGGTCTAGAATTGATATGTATTACATTTGGTTACATACTCTTGATACCATCTATAATTACGGTTGCCGGTCATTACATTAATGGAAGTTTCAGTGTATCATTAAAGTCATTAAAGTGTGCATATATGACGTGATGAAATTACGTTTAGCCTCGTGGTAATTAGCAGCCCTTTGCAAGTTTGAGTCAAGTCATTCAAACACCACTTTTTTCGTCTCCTAATTTCGTGATGCATATTAATCTAGCATGATGACCCTAATTACATAATAACATCTCAGTTTTACACTATTTACAACGTCTAGATGTAGACTGGTCATGTCCTTTAAACATGCGGAAATTGGTCCTCTGTTATGTGAGAGGTGAGATAAGGAGTGCGTGAGTGAGTGAGTGTGGTTTTAAGCCGCTTTTAGCAATATTCCAGCAATATCACGGCGGGGGACACCAGAAATAAGCTTCACACATTGTACCCATGTCGGGAATCGAACCCGGGTCTTCGGCGTGTCGAGCGTACGCTTTAACCACTAGGCTACCCGACCGCCCCGTGAGATAAGGATGCGTATAGATTGTTAGAGGTGAGAATGTGATGAGTATAAACGGCTAAAGCTGTGAATGGGATGGTATAGATGGCTAGAGGTGAGAATGGGATGAATATAGACGGCGAGAGGGGAGAGTGGGATGAATATAGATGGCTAGAGGTGAGAATGGGATGGTATAGATGGCTAGAGGTGAGAATGGGTTGAGTATAGACGGTGGGAGGTGAGAATGGGAGGAGTATAGACGGCTAGAGTAGAGATTGGGATGAGTATAGATTGCTAGAGGTGAAGATGGGATGGGTATAGATGGCTTGAGGTGAGAATTGGATGCGGGAGGTGAGAATGGAATGAGTATAGGTTGCTAGAGGTGAGAATGGGATGAATATGGACGGCTTGAGGTGAGAATGGAATGAGTATAGACGATGGGAGGGGAGAATGGGATGAGTATAGGCGGCTAGAGGTGAGAATGGGGTGTGTGTAGGAGACTAGAGATGAGAACAGGATGAGTATAGAGGGCGGGATGAGAGAATATGATGAATATAAACGGCCAGAGTAGAGAATGGGATGAGTATAGATTGCTAGAGGTGAAGATTGGATGGGTATAGATGGCTTGAGGTGAGAATTGGATGGGTATAGATGGCGGGAGGAGAGAATGGGATGAATATAAACGGTTAGAGGTAAGAATGGTAAGAATATAGACGGCTAGAGGTGAGAATGGGATGAGTATAGACGGCGGGAGGAGAGAATGGGATGAATATAAACGGTTAGAGGTAAGAATGGTATGAATATAGACGGCTAGAGGCGAGAATGGGATGAGTTTTGACGGCTAAAGTAGAGATTGGGATGAGTATAGATAGAGAGGTGAAGATGGGATGGGTATAGATGGCTTGAGGTGAGAATTGGATGGGTATAGATGGCTTGAGGTGAGAATTGGATGCGGGAGGTGAGAATGGAATGAGTATAGATGACTAGAGGTGAGAATGGGATGAGTATAGACGGCTAGAGGTTACAATGGGATGAGTGTTGACGACTTCTGAGACATCAAATGCTTTGGGAATGTTAGCGTACAGAAAGATGAATGATCATGTCATAGCTAAAGAATTACAAAACAGCGTAAAAACCAACTAACTCATATACTATGAATGAGCAACTTACTCACACACTCACCTATTATAACAAATGAATGCACTTTTGCGTGGCGATGCAGGGGCAGAACATTTCAAAAGTAAGTGTGCACTGTCTTGTCGTCAAACTCACTCACTCACTCTCATATGAAATGTGTTCTACCCTTGCCGCCACGTAGATGGAATATTGATGAGTGCGGCGTTGAACAAAAAAACATATGAAATGTACCTGTGAACTGTCGTCCTACTCACCCAAACGCCCACCCTCCCACCTAACCCACCCACTCACTCACTCACTCACTCACTCACACATAACAATGTACTTATCCGTCACGATGCAGAACAAATGTGTAGTACGCGTGCACTCTCTTGTCGTCATTCTTGTTTCATTAGCGTTTGCAAATATCTTTCTTCTGTGCTCGCGCTGGTCGAAGCGCATTAATGTCTCTGTCCATGACGAAGGAAAGCTTCTTTCACGACACAAACAAAGATAAATTTCTCTAAACTGACAAAGACTTTCGTTCATAACTACAGAGAACATCCGGCAACAAAACAGCATCGATCTGGACTTTGTCTTCGAACAAACTGCGTTAGACATTGTTTACTTCTGACATATATTTGAACAAACATGACACTTATTTCAACGTTACAACCATACAGAAATGGCTGATTCCTCAAAGCATGTTACCCCATTTTTGTTTCTGTGAAATGTTAAGATTTTTGCAGTACAATCGATATTCCATTTTAAAGTCTTTACCATCATTAGAAATTATTTTTCATATTATATAACTTACATGTATATGCAAGTTCATGGTGTACCGGAAGGACTTACCGTATGTTGCATTGCTTGCACAAATAACAGGATTGTCAAAATATGTACAAGTATGTTCTGGATGCATGATGGCTGAATATGCGATGTTATTTCACATCGCTTCTTCTTATCATCGCATATCATCATCGCTACTGAAATGCGCAAAGGTGATCTCTATGCATATGTCAAAACAGTATCCACAAAAGTGTATGAGTAGAGGGATAACATCAAACTCCAAACAACCCTTCATGCCATGCAATATTCCAGCAGATCCAACTGTTGAGGTACAATTAAGCATGCTATTTCTACGAAGATTTCAAAGAGCGTTATAAGTCTCAAAAGATCAGGGTAACACCATTCACGGCCTCAGCTTGGGAAGCTTTCAAAAATAAAATCTTTTCCGTAGACACGTGGAGGACATTTTCAAATTTGACGCAACAGTGACCAAAATTGCCTATTTTGACTTGAACTATAATATAACGTTCCCTTGTTTTGTCAGGTAAACAATCGACTTGCCTTTGCATGTGTTTGTGACGGGTTCCACCCTTATGGCAAGATATCCTTACCTTCTCGCGAACACCTGGTATTATCACTTTTTATAGTGATTCATAAACACATGTTCATGATATTGTCGGAATCGTACATGGATTCTGCTTTTAGCAGATAATTCTTACATAACCATGGTTTTGTTGCTTGTATCTTGACAGCCACATGCTTGTACACCGATAACGGATGACACCCAGTGCCACGATCGACAGTAGCCTGAAATACTCTCAAGTTGAAATTAGAATTTGTATTATTCCCCAGGTATGCCAATATTGTACTACGTCTTTTTTACATTATGAATACATTGATTATCATTATCTAGTAATGTATAAATCTATGTATTGAGTTTTCACTGTATACTGTCGACTGCACCAGATGGAGGCCTGATATTGAATATTTATCGTTAAGGTAAACATAGATCATTTCACATATTATTCGTATAGTGGACAAAATGATGCGGTGTTATGTACATTGGATACAGAGCAGAAACAACATACCAATATAACCATCCCATGTTTCTATCTCAAATCTACAAAGAATTACAAAGCACTTACATTCTCTTTTGTGGAAAGAAGCAAGTATGTAATTTCTTTTATCGAACAAATGACTATTTTCAGAGGCCTTAAACAAAACTACATTTTAACTATCTTTCTATATCTATTCTTGTGGATATTGTGATTAAAATCACGAAAAACTGTTACTTAGTCAACGGGTGAATGGAAAACCAAAAGGTCCCACTCCCCAAACGAAACAAAGAACTATAAATATCACCAAAGCAGAGTGTGTGTCAGAGTTATTAACAAGGTGTTATTGTTTTGTTTTTGTTTTCAGAAATGCATTTATTGTACTTAACAAGCATGCGCACATACACACGCGCGTACAGTCATACATACGTATATTATTAGTCGAATATCTAGACGTTTGTGAGAGACACTGTAAAGCGCATTGTGCTCTTTTAAAACGGACATTGAGTTCAGGAATGTTGGACATCAAGCACTAACATAGACCCAGACATAAATAGGAAATTGAAATCTTATCCTGGAAAACGATTGTCAGGAATGATTGTTCATGGACAATGACCACTAGTTAGCACAGTCCAGTCACATTGCAAACGAAGATGTTCTTTTCGGGACAATGAGTCGTGTACCTTGTCACTCAGACTTGGAACATAACACACTGGCAACTACAATGCCGGTAATTAATTATAACGTAGTTTTGAAGTTTATTTTGAATGAAGTCCGGTCCTTCATGCTTGTCAGGAGTTTATAAGTAAGAAAAGGATTGTGTGGTCGCACTGCGCGCTGAGAGTGGACACTTCCTGCAGGACTAACTGTGGTCTAACTAATATTGGTCATCGTATCACGATGCCAAGAGTTGTTACTGATACCATGGTTTAAAACTACGCCACACTGTGTTGCAAAACGAAAATATTTCTGAACTTTTTTCCTTATAAGCAGCAAAATATCTGTACTTGTACATAGCAGACGTAATTCAAAATTAACATACCTGTTTTATTAGTTTCAATAAAATCGGTAATGGTACTCTAGTGTCACTGGATTTTCTAATCCATCGATCACTTGATTATCTGGTTTGTTTACAGGGTGACGTCGCATGGCAGTACTGCTGTTCTGCGTCAGGCAATAAATACTTCCTTTTTATGCAAAATGTATGAATGGGGGGTGCTGCCGGTAGAGCAGGACATGAGTACCCTTTTCGCAAACACCTTGTGTCATCACTGAATTTCAGTGGTAAATGTATATAATTTCCACAGCTATTTGGCCTTTATGCCAAGTGGAACCTGTTTCTATAGAAAATCTAGGCTGGTTATTCTCTTGCATTGTCAATTTATATTCTATAGTACAGGAGTAGCTGGATGGCTCGATCCTAGAGTAGCTTTACCCCTGTTGAATATGTAGGCACTGGGTGGGGATTTTGGTTTGATGTATTGAAATAACATAAAGTTTGAGATTTATGTAGGAAGCCCTTAATAGCAGGTGTTATACGTCTGCCACGTATACCAAGGGTATGGTGCTGAAAGATTAGGGATTAGAAATCTTGCGATTTTTTTATTAAAACCCGTTATCATTTGATCCTTGTATTCAAAGGGACGCAACTCTTAACAGCGCATTCATTTGCCTTGCGCGATAGGCACAACGCCGAAGGCACTGAGCATGTTTGTACATCCCCGTCATTTCCCGAAACACATCGTCGTGGTGGCTTTGTTGTCTGGATTTTTCACAGACACCAAAGGTTTCACTGAGTATGTTAAAGAAACGACTATATATTTTTTCCGTTATGTATTGCATAAAAATATCAATCCTTTGATGCTTTGAAGTTATGTAAGACCTCCTGGCGACAAACGTCTTTGGCAGTTTGAACACATGTGTTCAGAGACTAA
Source organism: Haliotis cracherodii (assembly GCF_022045235.1). Lineage (NCBI taxonomy): Eukaryota > Metazoa > Mollusca > Gastropoda > Lepetellida > Haliotidae > Haliotis > Haliotis cracherodii. The sequence continues at coordinate 39,700,644 of NW_027266308.1, read as the reverse complement.
GTTACAGTTTATATGAAGCCGTCTTCACAGATAGAGCTGTCTGGTGTAATATATGCCCCCATGCTGTAACTGGTCGTGTTGATTACCTTTGTACAGGGTTCTAAAATCCTTTCAGTTTAAAAATTAAAAAGTGTTTTTTATTATCCAGGTCCGTTTCGTATGTCAAGGAAAACATATTTAATTGTTCTTTATTTTAATATAATATGGAAATATATTATGTATTTTAACTCTGATTTACTCACTTCCTAATTATTAAAGCACTTTTAACAGCGTGAAATGCATAGAAAGTACTTTCGTTAATCAACTTGCGTTTTTGTAATTGTTCTTTTATCTGAATATTAAGAACTATGATGTCAGCTCCGACATAGTTATTAATTCATTAAACGCCTAGGAGAAACCCCGACAGATTAAATCCATTTCATAATTTATTAATAGTTGTGAGTAGGAAAATGATTCTGAGTTTTATCTTACAAATACATATTTAAAAAGGAAATAGATTAATAATGGTAAAAATCAATAAATCATGTCTCGTAATATCAGAGGCAGCATACATGTATCGTATAGCATGTGCTACTGCAAGGATTAATTCAAAATCGAACCATGCTTCTAACTTTTATATCTTCCTATTCCTATTACCCGTAATACCATTAGCAAGAAAAAACAGGAGTGATGGCGCTACCAACAACGAACTATCAACAAAGACCTTGCAAACAAGTCTATCACGCGATACTCTCACAAATTAAAGAAGATGTCTATTTTTGAAGCCCACCATAATTCAATTCTGGGATAATCTCCTGGCTGACAATGGCCAGGGGACGGACCACTGGTTAAAAATTCAATTGACTTTGAGATTGATAGTGTTTAATTATCTCTGTCTCAGTACCGGACCTTCCATTGTAGAGCTTCTCACACGTTCGATGGCGCCGTTCACACCGGAAGATGTTTGTTTGATGTGACGCGTGACACCGGTGCCTCGCTTTCAGGAATCATTCACAGACGGGTGACCATTCCTTGGAGTCAAAGGGCTGTGATTTGGCGCGGAGGCGTCGTCCCACTGTTACTTTGGTTCTCAATTACCGTGGTTACGTAGATGAACTTTCAGCTATTTTTTGTGTCTTGTAACACTTGTGATGCACGAGTATCGTAATGATCTAACGGTCAAATACTACCTTATCAATGAACCTTGACACGCTACTCTTTGGAGTGTCAAATGCGATCTTAGTTTAATGGGTAGCTTAAGGCCACAGCGCCTGGCGTCTTTGTATTATCCATTTGATTCTAAAATCGAATTAAAAATCCATGCGAAGCAATGATATGCAAAGATTTCACGCACTCTGGAACATTGTTGACGTAACGCAGATATTTTTTTATTTGAGTAAGACTGACATTATTGTTGTCTTCAGGCTGACATTATTGTTGTTGTAATATTGACGCAATTAGTAATAATGTTTCAGCCCATTTGAAGTACACCCGTTACTGATTTCACTCATTCAATATTGTTGACGACATGTAGACACCACTGCTGACGTCATGCGTAATATCAAGTACGTCATCATTATTGACGTCATGTTGATACTGTAATTTCCTCGACACTGTTTTTAATGTAGAGGACACTATAACTTATAGCACTGCTTGTGATTAGTACAGAGTGATATTTATAAATATAATTAGGTGAGGTGAAATTGGGTTTAACGTCGCGTCCAAGATTATTGCACTTATGTAGCGACGTGCATGCACGTGTGTGTGTGTGGCTGCTTGTACTAGTCCGGATTGCCGCAGTTTAACATGAATACTCCACTAGACCACGGAGGCGGTTTATAAATATAATTAGGTGAGGTGAGGTGAAATGGGGTTTAACGTCGTGTCCCAGATTATTGCACTTATATAGCGACGTGCATGTACGTGTGTGTGTTTGTGTGGCTGCTTGTACTAGTCCGGACTGTTGTCGATTTATAGTGCTAGCTCACTGCGATACCATGCCGCAGTTTAACATGAATACCCCACTCAGACACAGTATACTGACTCCGAGCCGACCAGTCCTTGTTTTAGCCCCTTAATGCCGAGCGCCAGACAGGGTAACAACATGTACCATCTTTTAACGTCTTTTGGTATGACGCGGCCGGGGATCGAACCCCGGATCTTCCGCTCCCTAGGCGGACGCTCTACCACTAGACCACGGAGGCGGTTTAGAAATATAATTAAAAGAAACGAGTCTATATGTGCTTGATGCTAGGAAAACATTGTACACGTGGAACACATACATGTTTCATGCGTTTGAAAGTTTTTTTGGAGCTTGATTTGGGAAGATACCACAAGGTAATGCAGGTTGTTAGTGATAATTATATTGTGCTTACAGGTCATTGATAAAAAGGGTTATTTTATTAGTCGTGGGTCGAGTATTTGAGAATATTCAACATCTTGTAATACAACTTCAAGCAAACATACTTTATAATGTCAACATACAAATGAAACGATTGCCTCATTGTCTTGTGATTAGATGTTAAAGGCGAGATTGAGAGTGTATGTACGTACATGTGCTTCAAATAGTGATGGGGCGGTCGGGTAGCCTAGTGGTTAAAGCGTTTGATGCCTGCCATCGTATCTCAATTGCGTAGACGATTGCTCGATATCAATCACTGGATTGTCACCATGGGCGACAAGAAGATCGGGGTTCATACATTGTACTCACGTGGGGAGTCCTATCGCTAAGGTTATTGGAGGAATAGTGTAGTGCTCAGGTCGCTAAGTGCAAGTAGTCCCAAGACTTGATACGTTGAATGACATGTCGACAGTTATCATTGTAGAAATCTGCTCTTGTTTTACATCATCATGATACCCGGAGATAATATTTAAATACTATTAGATACATCAAGGACTTCCGATAACACAAATTGCACAATCTAGTTTTTATTAAACGATGTTGATTTTTATAAAAGTTTGCTGATACCACAGATATTGCATACAGCAGGGATGTCCCGGATGTAATTCTTATTACTTTTGTACATATCTTACGCCAAAAAGCGTGTTATCAACTCGGGGTGTGGTAATCAGCTCTTAAAACTCAAATTCGATAAACACAATAAACATAAACATGAAGCTTCCTCAAGCAAATCCCAAACTAACTTCCTCGAGTTTCCCGCATTGTGATAACTTCGTGCGCCGGTCGAGTATGAATCGATTCCTACGCGCAAGGGAGACAACTCTCTTCAAAACACGTGATGCATATTCCAGCGCGTACCAATCCTGCCATGTATATTGACCCAGCATGTTCTATGTGTTTATAGAAGATAATCGTCCCTCCATTTACTTCTGAAAACAAATACACATTACAGAGGCAATAACACTTCCGGGTTCCAGTCTAACAAGCCTTTATTGGTTTTCAGGAATCTGATAGTGGACTGATATTGCTGGTGATCGTGACAGAAACCTTGGAATCTGCCACGGAGTGTTTGTCCATGGTCCTGGGTCTATATTGGTTTTAATAACATGAAGTGTAGGAAGGAACGGCGTTTGCTATTACAAACCCGCCTACCTCCAATATCCTATGTCCCTGCACAATTTCCTACAAATAACTATTTTCTCTCTGGCGATGCTATTGATGTTGGAAATGGTCTGAGTATTCTGTGGGTAACTTGGATCAAGTTATGTAGTTTTTGTATGTTATTAGGTTGGGTTATTAAATTCTTTTTGTACTGTTTTCGTCCCAAAAAATATTTGACGTTTATCTCTAAATCCTTTTTAAAATAGGGACCGACATACAGGGATCTTCCTCGTAGAACATTGCTAATGTTTTAAACCTGCATTCATTTTAGTTCATTGAAAGCAGCTGGGAAGTTTGTTTTTGGCCGACCTTTTTTAATTGTGAGAAGATTAAGGATGTGGGGTTTGAGGATGGGAGTGGAGGGTTGGTATGGTGGGGGCTGGGAATTGGGATTATATTTTTTCGGTCACTGCTAGATTTCTTTCGTAATAGTTTTTGATAACATTAAGCATACCCGGTGAACAATTTAAGAGTGTAAAACGAGGATGGTCTGTCCAATGGGTTAGATGTGAGGCTCTTATTTTCATTCACCACTTAAAATATTCTGAAGTAGACAGGAAGTTTTCGAGTCCATAAATGATATTGTAAAGTAAAATCGAGATTTTACCCCACTCAGACACAGTATACTGACCTCCTAATGCCGAGCACCAGGCAAGGTAACAACAAGTTAAACTTCTTTTGGTATGACGCGGTCGGGGATCGAACCCCGGACCTTCCGTTCTCCGGGCGGACGCTCTACCACTAGACCACGGAGGCGGTATTATATGCTCTGAGCGCATATGGAAGTACCAACGATTCTAGCGTAATTTGATGAATCTCCATCCTTAGAGTGAGTGCGTGGGAGGTTGTTTTTGCGCCAGTAAGCAATATTTCAGCACTACCATGGAGGTGTGTAAAATAAACGAATCTGAAACCACCGAAGTCGTTGTTGGCCCAGGCCATCGGGGCACGATGACACAAAACCAGTCTGTAAATAAGCGGCTTGTAATAAATGGACAGACGAACAAAAGGTTTGTATGTAGCAGACCCGTGAAGATCCGGGGTAGAATAGGTCTTCAGCAACCCATGCTTGCCGTAAAAGGCGACTACGCTTGTCGTAATAGGCGACTAACGGGATCGGTTGGTCAGGCTCGCTGATTTGGTTGATTCATGTCATCGGTCCCAACTGCGTGGATCGATGCTCATGTTGTCAAACACTGGATTGTCTGGTCTAGACTCGATTATTTACAGACCGCCATCATATAGCTGGAATATTGTTGAGTGCGGCGTTAAACAACAAACCAAACCAAAATCACATGAGGTAAATATAAGCGACAAACATAGTATCCATATTCAGGAAAATATTATTTACGATTTCGACTATAACATGTGCTTATGAATGAATCACAATGAAATAGTGATGACACAGCTGTTCGCCAAAAGGTGAGGGTATCCTCCTCTGCCAGTGGCACCCGTCACAAACACATGCCAAGGTAAGTCAAGTGTTCACCTGAACAAACACGGCAACATGTACCAGTCAAAATAAGGATTTGCATCGGACATCAATTTGCCTCGAACTGAAAATGTTCCACACCTGTGTACCATAAAATGTTTCGGAAATTTTAATAAGGTCTTTAAATGCTCTTTGAAATCATCGGAGAAAGAGCATGCTCGATTGTTCCTCAAATGTTGTGAAACATTGAAATGTTGCTGGAATATTGCTTGACATAATGGGAAAGATGAAGTCATTCCTCCTGTCATAGATCTAAATATGAAACGGTTTAACTGGTTTTAGTGGTTTATTTTGTTTCTGGTTGAGGCGCCTACTCGTACATCAGTGGAAGGGAGTTATCTGTTTGGTTTTTATTGAACGATATCAGATCATCGATACACCCGAAGCTGAAGTTAAACTTCATGGTCATGTTCCATTGTTTTGGGCCATTTTATAGTCACAAAGGAACAGATCAGCAAGGACACAAGCACAACCGGTGCCTATGGGGATGACTACTTCTTGCCTCAATGTTCTATCCAAAGGTTCACAAACTAAACCACCGGGCAAAAGGAAGAATATCCCTGGTTTTATTAACAATATATGAGTAACGTATCCTGTAAAGATCACCAACCCATCCTTGACTTAAGAGGCGACTGACGGGATCGGATGTTTGAGCTCGCTGACTTAGTTGAGGCATGTCATCGTATCCCAATTGAGATGTCCATGATGTCAATCACTGGATTGTTTGGTCCAGATATTTAGCCATATAGCTGGAATATTGCTGCGTGCAGCGATAAACAACAAGCTAAACAAGTAATGTGTGAGACCTGTTCTTAGTGTTTCTCGCTTGAGTATTGTTAAACCATCATCCAATCACCCACTCACTCACTCACTCACTCACTCACTCGTTGAAAGAATATTCTCACATTATATATATTTTTTGTTAATCTGATTCACTGTTATTTAAATCTCGGGTATTAACGTATAGAAGTTGACCTGTGCCCGGTATTGCGACTGAGTGAATTTCTAACGAGAAAAAATATAGCTTTAATAGCTTTTCAGCTTCGAACCTGCATGACCCATTTGTCGAAGAGTTCCATGTTTGGTTATTCCAGAAACAACCCTTGTTCCATTTCAAAACCAGTTTGCTCTAGTAGTTAATGACGCCATTTTATAGCATAAAAATTGCCGCACAAATTAAATGTTTTCGCTATTACGATCACACTTAAGTCTGCAAACGGCCTGAATAAGTCGATAATGACTCTCTCCCAAGATAACATTTCATTTCAAATCGATAACGAATGCCGATAAAACTGCAATTTAATCATGTATGCTAATCATCTAGTTAAATGCGCATTATCTCCCCTTATCGAGAAGCCTAATCACGAACTGTGTATCCCTCCGCTTGAATTACTTCCTCTTCTGATTCTTATCTGTAGAAAATAGCGCTTAGTAATGGCGTCGTTCACAAACAGACAACATGGAGGCTGTGAATTGAGACTGATTATGAAGACACACTGTTACCCTCTTGGGAGAAAATTATATAGAAAACATCGATCTCTGTATCACAACCCAAATACATTGATCACCAATCGTGACAAAAAAGGCAAATGCTTTCACGTCTTGATATTAAAAACCAACAATGTATGGTAATACTCTAACGAATTCTGCACCCAACTGACAACCGGGATGACTTACAGTGAATTACTGATTCTAAATTTCATACCTCATTTCCAAGTTGAGAAAGACAGGAAAAGTACGTCAAATAACGTCACGGTGGTGTATTGAAGGTGCCAGCGAACGTAAGGATATATTTTGGAATCAACAACCTACTGTCATAACTTGTTAGGCTACTCAATACTCCGGGGACGTGCTGCGAAATATATTTCATGAAACGTAATTTGAACTGGCTTCGTCTGTTTTCAATCACGCTTTTTTGCTCCTGTGAGTAATAGCCAATTCATACCAAACATCAACTTGTGCGTTAGGACGAGATAATTTCGTGATGTCCATGAATCCTATGCACGTTGTTCTGAAATTAATGTATTACTTGAAAATGTAGACGGGGTAGAGTAGCCTGTCCTGAAGCCTCATATCCAGGTTATGAACCACAACACATAGCACTTGCTGCCTTGTGATGTCTTGTTCCCACTGGACAGGGTAAACATAATGTACTGTAATACCAAGAATCTTGCAATTCCATTGGTTAATCCATACCATGTGACGAAACAATACATTTCAATGTCGACCCAGAAATCGTGTGACTGACACATCATCAGTATTGGCCTATCACGTGATGAATATTGACTCGTCTGGAAGAAAACAAGATGTCGTCTGCTACGAACGTTTCGCAACTAAGTTACTGAAACGAAACAGAGGACAGTTTAAAGACTTCTTAAACGTAAAAGTTAATTTCGGTATAACAAAACGAGTGATTACTCTTGACGAGGTGAGTATGCGAAAACAAAGACCCGAGGACCCGACCCAAGAGGTGGTCTGACAGGACAAGGACCCGAGGACCCGACCCAAGAGGTGGTTTGACCGGACAAGGACCCGAGGACCCGACCCAAGAGGTGGCCTGACAAGACAAGAACCCGAGGACCCGACCGAAGAGGTGACCTGACCGGACAAGGACCCGAGGACTCGACCCATGAGGTGGCCTGACCAGACAAGGACCCGAGGACCCGAAACAAGAAGTGGTCTGACCGGACAGGGACCCGAGGACTCGACCCGAGAGGTGGTTTGACCGGACAAGGACCCAAGGACCCGACCCATGAGGTGGCCTGACCAGACAAGGACCCGAGGACCCGACCCAAGAGGTGGTCTGACCGGACAGGGACCCGAGGACCCGACTCAAGAGGTGGCCTCACCAGACAAGGACCCGACCCAAGAGGTGGTCTGACCGGACAAGGACCCGAAGACCCGACTCAAGAGGTGGCCTCACCAGACAAAGACCCGAGGACCCGACCCAAGAGGTGGTCTGACCGGACAAGGACTCGAAGACCCGACCCAAGAGGTGGTCTGACCGGACAAGGACCCGAGGACCCGACCCAAGAGATGGTCTGACCGGACAAGGACTCGAAGACCCGACCCAAGAAGTGGTCTGACCGGACAGGGACCCGAGGACCCGACCCAAGAGATGGTCTGACCGGACAAGGACTCGAAGACCCGACCCAAGAGGTGGTCTGACCGGACAAGGACCCGAAGACCCGACTCAAGAGGTGGCCTCACCAGACAAGGACCCGACCAAAGAGATGGCCTGACCGGACCTGCCGCCTCGGTCCGGTCAGGCCACCTCTTGGGTCGGGTCCTCGAGTCCTTGTTTTCGCATATTGACCTCGTCAAAAGTAATTATTTGTACTACTTAACATTTCATAGGAATATAATGAGTGTCCAGTTGGGGGATAAAACTGATTTTTTTATGTTTCTATCAGTAAATATCATCTTATCTGTTTTCGTTGATATCCCCATCCGTGCACTAAGAAGCACCCAAGGCTACATTAGATATTGTTCCTTAATCACACTTACCGCATCACGAGTGATTGTTTCTGTCACTAATGCACTGCATAATACCCTCTGATACATTTATTGATACAAATCTACATTTATATACAGTTTCGTGTGCCATTGCCCTCCATACACCCACATCTAATGTTCAACACAATTTTCTGAATTGCCTGGGATAAAAATAGCCCATATCACACGATATTATGTCCAGCGTAAATGATAACAGCAAAAGCTCTTTGGATATATTTAAGACTGTCTGCCTGTAGATGGCGCGGTCAAATAGAACACTTTTCGAGCTGTGTGTCAAGTTTGTAAAACACTCTGGAAATGTTCAGCCGTGAAAATCAGTAGACCGACATGTTAGTTTACGAATGTTTACATAATCAGAAGACGAAATACCATGAAGTGTTGCCGATAAAAACGTTCTGTCCTATCACTTGTTGACTCCGGGCAATTACCAATTACCGGGCAATTACAGTTAACATCAGTATGGTAATCTTATGAAACTTCTAATGGATCCTGACAGCTAATGAACGTAACTCCGCACATCCCAATCTCATGTACAGCTACGATATTGTAGGGTTTAACCTATAAACCTGGTGTGATAACCCTTCAGTCATTTACTCACACGCAAACAAAATACTTGTCCTTGACAAGGAAAGGCACACGGTTAGCAGATGCAATCACAGCCTCCCCTTATGGTAAATACTATACCTATACAGTGAAGGTAAGAGATATAAATTAAGTGTTTTCATATTTTAGTGTATTATTGAGAACTGGACTCCCAGAAAGTTTTATCTGGAAGCGACGGCTTTGGCCTGACTTTTCAAACATAAAATATTTTTAAATGTTATATTTCCCTTTCTCTCTCTCTCTCTCTCTCTCTCTCTCTCTCTCTCTCTCTCTCTCTCTCTCTCTCTCTCTCTCACGATGGAATGTCGTGAGTCTTCATACTTAGTACCATCTGTGTCATACGTACACTTGATTCCCCAACAGTATATAAGCTTTCTCACGCACGTATTGCAATTAGTCCACGACTACAATCACAGTCGCTTGTTAATTCAACACCTGTCTCCTTTGATGTGTACACAGATAATTACATTAAACCTGTATAAATTCCATTCCATACAAGAATAAATTCGGGTTTACTTTAATGTAGCAATTTAGATTCTCAAATCAACTTTTTCGTACCGACAATCAACATCTAAACCTTTCTCATCAAATTGTAAATAAAATATTTAAGGACCGGTGCGTGCTGCATTATTGTTCTGTAATCCACAATCTAGTCTATTTCACATTGTGCGGATTTCAATGCAATGGACAATAATGTGCCCGGCGCCAAAACAATACAGAAAAATAACTGAAACAAGTAAACCATGGAAAAAACAGGAGAGACTAATTAGATTTGCTGCATAGTTTTTCAGATTTAATTCAAGGGGCTAAAACAGCAGAAATCGCATTCATAGCTATAGATTTCCGCGGCTCCGTTGGCCCAATGCATTACTTTAGCTGTTCCGGCTTTGGGCTCAATTAAGCTTTATACCGCTCTTCGACTTTTATGAATTATCAATAAATATTTGGTCGGAACTGATTTTCGTTTTTATTATCTCAGTCGTATATTTTGATTTCCCGACGTTAAAAAGTACATCTGTCTGGTCAAACAGATGATGCTATGTCGAAGGAATAATCAATTGAAGGAAAAAGTGGTGGAAAACAGTTATTTCAAAATACGTCATGTGTTTCTTAGTCTGCTGTGACATATAAAATTGCGCAATGAAAACGTCATACGGGAAATACTTGTCCGGCTTTATTTCTTTCTTCAAAGCTCTTGGTGATAGAGCCGAGTCTTGGTGTGATAGAGGTCTTGGCTTATGGGTCTGAAGAATCGCGAATCACGATTCTACAAATATAATGGGAATGCATGAATGTGTCGGTGCAAAAATCAACATTATTCCAGCTACATCACGTAAGTCTTTAAAGACGAGTCCAGGACAGGCAAACCAGTGGTTGATGACATGAACAACGACCCACGCTGTCGGGGTGCGATGACACACAATTAAGCCAGGTCACGTGTTGTAAGCAACTGAAGTCCATTGATGTCTAGACTCAATGTTCAACATTGAATATATAGTCGGTGTTACCATGATGAGTGAGTGAGTAAGGTTTTACGCCGCTTTTATCAATATTCCAGCAATATCACGGCGGGGGACACCAGAAAGGGGCTTCACACAATGTACCCATGTCGGGAATCGAACCGGGTCTTCGGCGTGACGAGCGAACGCTTTAAACACAAGGCTACCCGACCACCCTTACATGATGAAGTGAACGATAATGTTGGTACTGACTCTAGTAGAAGGATCGTGTTGATAGATTCCCGTGCAAATCGTGAATTATTCTGGAGGAAACCTCGGTTAATCAGCCCATTTTCCATAGAAACTGTGAGCAAAACTATTACTAGCAATAGCAACAGGTATTGATTTTTTTTCATTTTTTACACGTCATATCATCACATTGTCGACTTAAATAACGGTCTTCAAATAACCGTTGAACCTCAATTGATTCCTTCCACCAGTCTTTAAAACGAAATGAACTCTTTAAAATCGTTCTGACCTTGAACCGGATTTGCTTTTTTGGCAATATCCCAAACCTGACACCAACGGAGTCCATAGATTCTTCAAACTTCACGCGTAGACTTACGCGTCCGTACGAAAATCGAGGGCTTGCATGCATCTTCACAAATTTGGAGCATTTTGTGATCACGTTGATTAGACCCTTCTTATGCACATGCACGGTTTTATCCCTTTGATAAATATGCTAGCAGGTCGACTATTTTGATAAGGATTGAAGAGTATTTCATTTAAGACATGGAACAAAGGTAGTCATTCGTTTGAAGCTTGCAAAATAATTAGTTCGGAAGCCGAATCAAGAATGTCATTGATTTTAAGGGGTTTGGGGATTTTGAAGGTGTTAGGTTCGTAATTGAGGACCAGACAAAGTTTACACAATTACGATCAAGGTTTTAGGGGTATTTTTTTATCAAACTAGAAATACATTCCTTTGCATGAGAAAAGGCCAAATTGTTGAAGACTTGGTGATAGAACAAATGTTGGAAAGATAATACTGGCTATATTGATTGACTTCCGGTCCCTCATGCCCAATTAAAAGGCCATTCAATTTGAAAATATTCGGTTGTAATATTTTCGCAAATAAAGAAATTCAAAGTTGGCTTAAATTGCCCGAATGATGACGAACCATTTTACAAGTATATATATATATATATGTATGTATGTATATATATATACATATACTGTACAGGCGTAATATTCATGATTCATAATTTATTTACAGCTTGGATGAGGTACCATATTGTTTTCTCCCCGTAATCGTTAAATGGTGCAAGCGTTATATGCATCTGATGTCTGTGGTTAATGTATAGCGTGTCATTGTGTATGCATCTTGTCTGTGCGGTAAATGCATCTTGTCTACACAGAACATGCATTTTGTCTTTACGGAAAATGCATCTTGTCTTTCTTGAAAGTGCTTTGTGCCTTGTGTCTGCAGTGAAAATAACACTTGATATTTCACTGCAGTGAACATACCACTCACGGAACTTTTGTCATACAAGAATTACCTCCCCTTAAATTGTCTCCCTTTATCGTAGATGTCAAGCCCGTACACACACTGTTGACGTTTAGTTCACATAAGGTCCACATTCGCAAGGCAAAATAATGACAGATGGTCATTGAAGGAGTTCATATCACGTCTTGACGTTATTTATTCTCTCGAAAAATGTTCGTTATAAACTGTAAATTTCTCATTTTAATCGTCAATCGAGACAGTTCGTTTCGCAAAGCGCCATTACAGCGGTACGTCTTCTAGTTTTCAAGAATATTTTTTGTTAAACTTGATTTTGTATATAATCATATCTAAATGTATGATAAAGAATTTTCGTGACCTTAAAGATGTTTTCATAATTTTGTTTATATTGCTTAAGATTGTGCAAACAAGGAAATACATTTGAAGTCGAAAATGCAAGGGATGGTGAATCGTCCCTGTGTGCTCGGTAGGGAGAATATATACGTTTCAACGTTTTACATTTGTAATAAAATAATTTAATTATCCTGTAGACACCTACAAAATATCCTCTATGTCTTCAACGTATATGTCATGGGCACTGTCGTAGACGCTGATGACTTTTTTCATATCATCGTGATAAAATCCCCAACGAGCGATGGTTAAAAAGTTCTGAGCCAACTACAAAAGGTGTATAGAAAAACTGCCTTAAATACAATACTTTCCATGTTTAGAGACTGCATGTGAACCAAATACATGTTCACATGTATATCTGCTGTTGAGGACTTTTTACTCTACCAAGTGGAAACCTTCTACACGCCAATGGTATTGTTGACATAAAATAATGTTGAAAATGATTAACTCCATCAATACAGCCTTTAATAGTTGGCCTCCCCTCGTAACATCTTAGACGTTATTATTGACATAATCGTGGTCTGAGGCCCGGGCACCCGTGAAGATCCGGGTTAGAATTGGTCTTCAGTAACCCATGCTTGTCGTACCAGGCGACTCACGGAATCGGATGGTCAGACTCGCTGTCTTGGTCGATGCATGTCTTGTATCCCATCTGTAGATCGTGATGTCAGTCAATGTATTGTCTGGTCTAGACTTGATTATTGCCAGACCGCCGTCATATAACTGGCATGTTGCTGAGTGCGGCGCTAAAATCAAACAAACAAACAAACAAAAAGAAGCATGGGGACCCATTCATCTTGGGGGCCGTGATTTGCATTACTTTAGGGGTGTCAGAATTCGGTGATAGTGGGTGGATTCATTGGTCAGCACAATACCCATGCTCAAGCGTTTCACCAAAGCTGTACATGTCTAAGATCTGTACCCTAAGCTGAACAGCCGTAGTGTAACTAAAATATTGTACGAAGCGGCGTTAAACCCCAATCACTCAATCGCCCACCATGAGTCATCATCATGGACGCCCCAATGCACATGTATTTATTGCTGACGTCATGAAAATATCCTCATAGTCCTATTCTTGAACATTTTCTTCCAAACCACGCGAGACGAAATACAGAGAAACGACTCTACGAGTGTTCTAATAGGTATCATGATATATTTAGCGCAACGTTTAAATATCTTTATGCATGGACATCCTCATATATCTTATTTTATCATAACCACAACTTATCACAAATAGTAGGGTATCAACTAGTTTCGTGTTATCGAAAAATGGCATGTCTTGGTTCACAACTACTCAACAACGATGCAAAACTATTCATAAGTTCGTCATTTTCGAAAAGGTCGAGCTGCCCAATTGAACTTTAAAACCACGATCTTTTTTCCAGGAACATGTCTGTGTGATCCCAACAAGGGCCATTTCTTTACAATTGGGATCCAAGGAGATCGGGAATGAAGACCTTGAATGTCAATGACGTCACAGATCGTGACAGTTTAACCCTTGGTGCCACACTGCAGGAAATTTGTTTCTGACCTAGGATGGAAATCCGCCTGAAAGCTTCATTTCCAGCAGGCAATTTCCGTTGTCTCACCATTGAAGAAGGGACAAGCAAATTTGCAATTAAAGAATATTCCCATCATGAAATGGCCTTCTGTTTGACTTGGAACTCGCCAGGGCTTTGGACGGTCTGTGATGTTGTGTGCATTTGATCTCTTTGTGGTTAATGAATGTACAGTGAGATGTAAAGTGTCTATATGCCTGTGTGGGGGCATGGAGACATGTGGTTATCTTGATCGCTGAGATGACCAAGCCTTTGAATTGGTTTGCATTGCATGATCGTTGGCTGGGATAATCACGCGAATGAGACCGACTGGTCGTGAGGAATGCGTCATGCATGCCTTATAGCGTTTGAAACATCATTTGATAATATTATCAAGCAAGCCAAGCGACGTAAACACCACGACCCTGCTTATTCTGGATCCAATTTGTTATTTTACGTTAAAAGATAAGCATCTTCCACGGTGAAAGGGGAATCATTGGATTCGGCTGATGAGGACCCACAAAAAACTGTTCAAATCATCTCTGGAAAGAGAATATATGACTTATCGATGTTGGCTTATACCGTAGTTTATGGGCCTATTTTGTTGGCGTTGTTAAGCGTAAATAAATCCCGTCTGGAAAAGCCATAAATCGAATATTTGTACTGTAGGAGGTACTTAAGGAAAATGGATTTGCATGTTTTAGACACGTTATTATAACGGTCTGTTTAAGAATATCCTTAAAATGAGACTTCACAGACACATTTCATAGACTCCCACAACACGAGATCTCGCTTGCACAAAGAGTGGAAGGATGTAATTGTATCACTGACGCCGTGTTCTCATGGATAAGAGTCAATAGAATATGTGTTCGCATGTATGTTTGCATGACATCTCATATTCAGAGTGAGTGTTTGTTTTGTTTGTTTGTTGTTTAACGCTGCACTCGGCAATATTCCAGCTATATAACGGCGGTCTGTAAATAGTCGAGTCTGGACCAAACAATCCAGTGATTGATATCATGAGCATCGTTCCTCGCAATTGAGATACGATGACATGCATCAACCAAGTCAGCGAGCCTGACCACCCGATCCCGTAGGTCGCCTCTTACGACGAACATAGTCGCCTTTAACGGCAAGCATGGGTTGCTGAAGATCTATTCTACCCCGGATCTTCATGGGTCAAGAGTGAGTGAGTTGGGTAAAACGGCACTTGATACAAAACAGTATTTCGGCGGGGGGGGAGGGGGTCATCTCACCAATGGAGGACAACTGTGTGAATTAGACACTGGAATTCTACATATAATTATGTAGAATAGATATACATGTACTTAAATCGTTTTGACCAATCACAAAAGTCCGGTCGCTTTAAGACTGTCAGTTCAGGTCTTTCTTTTAAACAATGTTAAAAAAAACGCAACACCTTTCCAAATAGAATCGTTTGTTCATAAGGATATTTCAATTTAATTTAACTGATGCAATTGGGTTCTTCACATAGTTACTTATTACTAGGTCTATTTTACTATCTGTTAGGGAAATTCTAATTGGCAAAAAGGTCTCTGGTTAAAACAGCGTTTAGTATGTTACGTCAATAAAACCATACTTCAGCGGATACAGAATTGGTGAACTAGTGGCTCTTTATCGTGATCGTGATAGTTTCAAAGAAACGGTTGGTGTGCCAAATGTGACATGTGCAGATCAATCTCTATTTATTATGACGCCATAAACTGTGAAGTCATAAGTTTGATGTCAGAGATCTTGCAAAGTCAAGATATTTTAAGACAAGAAGCGCCAAGCTGTCGCGACGGATATGTTTGTCTCCATGTACGGCTTTGCAAAACTCTATTATGAGAACTCATATATTGGATATACAAATCATTACATAGCCTGGAGTATTGATTTGAAGAAACCGGTGTCAAAAATGGCTACATGAGCGATGGAATAAACTTGAATTATGACACGAATTGTGTACAATCTATGTGATATACGCTCCGACGTTAAAATCTACATACTTCATATAACCATGCATACAACTCAACCAGACTCCCTCTCTGTCATGATCTATTAAGAGGCGTCAAATATGCATAAATAATCATATCGGTGTAATAGTAAGCAGTGCCCGTGTCACGAAATATGTTTGATCATGTATCAAAATCTTCCCCCGTGAATATATACCGTTACAACTCATAAATAAAAATAGATGAGGTGGAGACTAGGATTGTTTGTTTGTTTGTTTCTTTGTTTGTTGTTGAACGCCGCACTCAGCAATATTCCAGCTGCATGACTGCGGTCTGGAAATATTCGAGTCTGGACCAGTCAACCAGTGACTGACATCATGAGGATCGATCCACGCAATTGAGATACGATGACATGCATCAACCAAGTTAGCGATCCTGACCACCCGATCCCATTAGTCGCCTCCTACGACAAACATAGTCGCATTTTGCGGTAAGTATGGTTTGCTGAAGACCTATTCTACCCCGGATCTTCACGGGTACATTAGGATAGAGAAATAGGTGAACTGACTCTGGTCTGCACTCTCCGAGGTACTGCTATAGTTTGTCCGGGACATATGTATACAGCGACATCGTCACAGGTGGCCGGGGTGACCATAGGTAGCATAGGGACGGTAAGCTACCATCGAAGAGGATCTGTGCCAAAGTACCGTTATGCTACATGATGATTTCATAATTCAATATTCTGCACCAGGTATAACCTATTTGTAAAGAAGAAGGTTGTAGTGTTAACGTCGGTCAATCCATTATGTAAAATACAATTTTGCATTACGGCATTTTGAATTAGAAACACTTTCCATACATACTTAAACAATCAAATATTTAAAAATGACTGTATTCCATCTAATCTCAAATACAAAATATTGGTTAAATACTATCAAACAAATTTCGTATGACTATCCAACACAAAAGCGACAGAAGGATTTCCATTATCATCCAAAGGAAGTCCACCGAAGTAAATTATATTTGCAACTATGTAACAGACATGTGTTTATAAATTACTATTAAACAGTAATGATTACAGGTGTTCGCGAAAAGATGAACGTAATCCTACCCACGGGTGGCGCCCGTCGCCAACATATGTACACGCAAGTCAAATGTCCATCTGAGCCAACACGGAAATATATTATATGGTGCAAGTCAGAAGAGGGAATTGCATCGGACATTATTTAGGTCACTGATTTGGAATTTTGAAAATGTCTTCCACATGTTTGGGCTACTGAAATATTGTATGACATGAATTGAAAGTTGACCATTGAAAAGTTTAATTCTTTTCTCTTGTCATACAGCCTTGTTACATTTAATCTTTATGCATAGATCTAGGTATGAAACTGATGAAGCAGTTTCACTGGTCTCTTCTGTAGTAAATCAGTGAAAAGGAATTGGTTATTCAAACATCATTAAACGTATAAGACCATCGATATACCTGAAATTTAAAGTTAAATGTCTTAGACAAACTCATGAGTTTTGATTTTGCCAATCCGAGCATAAATTCATATGCATAAAGAAAACTTTTTAATGATCAATAAGGAGGGAAGTTCAATTGCTGCCCATGGATATGACTTCTCACCTTGTCCTAACCTCAAGTTTCACACAGATATTTATCTGTGAGAAAGTTCAGCATTTCTCATTTTGTTTTCTCACTAAACTTCAGGTGACATTTGCTTTCATTGCAGACAGATGTTCCCGAACGTTTGAAGATGGGGATGTTTCCCGTTTTTGTGACAAATACCCCATGAATCAAGAAAAGAAGTTCCTGAAGTAGTGATGTGGAGATAGTGGTGTACATATATGAAACATCAAATGCTTTGACAGGACTGAATTTGTCTATTTTCTCAGATTGCAGAACACAAGCAAGTTTATGAGAATCCACTGATATTAATTCCGCTTATCTCAAATACTCTCTGTGTATATAGGCCTCCCTTGGTTGCTTGCATTACTCGGGAGGTACATTTGCTAAACCCTGAACTATATCTCTCGTTGTATGGATTTTTAAGGAGCTTTGGAAATCAGTACAAAAGATGAATGGACATGACTTGTCTTCAGATTTTGGAGTCATGTCAAAAGTTGATAACACTGACTCATGGTTTCAACAGATTTATCCCCAGTTTACATATTGGCTTCATATGTGGCATTATGTGACATACCAAGTTCTTTGATAAAAAAGATAATGTAGTGATGCTTGCAAATTATGCTTTTTGTATTTGAGGCCTTTTTAGTGGGAACAACTACAGACTTTTCGTGTAATACGGCCAGACATTGGATGAGAGCTAGTTTGTACAAAATGTGTTTCTGACGAATGAATTCTGTTTCCTCGTTTTGCAAAATAAAAGCGACAAAACCCAATCATAAGAAATCTTCGCTAGAAGCAACAAGTTCATCTCATTATCTACTTTGACATGCTTTGATAGCGTCCACAATGATTTTAAAGTTTTCATCTCAGTTGAAGCAGGGTGTTGACGATATGTTGGGCTTCACGCTTTGGACCCAGGCTTAATGTCGGCTGCGTTGTATATGGCAACGTAAACATTTGAAATTAATATGTAATGCATAGTTAAAGTTTGGAAGTCCAACAGCAAGGATAACGCTTTTTAATTTCAGATGCAAAACGTCAACAAACGTTAACGTTTCTCCAACGTTAAGAACGTGACGTGACTGCAATCCTTCCAAAGGCGTTGTCTAGGGGCGATCGGGAAGCCTGGTGGTTAAAGCGTTCGCTCCTGACGCCGAAGACCCAGGTTCGATTTTCGACATGGGTACAATGTGTGAAGCCCCTTTCTGGTGTCCCCCGACTTGATATTGCTGGAATATTTCTAAATGTGGCGTAAAACCATATTCACTCATTCACTCACTCACTCATGACTACTTCAACTTTCGCACCCATTGCAGTGATTCTCTAGCCTTCGTAATATGCATCATGACATGTTCAAATTGGTAAAGATAATTTTGGACTGTCGGGGTTGGTTGACATGAGGCGGGAAACGAGTTTGGCGAAGCTTGATGACTGATTATTTTTTGACGTTTCTGAACACCACAGAATCGATGTTCTGAACAGGAAAAGCCTAACCTTAGAAACAATATTCACAAGAGTATAGTAGACTTCGACTGTCAAAACAAATTAAGCCTCAATAACAGTTTGGCAATGCGATATTGGTTTCTTTATTCCTCTTTCGTACCCGTCCTTACCTGTGTCATTTGTGAACACTTATGTAATTCCATCATGCCGATCACAGAAAGAGGCGAGTAATGACGAACGTATCTATGTAATATAAAACTAAAATCAGAAACAATCGTATGTTAGGCCGGGTGATCACTGCAAAATTGCCTCATTTTTACATTGCGGTGCATCTAAATATAATAGGTTCGGCTACCTTAAGTTATAAACAAATACAAATTTTACCTTTTCAAATATATTTCAGTATTGCATTTAACCTTTCTGGTGAAAATGGCCAACATCATTGTAATCCTGGCGCATCTGTTTTGGTCCGACATTGATGTTCTTCATGCTCTACAGCTGCTTCCAAACTGCATTGTTCAAATAAAAATATGCTGTAACTATGACAACCAAAAGGACAAACTATGTACAAAGCTCATATTCTGCCCTAAACGGAGTAAACACGCTACTTCCTGAAACATATATACCAGACTGCTACATGAAGAACTCCATCATGTGTATTAAAGATGGGCTTCCTAATGTATACTCAAGAAGGGCTTCCTAATGTATACTCAAAAAGGGCTTCCTTAAATATAGTCAAGAAGGACTCCATAATGTGTACTCAAGAATGGCTCCATAATGTGTACTCAAGAATGGCTCTATAATGTGCACTCAAGAATGGCTCTATAATGTGCACTCATGAAGGGCTTTATAATGTATACTGAAGGAGGGCTTTCTAATGTGTACAGGTGAGGGGCCCCATAATGTGTTATCACGGAAAGATCCATAAAGTTGTTTTTTTTATTGTGTGTGCTCATAAAGGGATTCGAAGATTCTAAACCGTGTCAGAATCGTTAACGATACTACAATATACCCAAGGTGTGTAAGTAAAATGTCATGCTTACCATGTAATCGGTGTGTACAAGTGGGTTTTTTTCTCCATCATGAAAATATGTGTGAATAAAGGGACACAAATGAAAATGGATGGTAGAAATCACATAACACCGACACCTCTATTAAGCAATGTAAACGTATTGATACGCCGACAGGGACAATGTTCAGACACCTACAAGGAAGTAACAAGCTTTCTGAATGACAGTGTTCTACTGAAACATTGATTGCTGGCGACAAGGACTAAGGTCCCATTAGAGTACATTACTTCCTTGGTGTTTGAAGTCCTAGGACGTAGCTAGCTTGGTCTCGTTGACCGGAACAGCTTACTGTTCGACAGAATGTGCAGCTGACTGTCGCCTCGCGGACATCCAAGACTGACCCCGTGAGAGGTGACTTGATTGACCGAGGGTCATCGTAACCGATTATTATTGGTATATCATTAACTGGTTTGTCTTGCCCATGCGTGATTGTTTACAGGAGGGATGCTGGAATGAAGGAATCGGAGGAAACAACAACAATAAAACAACAACAACAACTAGGATAGTTCCGAGAAAACTTTGGAGTGCACTTTCGTGTGTTTGAAGCGAACGTATAAGGATTAATAAGTGCAGCAGATATTAAAGTTGGATTCATCATCATGAGTACTGAGTGAGGTATTATATATGTATCTTTTCTCCGCGATACTTCATCACTCAATATTTATACACCGTACCGTACTTCACATCAGCTAGGGAGCAAATTCTCAAGTGTGTGAAAAATTCTACGAACATTAACTCTACCGATAAGTTGGATGAGGTCAGGCGATTTGACAATGATTGACAAGAGTTGTGTCCCTTTCTTGCCAAATGCCATCTCACTTTTAAGTGGGCTGTTTTTAACTAGAATATACACGCCGGGTTCTCGATGTAGCCAGAATCATGCATATAAGTGAGTGAATGAGCGAAATATGTCGTACGCCACTTTCAACATTAGTCCCGTCAATTACTTGGTGTCACAAATTGTATTCATGTGGAGAATCGAACCTGGGTCTTCGACCGAACAAGCGACCGATTTAGTTGTTATGCCACCACACCTCTTGCGGGTATAACAGGAAACAATTTTTATTGTTCAATAGAAATATACGTTTTACGTATACTTTTGAAGTTTTGAAATGGGGTTAAGCGTCGCATACAAAAGTATTGCCCTTGTAAAGCGACGTGACCTCTTGACTTCAAATGTCAATAGACTCAAGTCAATATTTGGCATCCTTAAATATTTGCTAGACTTGATAAGACACGCATTCCTTTGTACAACACCATTGATAATTTAACCTTACAAAAGCATCGTTCGGACGTAATTGTGAGTACCCTCAGGGTGAACCATCGACCTTCCCCATTCCGGGTGCACACTCTTCCACCCTGCCGGGGCAGTCGGGTAGCCTAGTGTTTAAGGCGTTCCACGTCACGCCGAAGACCCAGGTTCGATTCGCCACATGGGTACAATGTGTGAAGCCTATTTCTGGTGTCCCCCGCCGTCATATTGCTGGAATATTCCTAAAACCGGCGTAAAACCAAACTCACTCACTCACCACTAGGCTATGGAGGCGGTCTTTAGAATTATGAGAGGTATTGGTGACCAAGTGGCTTAAAAGGTTGCGATTCGCCCAAACCACACTCATGCATTAGTTGTAAATGCCAAACACCTACATGTGCATCACTCCCTCACACCTTTATTTGAATATAAATCAAGGCATCATCTTCACGCATCAGAATCGTTATACCTGTGATGAAGTGTTGTCATCAGGATCTCTATCGACGGTACCATTCCCACTATATGCCAGCCATGCGTCCTCGAATAGAATAAATTTAAATCAGTGATAGTTATAGATCGATAATAAGCAATCCTGTTCTGAACATACTGCCTCTAATAAAGACCCGTGAAGATCCGGAAAGTCTTCAACAACCCTTGCTTGCCGTGAGAGACGACTATGCTTGTCATAAGAGGCGGCTAACGGGATCGGGTGGTCAGGCTCGCTGACTTGGTTGATGCATATCATCGTATCCTAAATGCCTGGCTCGATGCTCATGATATCAATCACTGGATTGTCTGGTCCAGACTCGATTATTTACAGACCGCCGTCATATAGCTGGAATATTGCTGAGTGTGGCGTTAAACAAGAAAACAAACAAGCAAACCTCTAAACAGCAAATGCATCGAAATTATCTTACAGTTCCAACGAAATGTAAAAAAACATGTTATAGATCTAAAATAAAACCTAATGTTATTTGCAAGGTTTGTTACCAACTTCCACTGTGTGCTGCAACGTCATTGACAGCGCCTGTAAAATCCCGCGTCACTGTCTATTTCATGTAATATTTTAAGTTATATCTATGAACCCCCGTAGAGACCATAATATTGTATTCAACGACAAATCTTTCAAACCCTATAAGTAACTTTGTGAAGTAAATGTACCTGACGCCAAAGGGACAGGTTAATTCCCGATATTTAAAGCCCGCTATTGGTGTCTCCTGCCGCGAGTGAGTGATGTTAAATACTTATTTGAACGGTATTCCAGTATTAGCACGGCGTGTCATCTTAATATGGGAGGACAGCCCAAAGTGAGACAGGTCTCAGACGTTTACCACTACGTACATCACGATGCCACATGTACGACACAGTATATAACAACGTTAACTATACTTGTGACATTTCAAAATGAAGTCCCCAACTTGGCCTAAATTGCTATAAGTACAAGATAAATAATATCATAACTATACTTGATACCTGGGGTAATAGAGGCCTAACCGACCTTCACTTGATATGAACACCACGCGATCGTACGATGTAAATGTTAATCTGCATTGTCATTTCACATACCTACCCTGCCATCCGCGATTGTTGATGCTCTTGACTCGCAAGAATTAATTACCCTGGGTAAACACTATTTTCAATTGTAGGTGACCTGCCAAGCGCCAGTATGTTTATTTTCTTAGAGAAAGTAGTTTATTGGACGATCGCTTTTTGATGGCTGTATCATCTTCAAGCATCAGAATCGTTATACCTGTGATGAAGTGTTGTCAACAGGATCTCTATCGAAACATCTTCTGACTATCGTTAGTTCGGACGGTACCATTCCCAGTATATGCCAGTCATGCGTCCTCGAATAGAATAAATTTAAAGCAGTGATAGTTATAGATCGATAATAAGCAATCCTGTTCTGAAGATATTACCTCTAAAAAAGACCCGTGAAAATCCGGGGTAGAAAAAATATTCAACAATCCCTGCTTGGGGTGAGAGACGATTATGCTTGTCATTAGAGGCGACTAACGGGATCGGGTGGTCAGGCTTGGTTGATGCATGTCATCGTATCCTAAATGTGTGGATCGATGCTCATGATATCTATCACCGTAAACACTATTTTCAATTGTCGATGACCTGCCAAGCGTTAGTATGTTTATTTTCTTACAGAAAGAGTTTATTGGACGATCGCTTCTCGGTATACGCTGTTGCCCGAGACCAAGACATTCCGCGAAGCGATCTTAGCACTGTGACTATCTTACAGACTTAACGTTAAGTTTGCTTTGTGCATGTGGGCCCTGAAGATAGGCGGCTTTACAATGGCATTTACAAACAGTATGTACATTATGATTTACTTTTGATTTTTTAATGACCGTCTACGTGGTGTAGTGGAAGGGCGTCTGCCAAAAGAGCGGAAGGTCGTAAGCCAAAGACTTAAATTAAATGAGATCAGGCATACTTTACATGAGGATGACAGTGTGCATGGCTATCACGACCTCTAACGGTACATATGTACTTACGAAATAAACGACGAGTGTGAGTTAGCAGCTCCCATGGTTTATTCTCCCTGCAGTATTTTATCGTACGATAAACAACGACCACGAGTCGTTTATTTCTTGTAAGAGATATCAACATTTTGTACAGCCTCTTTAAGGATGATGATGAAATGTACATACCGTTTTCGACGGAATAAGCGCCCCGCTCTAATAAGCGCCCACGGCGAGATTTGCTGATATATTGGCTAGTGAACAATCCCAATTAGCACCCCTTCCGACCCCTATTCGCATATAATACGCACTCGTGTGTTATATGTACCCTTTATCATTGGCAATTAAATTCTGGAAACATATATCTGTCGTACATAAACATTTCAGGCTGTCAACATAAACCACGAAATTCTTCTTTCAACTCTGTTTTTTTCATTAAAATAATATTCTAATAAGAGCCCCCTATTTCAAATTTTGAGAGCGCCATGGGCGCTTATTACGCCGAATACGGTACATTAAAAATATATTTACCCGTATTCTTATAAAAACAAATCACGATCATTTGTTTTCTAACTTTGAACTGAAGTACAACGATCCGATTTTTACAGTAGTTACGGTAAATGGTTATATAACTATCTAACCGACTTCTCAGACCTCTGTGACCAGGTCTGCAGATCAGTAATCATCATTGTTCCTGCTGTGTTGGGGAGCAGTTCAAACTTTCCATGAAGGATAAAAAAAACTAATGAAATGAGATATACTTTACATACCCCAAATACGTACGATTTAGAATTATGAACATGTACATTTTCAAGAAATTCTTTTGTCAAGCGAATCGTAGTCAGCAATGATTTATAAAGACGGTGGTGGAAAGGTTAAGATTTTGATTATGTCTAGTTGAAAACTTTTGCAATCAACTCGTTTATCCACTTACAATGGAAATGACGTCATGTTCAACGAAAATTAGAGATGTTATTGATTGCTTGAACTGTTAACCCCTGAAATCTTAACTAAAGTGTTAAGTCCAAACAAACCTAAGTAAGATGTCTAAGGACATTGAACTTTTGAACGGCTCCCTTATCAAGAATAGTCTGTTTGATCAGACTGGTTTCATACCACCGGTGCTACGACACAGCTACAGATAGCTAGAGGTTACCAGTGCCGCCGATCTTCTTGTATAAGAAAGACAAGACTCAGTCTGTACACTGGGCACATCATCTCTGTGGCGAGGAACTGACTGCTTAAGGTAACTTCTTGCAATGCAATAATTACAAATGCTGAAATATGCATAAATTGTAACTAAAGTATAAATTGTAGTATGTTAAGTTTTTCAACAGGAGTTCTTGAAAAGAATTTTAGAATTAATGTGAGACATGTATCCTGAAAGGAAATGCCAACTGCATCATAATTTACGTGCAGATACCATTTTACTGTTTTATGAATTTATTCTTGTACCAATGTTTTGCGATGTTTTCGAGGTAGAGAATTCATGTCGAATGTTTGCACTACAGTTGATGAATCATTAACTCGAAACCCATCAGCGAACAGTAACCTGAATGAATGAGTGAGTTTGGTTCTACGCCGCTTTTAGCAATATTCCAGCAATATCACGGCGGGGACACCAGAATGGGCTTCACACATTATACCCATGTCGGGAATCAAACCCGGGTCTTCCGCGTGACGAGCGAACACTTTCACCACAAGGCTACCCGACCGCGCCAGTAACCTGAATGAAATTGAATGCGAGAGAAATAGTTTTATCCATTTTGCAATATTCCATCATTATAACGCTAGAGGCATCAGAAATAGGCTTTTTTGCATTGTGGCCATATGAAATCGTGCCTAGGGCTTTTGTTAACCGACACACCTCAATACAAATATAAGCTCACCCCTGCGGATATGCAATTAATGTCTGAGACCTTCATATAATCGACGTTAAACCAAACTCTCTCACTCACTGAATACAAACACATCATCATTAGAGTACTTCATATACTGCAATAACTTGAAAATTGGATTTGACCCCCAAATTACAAAGGATATCAAAACGTTACTCGGCTGAAAACATTCGCCTAAACCACCCGTGAAGACCTGGCGTAGAATAAGAGGCGACTATATAACGGGATCGGGTGGTCAGGCTCGCTGACTTGGTTGGTGCATGTCATCACATCCCACGTGTACTTTCGTTTGCCAGGCAGTTTATACAGCCTGATACATTTCAACCAAACTCGCTCACTTTATCCCTGAATACAATTTTTTTCAGCATACACAGCATACACCGCGTTAATACGGACGGTACCGTCCCCAGTGCGCCGTCCCGATTAACGGCTTTATGGATAAACGAATCATTGTTAGGGAGAACTGCACCTTTGAATATTTCTAGATGTTCTCTGTCACTAGCACCCAGAGTACGGGGTCTCCGGACTAACGAGGTTTCAGTGTAATAGTGATTAATGATGGTGTTGCGGGGAGGTAATAAAAACACATTGTTTCTGTTTATGTGTAATTCGTATTAACGCCACATGCTTTGGGGAAACTGGATTTCAAATGCAGTGTAGGATTTTAGTTCGTTGGAGCAAGTCACACTTTACCTTTCGTTGTCCTAGAACACTATTTGTGGACTTTATAAATGTAAACTATGTACTTTCCATTTTCGTAGTCGTTATGTATCGCGACTAGTTAAATGATTATCATAAAGAGAAACCCCATCTATTTCACAAGAGAGGCGGGGTGGTGGGGCAGTCTAGTGGTTAAAGCGTTCGCTCGTCACGCCGAAGACCCGGGTTCGATCCTACACATTGGTACAATATGTGAAGCCCATACCTGGTGTCCCCCGTCGTGATATTGCTGGAATAATGCAAAAACGACGTAAAACCATATTCACTCGCCCACAAGAGTCACGTTTAGTTCCCCATTATTTATATATGTGGAGTTAGTACAGAGGGCAGACACGTTATCGTCGTCTCCCACTGTGTAACAGATGGATATACATGTATGCTGCATATGTTGGTGGGTTGTGTAGCCCCGCACTTAACAATGTTCCAGCTGTATCAAGGCGGTTTGACATTACAAACCATTAATTGCTGTTGTGAGCAACGATGCTCGCCATCGGGATACGATTACCTAAATCGCCATTTAGTTGCCTCTGAGGCCAGAATAGGTTACTGGGGACTAATTCTGACCAGGCATCAACACTGGGTATATGCATTCATAATATAACTGATTTCACATAAACGCTTCAACCTGACAACTCCAACAAATATAATTTTCTGAGGGTATCGCCTGTACTAAAAATACCTCTTTTACAGACAGAAAGATGAACAGCGCACAGGATCCGGTCGTCGGCATCCCGAAGACAAACATTTACAAGTTCTTCATGCGCTCTCGTTCAGTTTTCGAAGACAAGGCAAGCGACGAGAAGAACAGCCCAGGGGATGAGGATGAAGAAGAAACTCAGTGTGGCATCGGCTCCTGTAAACCCCAGGCTTGTCGACCTTGTGGGAACCTCATAGCATTCACCTGTACCTACAGTTTCGTAGGCATCCTTCTGCAGACGCTCACGACATTTCTGTCGTCACAGATCACGACTCTGGAGAAACAATTCAACTTCAGCAGCACCATCAGCGGGATGCTCCTAAGCAGTAACGACATCGGTTACCTCACTGCAGTCCTATTTTTCAGCCATTTTGGCAAACATGGCCACATACCAAGGGTCCTTGGCGCAACGGGGATGTTGTTTGGCTTTGCCGGAATGTTTACATGCTTGGCAAATTTCATCCATCCCGCCCATCTTCCGGAAGAGGTACTGAATGCGACCAATGATTACGAGACCCAGTTTGTGTGTAGGGAGAGTAATATGACAATTAGCAGTTCAGCTGCTCATGAACAGGCTACGTACGAATCGGGCCGATCGACCTTGGCGTTGTGGGTTATTGGGATTGGTATGGCATTGCAAGGTGTTGCCAAAACCACTCGCATCCCTCTAGCTAGTTTCTACATTGATAACAACGTGGTGAACAGGGCACATACCTCTATTTATTTAGGTAAACGTAGCAACATTTTGAAGCTAATGATCATTAGTATTAAGAGACATTATTTATTTCATACAGTCTACTAACTACAGTGTCTTTCTGGAATCGGGTGTTTTATAAAGTGAGACGCCGTTAATCCGGACGATTATTTGGCTCTTCAGTCGTCCAGATGGAAATGTGACCTCATGAATCGTGGTTACGGAGGAATGTCACCTGTTCCAGTATTAAACAAGGTGGAGTTTCTGATTTAATGGGGTCCTGACTAACGAGGTTTCACTTTATACAACTATACTCACCCACGTAATATCGGAGGTTATAGTTAATGTAAAATTAACATCCAAGCTTCCTCTAAGTCAAAATGTGTAGTGACGTGATGAATATTACAGAAGTGGCAATATTGATATTATGATATTCACATTGAACTGTAAGAAATAAACACATTATTATAAAAACGACGATAGCTTCATGGATTATCACAATACCCTGTTTGGGTAATAAGCATATGATAATCCTCTTTACGGTTTCAGGAGCGATGATGACATCCATTTTGTTCGGACCTTCTATTGCCCTCGTGGTTGGAAGTGCCCTGGCCAAGATTCCAGTTGATCTTCAAGGTATTTACAATGTCATCTAGATAAATATATGCATCATTGTTGAAATTTCTACACACACAAACGTCACAAGAAATCATGTTTATCAACATCGGGGTAAAAAAAGTGAGTTGCTCTACCCTAAAAATTGTATAATTACTTTAAATGCCAAATTCGCTTCCGGTTCCGCATGCCCAGAAATATTTTCCATTGTACGTTCTTAGGTTTCATATTGTACACTTGTGAATTTAAATTGGAGTGGTTGAAAAATCGAAATCGAAAATACAGTTTTAAAAAGTATCGAAAACACGAATTTCGTTTTCTGTCCTTTTTCAGTTCTTTTTTCAGGATTACCTATATTTCTCATACCAATGAAGGTCCGGGTTGGAATAGCTCTTCCTCAACCCATGTTTGCCGTAAAAGGTGACTATGCTTGTCGCAAGAGGCAACTAACGGGATCGGTTGGTCAGGCTCGCTGACTTGGTTGATGCATGTCATCGTTGCGTAGATCCCAAATTGCGTAGATCGATGCTCATTATGTCTATCACTGGATTGTCTGGTCCAGACATTATTTACAGACAGCCGTCTTATAGCTGGAATATTGCTGAGTGTGGCGTTAAACAACAAACAAAAAAACCTATATTTCTTTTAACAGACACATACCTGACGCCAAGTGACCCTCGCTGGATTGGTGCGTGGTGGATGGGCTTCATTATCTTCGGGGGAATTGGGCTGCTTGTGTCTATTCCTGTTTTCTTTTTCCCACGGAGAATTGCAGGGGCCCCTAAATACGAGATTCCAGATACGGAAACAGCTCTTGGAAAGATCAAAGGTATATTTAGAAAAGGGATTAGGCTAAACAAATTGGCAATCGCAGCAAAGTTAATTCAAGTCCCGCAAACACCATTTTTTTAGCCTGCTACCCCACAATGTATAATGTACATCAGTCTATCAGATGATAGCCCTAATTACATAGAGGCAGTGCCTCAGTTTATAACGGTGTACTAACTGCTATGTCTAGACTGAAAATAGAATAATTAATGAGTAATTTCGTTGAGAGAAGTCTTTCTGTAAAGGATAATATTTTCCTTCCCTTTTTCGTAATTCACGTTAAGTAGTGTTCTGTATTGATACTGAAAACAAGGGACTATCTCTTAGTTATGACATAAAAGCGTTTCACTTTGGGTGATATTAGTGAGGCTCGTTTACGCCACTTTTACAAATATTGCGATTATATCACGGCATATCAGCTTGGGATGGAGAGAAAGCCAGAAGTGATGCAGGTGTTGGGGACCCGTTCCACAAAGCGTTCGTAGATCCCCGACTGTCGTTAGTCTGTTAAAGTATGGGACGATCACCATTGCACTACGATCGCTTTGTGAAACGGGACCCTGGCCTGAGGATGGTCAGACTCGCTGGCTTGCTTGATGCCTGTCATCGTATCCCAGTTGCGTAGATCAATGCTTATGATGTTAATCACTGTATTGTCTGGTTCAGACTTGATTATTTACAGACCGCCGTCATAGAGCTGGAATATTGCTGAGTGCGGCGTTAAACAACAAACAAAGAAATATTTCTTAGCGTAAGTTTCCGTGTTCTAGATATGCCTCTGTCTGTGCTGCGAGCTCTCTCCAGACCAGTGTACACAATCTCCATCATCAACAGCTGTCTGTACGGCTTCGCCATCAGCGGCCTTGTCTCGTTTGGACCGAAGTACATAGAGTACCAGTTCAATATACCGGCGTGGAAGACCAGTCTTATTCTAGGTTGGTATTTAGGTTGGACCGAAGTACATAGAGTACCAGTTCAATACACCGGCATGGAAGACCAGTCGTATTCTAGGTTGGTATTTAGGTTGGACCGAAGTACATAGAGTACCAGTTCAATATACCGGCATGGAAGACCAGTCGTATTCTAGGTTGGTATTTAGGTTGGTTTACATGATAATGCACGGCACACAATTTGAATGTTTGTGTGTTTGTTGGTAGCATGATACTCACAGACGTGATTATATAATGTGAACAGCAAACAGTGATTGTTTAGTTATTAGCTGCTCATAAAAACACTTTGTTTACATAACTTGTTAGTCCTGCACCATGACTCTAATTTATATTTTTAGGTACATTTTTTCACTGAAAGCCTAGATAACGCTAGATTAAACTAACCAAGTCTAGTTTGCTTCATTGAAAACAGAAGAAGAGGAAATATTTTAAAGGCATGTTTTCATTTACTAAGTGTTCGTCTCTGTGTGTATGCACTGTGTGTATACGTTCAAGAACATGTAAATCGTCGCTTATATCAGGAAGGGAATTATGATTGCAGGTATATCTACCCTGGTAACGTCAGCGGCGGGGACGTTCATGGGCGGTGTCCTCACCGGCAGACTCAACCTCTCTCGGCAGGGATGTCTAAAACTGATGATGGTGGTGCATGCAGTATCGTTTGGTCTCAACTGTTGTGGCTTCATACTTGGCTGTGACAATACGCCCATAGAAGGAGTCGACTTCTTGTGAGTTTAATATCCACAGCAAAAAAATGTTATTACTGAAAAAGAATCGAAACCCAGTCACGTGTCATTTCACTTTGCGCAAATTTTAGTGGTGTGCTGTGTTCCTGTAACCGAGAGTTCGAATCCCAGATTCGCCTGATATTTTTTTTAAATATTATTTTTATATCATAACTCTGCAAGTGGATTCCATCAACTTTGGAGGAATCTGAGACACTCCTCACTTTTCCCCAACGTCAAGCTGACACGCAGTGATGTAACAGAAACAGTGTTCAAACGGCGTTAAAAAGCATTGGCTCACTGAATCACTAATAAGTGAGTTGGGCTTTACGCCATTTTGACATGTTCATGTAAATTACAGACGAGTGACAAAGTTACTTTCTCACAACAGCCGCAATGACAACGAAACTGGCCGGGCATGCTTCTGTAGTGGGACGCTATTTCTGCCCGTATGTGGAGCTGATCACGTGACCTACTCTAACCCCTGTCAAGCAGGATGCTGGAACCATACGGGAGACGTAGGTCAAGGACTTTATGTTGTTCTCACTTTGCTTCTCTATATGTAACAGGTTATATTCATTTCAGTACTTTTTGTAACACCTTTTATCGATATATTTATTTCAAATTTCGTACCCGATTTTAAGTAAAATATTATTTTCAAAACTGCGACTGGAAATCATGTCGAAATAACTGCTCAGTAGTTCATATTTGATGACCTCCACATGTGAACTTGGTGGCCGTACGCTTGTTAGTTGGGTGGCAATAAACATGAGGTGGTGAGGTGAAATAGGGTTTAACGTCGCGTCCAAGATTATTGCTTTTATATAGCAACGTGCATGCACGTGTGTGTGTGGCTGCTTGTACTAATCCGGACTGATGCCGATTTATTCGGGCACGCCGCAATTTGCAATACAGAGTTGCGTCACTTGGACGTGTAAAACGTCTGACCTGCTGATCGACTACCTTCCTCATTGTGACATAACTGAAATAATATTCAAAGTTGCGTTAAACCCAACTCACTCACACATTGCCCCTGCCCCGAAGATCCGGGTTAGAATTGGTTTTCAGCAACCTATGTTTGTAGAGGCGACAAACGAAATTCGTTGGTCAGGCACACTGACTTGGTTGATGCAAGTCACCGTATCTCATTTGCGTAGATCGATGCCCATGACGTCAATCCCTGTATTGTCTGTTCCAGATCGATTATTAACCTATAGCTAAGTTTGGCATTAAACAACAAATAAACAAAACATGTCCTTGCAACGTTGTGGTCCCAATGTGTTTGATAGATTGCTCACTCACCGCAGACCATGGGTGAGAGCCGCCAGGTTGCCGGTCACTCTGTCTCAGCTGTCTCACTCACTCACTTACAACATTGGCAGGTATACGGTAGCTGCACTCGTGTCGAAGGGATGACTGTGACACCAGGTATTTGCGACAACGGCTGTAACAACCTCATCCCCTACATTGTGACGTCGGTGTTGATGTCCATGGTTGGCACAGTGGCAATAATACCACACTACATGGTGTACTTGAGGTAACCCGTTTAAAAGTTTCGAAATAAAACTATCTAAGTTTAAAGAGAGTTTGAATCTGCGCCAAACACTGGACAGAACCTATTGAATTAATTCTAAAAATAAGAATCTCTTAAAACTGAAATTAAAAATATTAAATCATTGTCTAAGGATTCTTCAGTTTTCTTCGGTTTCGTAACATAATAACGCCACTAACAGTGATTTACTATGACTTCGACTGTGTCGATTGTGATGAAAATGGAATATTGTTTCCTTCGGCGTTAAGCATCATTTACTCAATCATATATTCAAGT
The DNA here is from genome assembly GCF_022045235.1 of Haliotis cracherodii. Lineage (NCBI taxonomy): Eukaryota > Metazoa > Mollusca > Gastropoda > Lepetellida > Haliotidae > Haliotis > Haliotis cracherodii. The sequence continues at coordinate 39,667,821 of NW_027266308.1, read as the reverse complement.
TCTTTCAAAACTACTCACATTGGGTCCAGAATTCTAAAAAAAGGCATCCCCAGCGAGGTTACCTATCTTTGGTTACTGGTAGCCTATAGCCCGTGTTTTAAAACTGTGTACATGATATTGTTATGCACAATATGTTTCATAAATTGTTTTTAAATATAGTATACTCAAATATGTCTCATAAATTGTTTTTAAATATAACTCTGTATAAATGAACAAACTGGGTACGTATCAATTTGGTCTCGTCGTTATATGGCTAAAATGATGCCGATGCCACGTTAACCTTTAACTCACTCACTCACTCACTCACTCACTCACTCACTCACTCACTCACTCACTCACTCACTAAAATAGGCCCTTGGTTTGCCTGTCCCGGACTCGATCAACAGCAAGCCAACTGTAGCTGAAATACGTACTGCATTTACTGTGGCATACTTTTACAGTAACCTGTTTCTCCCCGCGCTGTAGTGATGTAATAATTCTGACGGAAGTGTGTCACCCCTGCCCAACATACAGGCTTAACGCCACCGCAATCCCTCTCATATCTGTATACTGTATTGTTGAAGTATGATCTACACTATCACGTTGTTTTGCCTTGTGACATACGTTATTCAAGAATTCAAACACCTTAGCCTTGTTACTGTTGTCCTGTGACTATGTACTTACCAGTGTATAAGACATATCGGCCTGAAACTGACCGTTAATTCAGTGTGGATGGGTGATTTTGGTTTGCTCTCGTTAATGTCTGTTTACCTGGATTACATTAACAAATGAGTACCTTTATCAGTTTCCTCAACAACGAGTCTCAGTACAACACATCCATGATAATCACACACAAGAGCAGTGTATTACAAAACTAACAACTAGTATCTGAAATGAACATATTTTACAGAAAAAACAGATGTTAGATTATACATTGTAGTTATAAAATATAATAAAAAGGAGCCCAGAGACATTCTTCATTTTCCTGACACAGCAGTGATCTAGATTTGTCAAACATTATGGACTTGCATGGGCTGTATTGGATATATTTGTTTCAGGATATGCATGACAGACTATGTATAACACAACCTCTACAATAAATAAGAACTGATTTTCACATGGCGAGAGTGGAAGGCTCGCTGACTTGGTTGATGCATGTCATTATTCCCAATTGCGTGGATCGATGCTCATGATATTTATCACTGGATTGTCTGCTCCAGACTCGATTTATTACAGACCACTGTCATATAGCTTGAACATTGCTGAGTGCGGCGTTAAACAACAAACCATAGGAATTGCTTTCATTCTGAATATGTGTACGCGGGGAGGCATTTAACAGCCAATTGTAATATCGTTATATGCCTCTCCCTGTACATGTACATATGCAGCATGAAAGCAAATCCTACGAGATACCAGACTGCAGTATGAACCTTCATGTAGTATGTAAAACTGCTTGAACACCGGAGCTTACCACTCTCGCAATGTGTCAGTTCTTATGTTTCCCGTGAAGATACGGGTTAGAATAGGTCTTAAGCACCCATGCTTGCCGTAAAAGGTGACTATGCTTGTCGTAAAAGGCGACTAACGAGATCGGGTGGTCAGGTTCTCTGACTTGTTTGATACATGTCATCGATCCCAATTACGTGGATCGATGCTCATGATATTAATCACTGGATTGTTTGGTCCAGACTCGATTTATTACAGACCACTGTCATATAGCTGGAACATTGCTGAGTGCGGCGTTAAACAACAAACCATAGGAATTGCTTTCATTCTGAATATGTGTACGCGGGGAGGCATTTAACAGCCAATTGTAATATCGTTATATGCCTCTCCCTGTACATGTACATATGCAGCATGAAAGCAAATCCTACGAGATACCAGACTGCAGTATGAACCTTCATGTAGTATGTAAAACTGCTTGAACACCGGAGCTTACCACTCTCGCAATGTGTCAGTTCTTATGTTTCCCGTGAAGATACGGGTTAGAATAGGCCTTAAGCACCCATACTTGCCGTAAAAGGTGACTATGCTTGTCGTAAAAGGCGACTAACGAGATCGGGTGGTCAGGCTCTCTGACTTGGTTGATGCATGTCATCGATCCCAATTGCGTGGATCGATGCTCATGATATTAATCACTGGATTTTGTCTGGTCCAGACTCGATTATTTACAGACCGCCGTCATATAGCTGGACTATTGCTGAGTGCGGCGTTTAACAACAAACCAACCAATCGTTTTGTCCTCCTAATGGCTCGAGCGAATATATCAGATCACGGACATGCATTCCAAAAGCAGAGTATGCCAAAAGCTAGTTCAAGATTAACATTGTCTTCGTGATCAATTATTTTGCATATATTCAGCAAAGGAAGCTACACTGTGTTCCAAGAAATGTGAAGACAGTTTGTCAGTGTGAACACAAGTTCGAGAATAGTCTCGTCATGAAAAAGCTTTTGTGGTCAGGTGATCGTCCTCTCGTCCAATAGCAAAACCGCATAACGTGTGAACGTCACATTAAACTTTTATTTACTCTGCATTCTTTCTTCCAGGAGCGTTGAAGAACGAGACAAGGCTATGTCGATTGGTATTACCAACTTTCTCGCAACATTACTTGGTATGTGTAATAATGACTTATCTGAAAATAAACATGTATTTATCAGGAAATGTAAAAGTGCTAAAATTATGTTTGTCTTCAATTTTTTTTAAAATTCTTAAAGATTCGACCTGATTCATTTTTAGCACCATAAACATGGATTGTCAGCACCATACCCTTGCTTGTGGGTAGTCAGTCATAAACGTATGACACGCCATGATTTAACTGAAATACTATTAACAGCGACGTTAAATCCAACTCGAATACTAAGAAGAATATACACGAAATCAATTCTTTAATCGTATCAGAAACAAAAGCAGCTTAATCATTTGAACCTGCATTTCGGGTGAATTTAGAAAAATTAAAACATAATCTTATCTTCAAGGTTGGTTACCAGCCCCCATAGTGTACGGCAAGGTCATTGACAGCGCCTGTAAAGTCCTGCGTGGCGGTTCATCTCAAGGCAACGGCGCCTGCTCGCTGTATGACATTGTCGATCTCAGGTACAAGGTGTTTGGTCTAGAAGTGTCAATCAAAGTCGTAGCCTTCATTCTGCTGGTCATATCCTTCATTGTGTGTCGCTGGGAGGACAGGAAGAACGAGAGCAAGGGTCAAGCACACAATAATGTCGTTCTCACAAAAAAGATATCTCAACATGACGGAGAAAAGTCCATTGGAAACAGCACCAGTGGGACATCAGGGGAATATGATAAACATTAGAAATACCTTTGTTGCCAATGTTGTTAAGCAATGTGGTGGGCACTGCTATGAACATGGGCACATGTGTAATGCTTAAGTCGAATTTGAAACGGATAAATTGAAAAATTAAAAAAAGAAATGTCACGATATTGAACTCATTGTTTCCTGGTTGGGTAGCCTGTAGTGGTTAATGCGTTATCTCGTCACACCAAGGCCGTGCTCGATCAATACACTCTTACAGATTGTTTTTATGGTAATGTACGTTTTCATTCAACATTGTCATCTCGAGCTCACTACGTGGTGTCGATGGTTTTTGCATTATACAATAATATTAGTGTTATTGTTTACATGTGAGGATTGATACGTGGTCAGCCCTAGCCCCCACAATATGCACGGCATGACTTCGTGTTTCATGTTGCTTCAGACGCTCGATAAACAAATGTTTATCTATTGGTTATACTTGAAATATTTCACAATGTATGTCGACAGAATAACCGCGTTATTTCATCTACTCACACCACAAGTACGTTTGTTCCTTCGTAAGGTAATGTGTAAAAGCTTTATTCACTGATATCACTACCCATTATAGGTTCGTATATTATATCATCAGTGTTGTTGTTTACTGAAATACAACCCACAATTAAACTCACTCACTCACTCTCAGCGCGGGGGTATATTTTTCAGAGCTTGTCAGGGGAGATAATCAGATTGTACTGTTACCCTCAGACTGAACGGCACATTCGTCGTAGCTATAGGCAACACGAGTTGAAACACAAGAAAGATCGGGTCAGTACATGAGAACCTTCTTAGGTGAGTTGGTGTTGGAACACAAATTGACATGTTATACGCTCAATAAAATAATGATAGTCGTTTTTTATAATTTAAGGGTCGGTGTATGCTTCAAAATTTAAGGAATATTTTTTTTTTAAACAATTGAGATCATGTTAAAATAGGTTTGAAAAGGCGGGTAAAGTTAGTCATAGTTATGTATAGGATAAAACACGTCCGATGGTTGTTATGATATTTAAAACCCGCATCCCGAGGGATTTTCCGAGGGAAAGGGTTTTAAATATCACTAACAACCCGAGGGGAAGTGTTTTATCTAACTTATGAACTGAAAAAAGAAACTTAAAACAACATTTATCAACATTTTTATGTTTCGAACATGCTTTCCATGAACATTAGGAAACGGGCGTAAAATATCTGTTGCTGGCGTACTTGAAAAGGACATCCTAAAAACATCATGATTTATCAGTGCCTCTGTAGCCTTGTGGTACACTCCCTGGGCTACAGATATGAAGGTGGCTTGTTTGATCCTGGGGAATATAAAGAAAACATTAGTCATTTGATTTTACATTTCATTACATGTTACAATCTAAATAAAATACCCAGGACATTATATAAATTCCATCGGATATTATAACACATGCTGCCGTTGTATAAAGCGTTCTTAGCGCTTAGGTGATCGTCACTCCCATACCTTAACACGGACTTACGACAGTCGTAGCGCTAAGGTTGTTTTGTACAACGTCACCCAGCGCCCCATGTCTGTCGTACAAGCTGAGGACGAGGATCGGATGGATCGATCTGTGACGTGGTCGATATATAGTGTTTCTTAGTACACAATTTTCGTGGTCGTGGGTCGCACCTCTTGCACTGGTGGCCCAGTCGTCTAAGGCACCGCGATTCGCTGTGCAGAGTTGCGTCCCTTAGGCTCGCCAGAAACCTATGATTGTGGGTTCAAATCCCGGTTCGCCCCGATTATGTTTCTAGTTTTGTCAGCACCATACCCGTGCTCATGGGTTTCACCGAAGTGGTAAACGTCTGAGACCTGCATCACTTCGGCATTTCCTCCCACATTAAGCTGACATGCCGTGATATAACTGGAATAGTGTTAAAAGCGGCGTTAAACCCAACTCACTCACTCACCCACTCAAATTCTTATCAAGGCCGCATGAAATATTCAAATTTTCATTTGCTTACTAACATGTATTCAGAAATATACGTTTAATACCTCTATACCTCTCATGCAGTAAGTGTTTATCTGCTACAGTAGCTGTTTGTTTAACGCCGCACTTGGCAATAGTCCTGCTGCGTGACTGCGGTCTGTAAAAATCGATTCTGAGACAGAAATAACAGTGACTGATACAATGAGCATCGCGAGAACACAGGTCCTACACAGTGCTCTACTAATAACCACTCCCTATCATGTTAGAATCCATAAGTCTTGATTCAGCAACTGTCGCGACATTAGGTCACACATCAGGAGTTTAGTATTAATGGCGGCGGATAGTACATGGATGGATGACCGAGATGGGCTTACTCCCCAGGAAGCTGAGAATGTGATTTGAATTCATACTGATCGACACTGTTCATACGCTTTCATCGTGTCCCTCTGTGGACTGAACCCTTCATGTATTGCCTTGTGTTGAAAGTAGTTGTAGGAGTAGGAGGAATAGTACCAGTAGTCCCCGAAGGGAGTCCGGGTTAGATCGAGTGAGTATGATTTTACGTCGCTTTCAGCAGTATTCCAGCGGAACACCGGAAAATGGGCTTCACACATCGTACCCATGTGGGGAATCGAACCCGGGTCTTAGGCGTAACAAGCCAAAGCTTTAACCACTAGGCTGCCCCATCGTCCTCCGGGTTAGAATAGGTCCCCAGTAACCTTTGCTTGCCGTAAGAGGCGGCTTGATTATTTACTTATAATATGATTGCTCATACATGTTGGTTTTACCAAAGTGTTGAGCGTTTAAAAAATCCTTCACTGAGGGGACCACCTCCGTACGCGTGGTCTAGTGGAGGGGTGTCCGCCCGGAGAGCGGAAGGTCCGGGGTTCGATACCAAAGAAGTTAAAAGATGGCACTTGTTGTCACCCCGTCTGGCGCTAGACATTAAGGGACTAAAGGATTGGTCGGCTTTACTGTGTCTGAATGGGGTATTCATGTTAAACTGCGGCATGGCACTATAAATGGGCATCAGTCCGGAGTAGTACAAGCAGCCCCACACACACACACACACACACACACACACACACATACACACGTGCATGTGCGATAAATCTTGGACGCGACGTTAAACCCAATTTCACCTTCCCTGAGGCCCCGTGATAACACTGAAATAAACCGAACTCTCATTCGTGACATCAGTTTGCAAAAAAAAAAAGGTGTGGGTGGGGGGGGGGGGGGGGTCTTGGCGGTTTGCTTTCACAAGCTGAAGGGACGGAAATGGGTATTCAACTGGCAACGTCACCCTCAAACAATACCATGACGTAACATTACATTTCACAAGCTGAAGTAACGAAAATGTTTTCCATTTATATTTGTGTACTTAACAATCTTCTCTTGCATTACATTCTGTTTGTCTGTTTGTTGTTTAACGCCGCACTCAGCAATATTCCAGCTATATGACGGCGGTCTGTAAATAATCAAGTCTGGACCAGACAATCCAGTGATTGATATCATGAACATCGATCCGCGCAATTGGGATACGATGACTGCATTAACCAAGTCGGTACATCTGGCCACCCGATCCCGTCAGTCGCCTCTTACAAGCACAGTCGCCTTTCACGGCAATGGGTTGCTGAAGACCGACATGAGAACATTCATAGGAAGCGCCAGTAAAATAACAATGTCTGCATATCGCCTGAAACGGTCCATCCAAGGAGAGGGCATGGTTTTCATGTATTTCCGTTTTAAACTCAAGAAATTACTCCGATAGGAACAGAGAGCACTGAATCTGAGAGAGAGTGGATGCTTTAATTGGGGTAATAAACTACACTTCAGCTAAATAATAAGCAATTTGTCAACAGTTTCAGCTTTCGAAAAAACACCAAAGTTGTGTTCATTTTCCAATTTCGTTATGCAAATTTCTAAAATCTGAGGAATGTTTGTAATGGGTGCATCGTAACGGAATTATTGTGGTGCTATGTAATTCAGACTAAAAACGGCATCTTAGCTCAGCCGTAAATTGCTTTATCATCCTGGCGCCTGCTCACTCCCTCGATATAACACATTGTTATAAGGAAGCGTTGGAGGCCAAATGAGCTTGAGTTGAGCCTAACTGTGAATATTGTTTTATATCAATGTGTGTTAACGTGATGAGAGGAAGGACTGTCAAAATGGCGCAGGTTGTTGGCGTTCGAACCAGACGGAGGGGGCACGGGTGGCCCAGTCGTCTAAGGCGCTGCGATTCGCTGTGCAGAGTTGCGTCCCTTGGGCACGCCAGAAACCTATGATTGTGGGTTCGAATCCCGGTTCGCACCGATTATGTTTATGTTTGTCAGCATCATACCCGTGCTCGTGGTTTTCACCGTTGTGGTAAACGTCCAAGACCTGCATCACTTCGGGCTTTCCTCCCACATTAAGCTGTCACGTCGTGATACAACAGATTCGTGTGTCACATTATCAGTATTATTTTGTCGAAAACCCTCGTTATGCCAACATTTGGCAGGAGCTATTAAAAGATTCTCCCTCACTGGAGTACTGGGTGCCATGCTTTATGGTTCAATCCAACGAGCTCTATTAGAATATGTGACTGCTTCGGGCAACGATGAGACAATCTGATAAAAAATGTCTCTGATAAAACATTGAATAATCAAGATTAAAAGTATTGCTTTCAAATAACAATTCTTTTGTTTGATCTCCTGCTTTTTTTATAAAATGGGTAAAAGTTTTTTTTCCGAAACGAACTGGTGTTTGCTTGATGTTTTAATCCATATCGTTAAGCAAAACATATGAGATACACACAAGCATCATATATATATCGCAAAGGTTACGTGCACATAACGTCTCAAGGATCATGGACGTCGCAATTTCACAGTTTATGTATTGCTCAGCGCCAAAAACAGGAAACAAAAAACACCCCTAAAGGTTTTATTTCTGGTTTTTAATCTGTTGTTTACTAAACGCAATTTTTGCAAGACCTACGGAGTTACGGTGTCGGTCTATTACTTTGTTCAGACATTTTGTTATGGTTGTAATCAATAACAAAATAGAATTTTCCTCAACACTCTTTACAGGGTTAAAAGTGTGGCTGGGCTTTCGGCCCTCAGACACAATTGCGCTCCTTTTGTTCTATAAAAAACGACAAATGTGTTTCATGAGTGATATTTTCAATAAACATAGTCTTTCTCTGATAGTTGTTTACATAAATGATGAATTCGTTTTTGCAATAGGTTAAATGTCTTGATCAACTATGACCAGCAAATCTGGATTTAATCAGCAGACATCCGCTGCCGGTAAGCCTAGGGTAAGGGATCATCGACCCCCATCTCTCTCCCCCATCTCTGCCTATTTCTTCATCAATCACCCAGACAACGTTCGATTCTCATGATGTATACTTGGAAACCTCCAAATAGTATCATGCTTTATGCAATAATTAAAGATACCTCCCCCCAACCCCCCATGGGAAATGGGAATGTCAGGATGGAATGGATTTCCAAGAACCTATGCTTGTTGTAAGATGCGACGCAATACATAGGGTGGTCGGGCTTGGTGATTTGGTTGATAGCGGGTCGCCCATAGCCCGTCTGCCTGGATCGTTGTTCGCAACATCAATCACTGAATTGTTTGGTCCAGACTCGATTATTTACAAGCCGTTTGGAACATTGCTTGGTGCGGCATTAAACAACAAACAAATAATGAGTGGCTTACCAAGTACAACCAATTGAGTAATAACATGTCAACCCATAAAGATCTTGGTTAGAATAGGTCTTCAGCAACCAATGTTTGTCGTTAAAGGCGACTATGCTTGTCGTAAGAGGCGACTAACGGGATCGGGTGGTCAGGCTCTCTGACATGGTTGATGTATGTCATCGTATCCCAATTGCGTGGATCGATGCTCATGATGTCAATCAATGGATTGTCTGGTCCAGACTCGATTATTTACAGACCGACGTCTGGAATATTGCTGAGTGCGGCGTTAAACAACAAACAAAACAAAAGCAAACAAAAAATACGTCTTTTTAATATACCACCGTTTGAATTCTGTTGAAGAATAGGTCCAGTATGTATGCGTTTAACGCCGCATTCAGGTATTATAGCTATATGACGACCACCGCCTGTAAATAATCAGACAAGGCAGTGACATTATTGGCAACGACACACGCCGTCACCGAGCTTGACCACCCGACTCCTGGAAGTTACCTCTTACGACCAGCATAGCTAGCTAGGGAGCTTGACCCTCCGGAATGCCCATGAGGCTGTCCCCCCTGTGCGTCTTCATACCCTGGAGTAATCTACTGGGTTGCTGTCAACCGCTGGTTTACCATTCCTAGATTTTGATTATTTGCAGGCTTCCGTGATTGCGAAGCTGTAACATTGCTAACCACGGCATAAAACAACATTCATTCACTCACATTTGTCAAGAAATGTTACATTTTTAGATGCAGCTTCTCTGCTGAAAACGTTTCGTTCTTCATGTGGTCGTCAAACACCATATTCCAAAACAAGAACATGTATCAAAACAATATTTTAAAAACATGGAATGTCTAAGGAAGCAACAATTTGACTTTTGTGGGAGGCGGGAGGATTTTGGTCAGAATGTCCTTTCAATGTTGATGAGTTCAATAGTTACGTTTTGCCATTAACAGGTACTCAAATATATCTTTGTAAATGAACTTCTTAAACAAATCAATAAAACATAGACTTGTTTATGTTTTAAGAAACATCTCCCTCCCTCTCAAAATCAAATGGTTTCTTCCTAACTATAGTCCAGTTGCTGCCTAAGGATAATGGAATTGCTTCTTAGGGATAGTGAAGCTGTGCTTTTGAGCAGAAATCTTTCAAATCCATCAGCAAGAACCCGTATTCCTCATGTCTTAACGAGAAATCCTGATCATCGTATATTTCACGCCGGCCAGCATCAATCACGCCAACAATGCTATAAATGTATTTAATCACCTCGAGTGACGACACCAGATACGCAGTTAGTAAAAATATCAATATATTTATTATACTAGACATTCATGTCAATAACAAATTATTACAAAAATGTGGCACTCCTCTCCATATGCCAGTGGTGACAAGTAAATGTCATTTCATTTACTTAACAGATAAAGATAAACAAACATAAATACATAATGAGCGGTGAAGGACAGGTGACAGTAATGTGATGCATAATAAGCATTTAAAGCCCAAATTAAAGATGATAATTATTCATATGGTAGACGTGTTAAAACACATCCAATAATCAACAACACAATTATGGGTTCTACTTTACCAAAACTATGAAAGCAATGTCATCTCTGAATAATAAATGATTGAAAAGCTATTTTTATCGCAAATGCGGAATATCGGTTTTCCGGGTCCATTTTCAATATCAAATTAAAAGTCCAACCCCAGTCCGAGTTTGTATTCCAATTCCAAATGAATAATTACCATTTCTCCATCCTTGACCCGCTCCTCGATCCTCTTCCACATCCTCATTCCCACCCAGGTCCCCATCTCAAGCCAAATTCTCAGTCCTCATTTCCCAGTTTCTTAATCTTTAAATAAAATCTCCATAAATTGCTGCCAAATCCAACGTTTTCATTCACATTACGTGATATTCAATTCCAAACATAGAATTTACAGATCGGTGTCATGTCTCTATTCTCACTTCCTCTTTGCATATCTCAATCCTGAAATAGAGATAGCCACACGACCAAAATACTCGTCCATAAACCACATAACGAACTACACAAAATCTACATCAGTCCCGCGGCGTACAGTTAATACGACCCCATTTGGGAACTCAACACCCGAATCGTTCAATAAACCGTAACATGATATCTCGCAAGAATATCTAGTTTGAAAGAGCTGACATGTAAGAGACGTGTCCCAATTGGTTGTGAGCAACTTCCTCATTATTCCAATCATACAGGTCCCTATTGCTTCGTTAGCGACAATCGTAAATTGTGGCCATTGTAGCGACAACTTGAAATGGATGGAAGTTGGATTGAGGTTGATAACCAAGAAAATCGTTTAGATTGAACTCTCGTTTCCGCCGGGGCTTCGTGCAAAATCTGAACACATTTTCAGAAAGTGAACTCATCACCTATTACTACCAGTAGGTCGTATTCCAAGGTCAAGTCGTACATAGTCTTTGGGCAAGTAGCAACGACTTTCATATAATTAAATTTTATATATTATTAAAATACAACATTATACGTAATGAGATTGTACAAAAATACAAAAATCTTGAAAAACTTAATATGCTTGATGATGTCGACCTTTGAGTGCGTACTGATATAGTTTCCGCTTACAAACAATGGGGCAAATAGGCTTGTGTGACATGATGTCAAACGGCAATGTTTGTCTGTTTGTTTGTTGTTTAACGCCAGTCACTAGTCCAGTTATAAGCCTAAGCTTTTGATGTTTATAAACCGAATTGGTGATATTTCGCAATGATGTTTAATTATAGTGCTGAATGAGAGTATGCATGGTTTTGTTCATTAGTGAAACAAGATTTACATTTAAGCACAACTGATGTCGTTTAGCGTCTTATGTTTAATGTTTCATGGACGTAAATATCAGAATAATGTGAATAATAATGATGATGACAATGATTTGATTTCTTATGTCTAAGCAAAAAGTAAATAAAAGTAAATTACTTCGAGAGCTATCGTTTCTAGTTGGGTATCAATTTCAGGATGTGGACAAGAAAAAGTGGTTCGCGATCGGTTGTCTTCGGAAACTCGAGTTCTCACAACAGATAAATCTGTTGAGGGATCAGTTGCTGGCGGGTTGTATTTCCTGGTAAAATCTCTCTTTCGTCGTTTTGTCACATGTGATGTTCTTTTGAAAACACATCAGTGTAGATTTACTACTGAAACAAGCGTATTTTACAGTGAGATTGTGTTGAGTGATACGACTGCAATTTTGCGCCAGACATCGTTGCACTTTAATTATCTTTGCAGATACGGTATGCACAGAGGAACTGTCTCTGCTCTCCTTCAGTTCTCTGCATGCTTTCTGTCACTACTGAAATTTGTATTATTAAACACCCCTCTATATATAAACACACCTTTGAAGGTACTGTCGCTGCTCTCCTTAAGTTCTCTGCATCCTTTCTGACACTCCTGAAATTTGTATTATTAAACACCCCTCTATATATAAACACACCTTTGAAGGTACTGTCGCTGCTCTCCTTAAGTTTTCTGCATCCTTTCTGACACTACTGAAATTTGTATTAATAAACACCCCTCTATATATAAACACACCTTTGAAGGTACTGTCGCTGCTCTCCTTAAGTTTTCTGCATCCTTTCTGTCACTACTGAAATTTGTATTATTAAACACCCCTCTATATATAAACACACCTTTGAAGGTTCTGTCGACGTCGCTGCTCTCCTTAAGTTCTCTGCATCCTTTCTGACACTCCTGAAATTTGTATTATTAAACACCCCTCTATATATAAACACACCTTTGAAGGTACTGTTGCTGCTCTCCTTAAGTTTTCTGCATCCTTTCTGACACTACTGAAATTTGTATTAATAAACACCCCTCTATATATAAACACACCTTTGAAGGTACTGTCGCTGCTCTCCTTAAGTTTTCTGCATCCTTTCTGTCACTACTGAAATTTGTATTATTAAACACCCCTCTATATATAAACACACCTTTGAAGGTACTGTCGCTGCTCTCCTTAAGTTCTCTGCATCCTTCCTGACACTCCTGAAATTTGTATTATTAAACACCCCTCTATATATAAACACACCTTTGAAGGTTCTGTCGCTGCTCTCCTTAAGTTTTCTGCATCCTTTCTGTCACTACTGAAATTTGTATTATTAAACACCCCTCTATATATAAACACACCTTTGAAGGTACTGTCGCTGCTCTCCTTAAGTTCTCTGCATCCTTTCTGACACTCCTGATATTTGTATTATTAAACACCCCTCTATATATAAACACACCTCTGAAAGTATTCGTGTAATAGTTATGTGACGTTATCATTTCATGGACATTGACAAGGATATTTGTATATAGGAGGTATGGAGTATGTGTGAAGTGACGGTTGCAAAGTCAAAGTCATACGAGATTAATAATAATAATTATTGTTTTCATTGAAATACCGCACGATACATATGTATGCTGGTGCTGGCCGTGCATGTGTGTGCGAGCGTGGGAGAGTGTTTCATCGTGTAAGGTGTACCATTTTATTAATTGCAGTCGTATATCGGATATTTTGTTTAAGGCTTGCAATTATTAGTTTCTTTTTATTTCTTAGCTTATGAATGGGTTTTCAAAACCGTAGGGTGGTCGGTCGATCGCGAAATGAAAAAAGAATGCCTCACAAATATATTTTAAAAACTGATCTCTTATATATGTGGTCATCAATAATGTGAATTTTTGAGAGAAAAAATCTTACATTGGAAACACTTGGAGTGTTGCAGTTTCGATAGTCATTTCTCCCTAGAATTCTACCTTGAAATATCTTTTTACAGATACTGTTGTGAAAGAAAAATTACTCTTAAAATAATAACTTTCTTCCACATTTGGGTCATTTCGGACGGAAGGTCCTCCAAGCAAGTAATAAAACACCCGCTTTCATAAAAAAACATGGTACTGATGCTATGATATGGTATGTTACAAATAATAACACATTATTACTAAACAATACCCAAGAATGGATCATTCTGTTTTGATCATAAATGCTTCGTTGTGTCCACTTCCTTTATACATGACGTCCATTCCGACCTCCCAGTCATTCTTTGAGTTTAGTGATACATCGTGAGCCATATTGGCTGGGTCAGCATCTCATTCACTCAGACATCACTGTTCTTTAGCACACTTTGGTTAAAAGACGAGCCCGTCTCGTACACAGTCGGAAGAAATCGAGGTAGAACGAATGTGATTTCTATTGAGTTGTTTTCTGCGGTTTGCTCTTCATAGTTCTTTAAAAAAGTGAATTTCCATTACAGTGATTAGTTTACGCCACCTAGACTCCATGAATTATGAATTATACATATTTAACCCCTATGATTTCGTTTTACAATAAAATTGACATTTGGATATGACTACTCAAAACGCCGATATTTGGGGTGTGACTACTGACATTGTGCAACGCCATGATCATTAATGATAATTTTTATCATCATTTTCCCCGCCCACCATCGCAAGCCATATGGAATAAAATATATGATAATATGTCCCATCATTATCCCCTCAGCCACACATGCGCAATGATACACCCATCAACTGGTGCATCCAGACACACCCAGTGAATCCCAACCCTCAAAGCTGGGTATTCTCCATCTCCTCCACAGGTAATATTTCTCCTAACAGTCTGGAGGATCCATTCGGAAAATGTACTTGGGTAAACGACGTGTCTCGCACCGCTTGGTGTCTGTATCTTCCATGAATGTGATGCTGCTTCGCTTTCAACCCCATTGTGGGCAACAACGCGCTGTCTGACATTGCACCACATTCGTCAGGCCCGACACATTTCTGAAATAAAAACATGAAATTTGAATGCACCGATTCGCACAATCTGAACTCGAGAATGAATGATGTAAAAACTAGCCCAATTCTAATATTGCCATTTCCCATTTCCAAATCCTGTTTCCTCGTGCTAAAATGTATTTCCGCGATCAAGTGCATCTTGTTAATGTTTCTAAGAAAAGCGCGCTCGGTGACCTGGCAAACCCTTAGCTCTTAAAGTGATTGTTGATTATTCTAGTGAAAAATCTTTACTCTTGTAATTAACATTAATGGTTTCTATTCATCCATCTTACGTAAGACAGGTTCATGTTCCCGCCTGGACACTTGTTTTACGGAAGATGGTATTGCGAGAGTTTGACTTTTAAATGTGTCGGTACATGGTCTCCGGGGTGATTATTTCGGATTGGCTGGAATTCAAAAAGGCAAAAATCTTACGTCTTGGCTGTGGATTTTGTATGAGTTTTCCTCTTGGCGATATCTGGAAAGATAAAATGTGGCATGTTTCAGTTCCTCTGGAAAGATAAAATGTGGCATGTTTCAGTTCCTCGTATCATTATTCCATCCATCATTGAAAGCGGGGAAGTAATGTGGTTTGCTAAATGTTGAACGCCCTTTCGGTTTCTTAAAAATGAGAACCAAGTATAACGAAACGAATTATATACGATGGGTTTTTTTTCAAAACACCCATAGTAAAATCTGTTGATTTAAACATACTTCAGAAATATACTAAAGTAACTGAAAATTTATAAAATAAAGACTGTGCCTCAGTAATCGCTTGTGTATAACGTTAGGTGGAACTGAATATATACTGCTTTCTTTTACTATTACCCACACATGCTGATTTAACTGTCCCTTGCGCGCTCGCTTGTTTGTAACTACTCTATGCATATTGCTATGTCACTGCAGTCCCCATTGGACCCTGGTCACTTTGATGTCACTGAGTGAACTGCTCCACAATATCATTGAAATCAGATCTTTTATTCCAGTACGAATCCACTCTGCGTTACGGTCTGAGGACATCGCCGTTGGAGGTCGCGTCACGTGAACATTCCAATCAACCAATCGTCGCCGAGGCTTCTAAATTCTCGGTAGGAGTGAACGGAGCATACATACGACAATTCTGTTTGTTTAA
The DNA here is from genome assembly GCF_022045235.1 of Haliotis cracherodii. Classification (NCBI taxonomy): domain Eukaryota; kingdom Metazoa; phylum Mollusca; class Gastropoda; order Lepetellida; family Haliotidae; genus Haliotis; species Haliotis cracherodii. The sequence continues at coordinate 39,651,998 of NW_027266308.1, read as the reverse complement.
AACGAACTAAAACGACAAGTTCCGAAAGAAGAAAGTAGAGCGGCGCCATTATTTTGTTGTGTGTGCTTCATGCCATCTGTGCGCCGTGGCATCTACACCCAACAGGGAGTCCAAAAGAAAGAATACTTGTGGTCTGTCTACGTTTTCATTTTTGTGAAAATCGAAACTTCCAAATCAAAGTTGTAAAAACGATGAAGCTGGCAGCTGATTGGCTCAAGAACCCTTCGAAACATATTTTTGATTGGTCTGTGAAAGTGCGTTCAGGTTTCCTCTGACTCGACCTTTTGTTGAGGTGTCCCCAGATTTCACACAGAGAGGTACTGATAATAAAAGATCTGATATTAATCAGCTTCAACCGCTGCACATCGCAAACTTGGATAAGGGAACTTTGATGAACTGCATCTATGGCCTTTTGTAATGTATTGTTTTGTTATTTTTTGTTTGTCTAGCGCCATACGTTTAACGTTCGGAAATATTCCATCTGTATGATTGCGGCCGGCAAATAACCGAACATGGACCAGTGAGCAATGATCATATTGAGACTTTATCAGCCATATCATGATCAGTTACATCATGAGGTGGTGAGGTGAAACTGGGTTTATCGTCGCGTCCAAGATTATTGCACTTATATAGCAACGTGCATGCACGTGTGTGTGTGTGTGTGTGGCTGCTTGTACTAGTCCGGACTGATGCCAATTTGTAGTGCTAGCACACTGAAATACCACGCCGCAGTTCAACATGAATACCCAATTCAAACACAGTATACTGACTCCGAGCCGACCAGTCCTTGTTTTAGCCCCTTAATGCCGAGCGCCAGACAGAGTAACAACAAGTACCATCTTTTAACGTCTTTTGGTATGACGCGGCCGGGGGTCGAACCCCGGACCTTCCGCTCTCCGGGCGAACGCTCTACCACTACACTACGGAGGCGGTTGTTACATAATGAGGCTTCACTTGACCTTATATGTACAATACTTGGATCTTAGATGTCATTGGCGTTTTGCTCCATTCCCACACACAATGCTACAGTAGTCTGCAAAAGGGGAAAAATATACTCCATACTTCGACATTTTGCCGATCTCTGCAATTCAAGATCCCCACAGCAAACACTGCGTCGCGTAATGTACATTAACACTGACGTAAGGTGCGATGCACAGAGCCTAAACATAGACTCGTTGTTGAATAGAGCTCACCTAGCAATATGGCGACAAACTCTTTGAGTCTCATTTTTTTTTTTTTTTCGTTGTAGGCTTACCTATGCCTCGGATATGCCTTGACGTACCCACCGTGTGAACGTGACCGTATACACAGCGGTCACTTCAAACCATACTCCCCTCTTGATGAGCCTAGAACTTATGTGTATAGATGTATTGAAATTGTTCAAGTACAACACTCACTCTTCATTTGGGACATTTCGAGTGCTTGATCACAGTGTAGAATTGAAAACATTGGATGAAGCCGATCTGACAGTGTCCCAGTTATATCATGGCGAGTCGGAGTAATTTTTAGAAGGACTAAAGTGTTGCAGATTGTTTACGTTCTCTACTCCAGTGAAACCTACGAGCACGAGTGCTGACAGATCAACGGTCATATTCGCGGCCCACGACAAACGGATCAGGATAGCTAAAGGATGACTTGTACCATAACTTACGACATCCTGTGCCACTGACCTACCAGATTATTGGATACGTCTGAAGCTGTATATGGGCCTATTGCAAAGAATTTTAAAATTACCCTATTCCTTGACGCACGATAATGACAAAGTTGAGCTATTACGTCTTTCTATATTGCACAAAGTCAAAATGTGTTTGTGACCGTGATCGTATTCGTAATTACAGCGTCTGGTGCCTTATTCCTAAAATCGATTGTTAACTATTTCTAGATGTTCTGAGATTTCTGTTGATCATATTGCTTTCTCATAATCAAATGCTAATGTTTCATCTATAGCTACTGGATGAGATTTAACACTTTCGAAAAGACAAGTATAAGTAGTTCACCTAATCCTACAACACAGGATTTTTTCACGTAACAGACAAAGTTTATATGCAGAGCGACTGTGAATAATTGTACAGCACAAATGACAGCGTCCACATTCTCACACTATAAAACACAATGACACCCCACATCCCAAATACCCATCGCCCGTTCGGGTTAGAATTGAAAAGAAAGTCTCTTTTTTTCTTTTTTTTTGTCGTTGAACGCCGCACTTAGCAATATTCAAGCTATCTGAAGGCGGTCTGTAAGAGATCGAGTCTGGACCAGACAATCCAGTGATTGACAACATGAGCATTGATCCACGCATTTGGGATCGATGACATGCATCAACCAAGTCATCGGGCCTGACCACCCGATCCCGTTAGTCGCATCTTACGACAAGCGTAGTCGCCTCTGACGGCAAGCATGGGTTGCTGAAGACCAATTCTACCCCGGATCTTCACGGGCCACCGGTGTAAAGGAAGGAGTATCAGGTTCGGTGATTGTGTGTTGTCGTAGTCATCGGAGCCGTTGCTCATGCTGTCAACCACATGTGTGTTTGGCCCAGATTATTTTGCACCTGGAATTATATTGACCTCGGCTTCAAAATGACTCATAACATATTACAGCTTTTCGGTGAGACCGCTTTACCACTGACTAAACAGAAAGAAACTAAAACCCTATTTCTGTCGCAGCACGCCGGGCAACTCTTCTTTCTGATCTAAGACAAAGGAGCCTCTGAAGTTCTCAATCCCTTAACATCACAGAGTCATAAATGAGTTCTTCGGGGCGTCCCTACACAGGATAACACGTCAACATCACACAAATATAAACTAGCCTATTAGCTATACCTGAAGCTGTTGAAAGTAAAGGGCCAAACACCAAGGGGTCCGACATCGAAGTCATATGACTAAGCATGCGCGCCTTGCCTGCTGTATGGACTAGCTTTCTGGACGGTGCTCAACGTGTGTCGTGTTCAGCGCCCTGCAGGACCTGACGCGTGATTAGACTGATAACCCCTTGAATGTTTCATGATCCTTCCCCATCATATTACACACTGCGGTAGACACGTTATTTCAGAATAGTAATTAGATCAAATAAAGGCCGCGGTTGCGATGTAGACTTTGTAGAACCATTCAAACCTGCTCATTACTTGAACGCTAAATAACGGCATACATTGATTGATGTTAGGTGTTCAAGGCGTGATACAATGGGAGAAATGGTTATGCTTTTAAAAACTGATGAATTATTTACACAAACTCTGCTATGGGCTATTTTGAGTTATTGTAGCTTGATGTAAGGCCACTTATCTTCATTAAAGCATTCATCCTTGCTACAGCAAACAAACTTCATTTTCGTCGTTTTGCAAAGCGGATGAGCATTCAAGGCAAGGCATATAGAACTATAAACCGTGGGTCATTTCTATCCATTTGTAAAAAAAATTCATCATCTTAAAGATTTTTTTGGACCTGGAGGTGATAAAAAAAATGGAAAGTCTTGGCGTAGTTTGGGTGCTTATAAATATTATTAATCAAAAATCTGGCAGCGGCCTTTCATTACCAGTTTCATTGTCAAAGCGATTTTTACCGTCAGCGGAATAAAACAGACCTTGTCAATCAGATTTCCTTTTCCTCTCTCTGAAATTTCGATTTTGAACGTCGGCGAATCCGTAAACCAAGAAAATCTAACTAAGGCCTCAATTGTCTCCTGTTTCTCAGGAATGGTTCATATCGCTCATTTGCAAAACGAGCCTTGAAACACACCTTCATTAAGAATCACAGTCCGGCATGAAATTTTAATGTTTCTGTTTGTCTTGTGAGGATGTGCTCAGGTTAACAGCGACAGACAATTACTTCATTTCTTGTCAATTATCATTGGTGTCCAAACCCAGACAGGCAGACAAGTAAGCTACAGCCGACCCACCACCTCAGGTAAAATTGCGTAGGATGTTCAATCATGATTTATTAATAATTAAGGAACCTATATCAACGATTAGCTTCGTGGTACTTTGAACGTCGGTAAATGGGGAATGGTTTCTCTACTGAAGATAAATTGGGTCCTTATCTTTATGCGGTTGGTTCGACCTCTGGATCAGTCTGGGAAAACGTTTTAAAAAGTTTTGAATTGAGGACTGTCAAAAGTTTTAGATTAGTTAGACTATGCTCTTTCAAGCACTAATTATGTGTCTGCCAAAGCCCTCATGGGGGTTTTAGTGACACTCAAGTGTCTTTTATACATCAGTCTGTCTGGGACCGAAATGGGCATGCGCGTTTATTTTGATGAAAAATAACACGAGGGAAAGGCACTTTGACAGACATTGAAAAACTTACTTTTGACTCGTGTCTTGTGGCTTTTTATCTTGAAGTTTGGGGACATTAGATATATCGTGGCATTTGGATGAAATTAGTATGGGTGTTCCAGACATACGTGGACCGGACATTTTGGCTCCTCCTTGATAATACAATGTCTCAAACTCAAATCTCACATATAAGCATATCACAATAAAAACTTTATGACCCAGTGGTCAAAGGCGTCGCTATTCGCCGTACGGACGTGTGTGTTTTTCTCCCACGTTAAGCTGACACGCCATGAAGAAATCCTTATTGGTCAGTTTTACGTAAGAAATACGGTGTCTATTGCTCATGACGTCAGAATTTGATAAAATTTCGTCATCTAAGCAATAGGTTGACGTCAGTGATGTTTTTGTGTAGGGATAACATTTACAAAGTTTTTCTTAACTTTCATTCTTAAAATGACACTGGGTAATGTATAGAATAACCCACTATAAACGAAATTACAGATTATGTCACTCGTAAATGAACATATTAAGTAAAACTCGGAGCTTGCGCCATTGATTCACTCGGGAGAGATAATCCATAAGTCCTCGTTCAATGTGTCTGTCAAATTTCTCTAAAACTGTTAAAAGGCGTTATCCCACACCGATAATCTCATTCAGAATGTGTTGTATACAAGTATTAGATTTCGGTTATCTCGGGGGACCGAGGCTGGTCTGAGATATAGCTACATGTATGCATGCCGGACTACGTGAACGTTACACAATCTGAAGGAGAGGTGCCGCAAGCATAAGCCTACTAAATTTATATCATTCACAAACTGTGTATACAAGAGTACACACGATAAGTGTACAGGTTGGGTTTCAGATATACTTCGGTTTTAACCCCTTTCTTAGAGATGTGGCATTGTGAAGCCACAGTCACAGTGTAACTGATGCCATATGACGGAACAAATTGAGTTATTTGTACAAATCCATGTATTCACTGCTGTCGCTATGACATTGCTATTTTAACTCCTCAACAAGACTTGGATTGACGTTGAATTACAAATGTAACAAAGTGTAAAAAATTGAATGAACAAGATAGGATAATGGACATTTTAGGCCCAGTGGAAATGTCAAATATGGACATTACTGATATTGATATTGATATTGCTATACAATTAGTGTTGTTATAAGTCAGTACATGCAACAACTGAAATGAACTAAGTACTTGTATAGTTCTCCTCCGTTGAATACATCTGATAACGATTTCTAAAAGTTTTCTTCATTTATTGAATTATGCAGATCATATGGCCCAAAATGGCCCTAACCATGCCTTATCCTTTACCTTCATTGTTAACAAAGCACGCTATTTTGGTTAGTCCAGTGTCTAGGTCAGTATTGTCCTTCTGTCGATTAGAAGCAAGGGCACAATTCTAATCAAACTTAATGACCCGATAGACACACACCTGATGACTACGCTTGGACAGTGTCCTGTTTCATCAGCGAGATGAACCTGGTCATAAAGGTCAGAAGGATCGATTTAATCCCGTTAACCCCCCACTAGTAATGACTATTGATAATGAGGTTTGAACATAAAAGAAATGAATTTTAAATGTTACTTTACCTTTTCACTGTGCAGAAAGCTATGAGTCCAAGTATTCCGATTAAAACAAACGCCCCACCAATCAAGAGGATGATGCACAAGACGCCACACGTCCAGCTGTCCGGCACTCGTACGCCTCTCACACTGATGATTTTGATATGGGTGTTATTAGCGTCAGACATATTGAAAAATATTCCATTATATTTAACAAAAGTATCGGAGGAGTTCTTTCCCTTCTTGTTTGAACGATTGGAGTTACCTCCCCTTGGTATCAATATTAGCCCTGATTCTGTATCATTTTCACTAAAATGTTTCTCCTTGGTCTCATCACAGTAAGTTCTACACGTATTGTAGCAGTAATTGTTATATAAATCAAACAGACTTTCACACTGGGTGGCGTTTTCCTCCATACATCGTTCTATGACGTCAAGTGTTGTGTTACATGGAATGTAGGAATCATAATGCTGAAGGCATCGCTTTAGAATAGATGTACTCTCCTCACAACTAATCGTCTTTCTGGAAAAATAGTTGCACGCTAGAGTAAAGTTCCAGATAGGAGGGCAGGGCGCGGTGTAGAGGAATTCCGCCATATTGGATTTTCTTCTGTCGTCATTTGACGTTGAGTTGACGTCGTCTGGCGTATCGACGTCTTCGTCGGAAAACTGAAAGTAAAGGACAACTGATATCAGTTTGCATAAGATCAATAATACATTCTATAAGTGTTTCACTAACAGTCTAAACAATATAGGGGCGGTCGGGTAGCCTAGTGGTTAAAGCGTTCGCTCGTCACGCCGAAGACACTGGTTCGATTCCCGACATGGGTACAATGTGTGAAGCCCATTTCTGGTGTCCCTCGCCATGATATTGCTGGAATATTGCTAAAAGCGGCGTAAAACCATACTCAGTCAGTCAGTCTAAACAATATATCATGTATTTATATTCAGGGGAAGAAAAGTACCTCATATCACCCAATTCAGTTAAGTCAAATAAGGTTCGGATGGCTATGGTGTGTGACCCGGCTGGTTATTTCTCATCGTGCCTAAATGGGCTGGATCATTGTTCACGTTATCAACCACTTGTTTGCAAAGCATAGACCGATATTAACATCCGTCTACTTTGTAGGGGATCTGATGACTTTGGACTGACTGATTAATAGCACAGCAGGTATCCTCTGGTCATTGGTTCGATTCCCAATTTTGCCGGATTATGATCCTTGGCCTGTCAACCCCATGTCTGTGCTCATGGGTTTTATCATTGTGGTAAACGACTAGGGCCCAGGCCTTTGGGGTTTCTCCCATATAATACTGATAGACATTAATATATGTTGGATATTTAAAAATGAACAGTACCCACACACTAATTTTTCGAACTTACACATTTGTCATGTTATCATTATGAGATCAATATGAAGAAAAATACGAATATGTTAAACTCGAACAACTGTTCGCCGCGAAAGTACACTCGTTCCAAACTTAACAGCAAGATTCTAGTCATAAATGCCACTCTGTTATTTTCATTTAGACTTCGACAAACAAGTTGATTGTAACGGGGATCCGATGCTCACAATGGTCGACGAGCATATACTGGAATAGGTGAGCACCAGGGAAGACCAATGGCTAGTTATGACTTCACAAAGTGTGTTTCCCCGGAAATATACAACTATGGCGTGGAACGTTGCTCCGACTATCGACCACTTGTTTGTATCGCCTAGACACGATTTTTGATATCCTGGAGAGCAGGGGCGGTTCAACAATTATCAAATATATAATGTTGGGTCTCTAACCTACCGCCGCTATAAAATGTAATAGTACTGTGTGGAACACAGAGACGCTGTCTTGATGTCTGATATTGAACTAATTTTCTTGAGGTATTCTCGTTTAGTAGTCTTCACGTTGAGCAATGAAATACTTAGTATGTATTTTACATTCTTACTGTTAGTGCCCGTGGCGCATGTACGCTGTTCATTCCACGGGCGATAAACAGTATTCTGTTAATGGACTTAAGACAAGTGAAAGACATTAAATCCCATCAAACAAACACAAAGGCAATCTACTTTGTTAAGACTATGGATTACACAGATAAAACGTGACAAGTATGGCACCAGCTCTGCGGGAGGCACTTTGAACGTTCCTCGCCAACAGAATTGAAGAATGTACGCGTGAATCAATGATAATTCAGATCTATCAACTGTCCGTGTGCACATTTAACACAGCTCTATCAAATGTCCGTGTGCACCTGTAACACGTGCTATATCAACTGTCCGTGTGCATTTGTAATCCGTGCTATATCAACTGTCCGTGTGCACTTGTAACACAGCTCTATCAACTGTCCGTGTGCACATGTGACACGTGCTTTGTCAACTGTCCGTGAGCACATGTAACACAGCTCTATCAACTGTCCGTGTGCACATGTAACACAGCTCTATCAACTATCCGTGTGCACATGTAACACGTGCTCTATCAACTGTCCGTGTGCACCTGTAACACAGCTCTATCAACTGTCCGTGTGCACATGTAACAGAGCTCTATCAACTGTCCGTGTGCACATGTAACACGTGCTATATCAACTGTCCGTGTGCACATGTAACACGTGCTCTATCCACTGTCCGTGTGCACATGTAACACGTGCTATATCAACTGTCCGTGTGCACATGTAACACAGCTCTATCAACTGTCCGTGTGCACATGTAACACGTGCTATATCAACTGTCCGTGTGCACATGTAACACAGCACTATCAAATGTCTGTGTGCACATGTAACACAGCTCTATCAACTGTCCGTGTGCACATGTAACACAGCTCTATCAACTGTCCGTGTCCACATGTAACACAGCTCTATCAACTGTCCGTGTGCACATGTAACACAGCTCTATCAAATGTCCGTGTGCACATGTAACACAGCTCTATCAAATGTCTGTGTGTACATGTAACACAGTTCTATCAACTGTCTGTGTGCACATGTAACAGCTCTATCAACTGTCCGTGTCCACATGTAACACAGCTCTATCAACTGTCCGTGTGCACCTGTAACACGTGCTATATCAACTGTCCGTGTGCACCTGTAACACAGCTCTATCAACTGTCCGTGTGCACATGTAACACAGCTCTATCAACTGTCCGTGTGCACATGTAACACAGCTCTATCAACTGTCCGTGTGCACCTGTAACACAGCTCTATCAACTGTCCGTGTGCACATGTAACACGTGCTCTATCCACTGTCCGTGTGCACATGTAACACGTGCTATATCAACTGTCCGTGTGCACATGTAACACAGCTCTATCAACTGTCCGTGTGCACATGTAACACAGCTCTATCAACTGTCCGTGTGCACATGTAACACAGCTCTATCAACTGTCCGTGTGCACATGTAACACAGCTCTATCAACTGTCCGTGTACATGTAACACAGCTCTATCAACTGTCCGTGTGCACATGTAACACGTGCTATATCAACGTTACGATTATTTCTATGCCTGAACATTGCTTGTGGATATTACATAGTACATAGTATGTGCTAGTACATAAATGTATACATGTACATTTGTACAAGACTAAGGGACACAATGCAAGTGTCATACATCAAATAGTCATGTCTATAAAAATATTTAATGACAGCAATATTATAGCAGGAATATTTTACAAACTGATGTTAACATGCATTTATCAAACATTACATGTACCTGCAACACATTCACAGTGCAGCATCATGGTATACATTGTAATTTATAGAGACTATTGCCATGACCCGACACGCGTTGACGACGTGATAGTCCGATAAAACTCCTAATTGGTGCCATAAAGCAATATAATAGTTTTCGCAGATATCCGCGGATTATTCGAGAAGTATTTGCAACTTATCCGCGGAATATACGCGGATTATTCGATTTTTTATTGCAGAACACGATAACAAACTTTTGCGTTGCAGTAAAAGGAGAATAGACTCCCCAGCAAGCATGGTTCCCGGCATCCTACTGCTGCTTGTGAGAGGTGACATAACTACATTGGGTGGTCAGGCTGTGTGACTGATTGCGACACTGTACCCCCGGCCCATGGCTAGGATCTTTGCTCATTCTTTCCATCACTGGTTTGTCTGAACCAGATCCGATTATTCACAAGTCGCCTCGATATAGCAGGAAGACTGTTGCCTGTGGCGTTACCGTATGTGAGTGTGTATCGGAGTTGTATCCATTTTCGTATTGTTTGATAAAAAATGGAATCAAAGTGATGCAGTATCAATCCACGAATATCAGTATTTGATAGTCACGTAAGTGTTCAAGATTCTGAAGAAGAAACCCTACTCACATTTTCAGTTATGGGTCATCTGTCCCTCGCTTCCCATGGGGGTACATTTAATCTGACCGATGAGCGTTTCCCAAAGTTCCAAATACCTTTTTGAGATACCTTGGGCATTGCTTCTGTGGCTGCATACTTGCAATTGAACGGAATAATTTGACCTTTTTCAAGGGATTCATCTGGGTTCTTCCGATACGACCCTACTTCCAAAAATATTTTGTTATCCCAGTCTCTCCTGAGGATATACGGATCTTGTTGGCAAGCCACCGTCTCGAACATAAAAAAGTTAGCAATATTTATGTTTCAAAACCTAAGTCGGAGCAGAAAATTAATATGAGAAATTGATTGAGTCATTATTTGAAGCATTAGGTCTAGATTATATGAATTAGGCCAGAATGGAATCGCAAAGTCGCAAAGAAAAGCATAATGAGGGTCTTCGCAACTTTTAAATTTCTGCATAGAAATTGCATTCCTTAGCGATCGCTTGCATAAAACAACGAACATTCGTTTATGTCTTAGAGACTTTTTAAAACGCAAGGCATGAAAAAGTTAATTGAAGTGAAATAATTTTCAAGAGTAAATCCGAATTTCACACTTTCGTTTCTGATTGATTAACTGTTAATGCATGTAATTATTTTTTAGGCGATGCCTCACGGGTCATGTTGCCATTATTAACAAAACAACTTTCTTTTCAAAGGTTTCTTGTGGATCAATTACAAGCTTTCCTACTTCATTATTTTGCCAACGTTTTTAACCCGCGTTCCTGCTATTACTGTAAACGGTTCTGACAAACACCAACCGAGTTTACGTCAGTTAAATAATTGTGGTTCTCTTTTCTATACATTCGAGTAAATGTATCATGAAATGGCAGGTAGAACTGTATGTCAGACATTAGACTCCCGCGATCATAAAAAAAACATTTCTGAAATGAACGAGGGGAAAGGAGCCCTGTTGAGTAATGTCACATGCACTACATATTGTTACCACAACCTGTAGGACCTTTGGGTGGCTGAACACATTTTGCATTTGCTACTGCAAAAATATGATACCACCTGAAAAAAAGATGTTTTATTGTTCGATCAGACAAAAAAATCCGTTTCTTTCATATTACTAAATTACTCTTTAACTTCTTTTGAGTAGTATATATTCTGGTTCTGGATCCGCATGGAGCCGACGAATGAGGAGCGGGTGCTTATATTATGGAACCTGGTTGATTCTGTGTCATAGTACCACGACGACGTCGAACGTTGATCAAGGAGTGATTGTCGTGATTTAGCTGGAATATTGCTGACGGGGGCATAAAACAACAATCACTCACTAATGTCCCATGAATTTCTTACTTTGACTTGGTCTTGTTGTTCATGTGTTTTTAGGTGAACAATTGACTTGCCTTTGCAGGTGTTTGTGACGGATGCCACCGATGAGACAGGGTACGCTCACCTTTTACGCGAACACCTAGGGTAATCATCAGTATTTGATTGTGATTCATAAACACAAGCTTATGATATAGTCGGAATTTAGTTTGTATTGAGTGAAAAGAATGTTACTTCGAGTAGTGGGAGAAATAGACGCACATGCGTTCGCACAAACAGACAGATGGTCTATAAATAAACAGATAGACAGATACATTGGCAACTAAATCAACGAAGCAATCAACATTGTAAGATAAGCATGAAATCCATTTAGATTTAATAATGAATGTAAAAGACCCCATACTCTCGACGGTATCCGTTATCAATAGTCATCAAACGTGTAGCGATAACATGCACGAACATCACGGATAGTCAAGTGATCTCATCTCCAGTTTGATCTTAGAATCCACGGTACGTGATTCTCGATGCTCGTTGGCTAACATGACAGTATCAAGTCAGGCAGTCTTAACATTCCAAGCGATTAGATGGCGCCTCTCGTCTCATTCGTAAGAACATTCTGATGATGGCACAGAGGAGAAAACCAATGAAAGAAACTGATTTGACGGAACGGATTGAACCATGTGGCACAAACAGGAGCCATTTAGCCAATTTAGGAGGGTTTCTTTTGGTCATGGACGGTGTCTGAGTCTCTCAGGCTGAAAATGGAGTCAGTCCACCGGGATGTCATTTAGGATCTTGTCTGGATGGGGAAGTTGTACAGATGCAGTTTTTGTTTGAACACATACCACATAAAGGTCAATGATGAGCATGGAACATGTTGTTTGTCTCTCGACAGAAAAATGAAAAAAGTTGGAGTTTCGGCTCATTTTTTATATGTTTTTCTATAGTCCAATGGTTCAATGATCAGTGTAAGTGCATTGGTTTCCAAGTTCAAGTTCCAAGTCCTGACATATATGGAATGTGTACGTTCAACAGTTAAACCGTTTTCCGCTATTATCAGTTCAGCTTGTGTAATGGGAATCAGGGCAACAGTAGATCCCTGCCATCTGTAGATAGGGAATCAGGGCAACATGAGACCCCTGTCATCTGTAGATAGGGAATCAGGGCAACATGAGGTCCCTGGCATCTGTAGATAGGGAACCCGGGCAACAGGAGGTCCCTGTCATCTGTTGATAAGGAACCCGGGCAAGAGTAGATCCTTGACAGCTGTAGATAGGGAATCAGGGCAACATGAGGTCCCTGGCATCTGTAGATAGGGAATCAGGTCAACATGAGGTCCCTGGCATCTGTAGATAGGGAATCATGTCAACAGGAGTTCCCTGTCATCTGTAGATAGGGAATCAGGGCAACATGAGGTCCCTGGCATCTGTAGATAGGGAATCAGGTCAACATGAGGTCCCTGGCATCTGTAGATAGGGAATCATGTCAACAGGAGTTCCCTGTCATCTGTAGATAGGGAACCCGGGCAATAGTAGGTCCTTGACAGCTGTAGATAGGGAATCAGGGCAACATGAGGTCCCTGGCATCTGTAGATAGGGAATCAGGGCAACATGAGGTCCCTGTCATCTGTAGATAGGGAATCATGTCAACAGGAGTTCCCTGTCATCTGTAGATAGGGAACCCGGGCAATAGTAGGTCCTTGACAGCTGTAGATAGGGAATCAGGGCAACAGTAGATCCCTGTCATCTGTAGATAGGTAATCAGGGTAACATGAGGTCCCTGGCATCTGTAGATAGGGAACCCGGACAACATGAGGTCCCTGTCATCTGTAGATAGGGAACCCGGGCAACAGTAGATCCCTGTCATCTGTAGATAGGGAACCCGGGCAACATGAGGTCTCTGGCATCTGTAGATAGGGAATCAGGTCAACAGGAGTTCCCTGTCATCTGTAGAAAGGGAACCCGGGCAATAGTAGGTCCCTGTCATCTGTAGATAGGGAATCAGGGCAACAGTAGATCCCTGTCATCTGTAGATAGGGAACCCGGGCAACATGGGGTCCCTGGCATCTGTAGATAGGAAACCCGGGCAACAGTAGGTTCCTGTCATTTGTAGCTAGGGAATCAGGGCAATAGTAGGTCCCTGTCATCTGTAGATAGGGAATCAGGGCAACAGTAGATCCTTGTCATCTGTAGATAGGGAACCCGGGCAACATGGGGTCCCTGGCATCTGTAGATAGGAAACCCGGGCAACAGTAGGTTCCTGTCATTTGTAGCTAGGGAATCAGGGCAAAAGGATATCCCTGTTATCTGTAGATAGGGAATCAGGGCAACAGTAGATCCCTGTCATCTGTAGTAAGGAACCCGGGCAAGAGTAGACCCTTGACAGCTGTAGATAGGTAATCAGGGCAACGGTAGATCCCTGTCATCTGTAGATAGGGAATCAGGGCAACAGTAGATCCCTGTCATCTGTAGTAAGGAACCCGGGCAAGAGTAGACCCTTGACAGCTGTAGATAGGGAATCGGGGCAAAGGTAGATCCCTGTCATCTGTAGATAGGGAATCAGGGCAACATGAGGTCCCCGTCATCTGTAGACAGGGAACCCGGGCAACAGTAGGTCCCTGTCATTTGCAGATAGGGAATCAGGGCAATATCTACTCGATGTCATTGACAGATTGGGAATCGGGGCAACAGTAGGTTGATGTCATCGACAGATAGGGAATCGGGGCAACAGTAGGTCGATGTCATCCGTAGATAGGAAATCAGGGCATCATGAGGTCCCTGTCCATAAGTGGAGCTTTGCCAACACTGTTGAATCGAGGATACAACACTAGCGAGGTGACGTTCCAAGCCGTCATGAAAGATGCAGGTGGTACTTGATGCTGTTGTTACAGCTCCATAGCTCTATGTATCACGATGCAGCTCTGATATCACAGTAACTGGGGGCACGGGTGGCCCAGTCGTCTAAGGCGTCACGATTCGCTGTGCAGAGGTGCATCCCTTGGGCACGCTAGAAACCTATGATTGCGGGTTCTAGATTTGTCAGCACCATACCCGTGTTTGTGGATTTCACCGAAATGGCAAACCTCTGAGACCTGCATCACTTCGGGCTTTCCTCCCATATTAAGCTGACATGCCGCGATATAACTGGAATACTGTTAAAAGCGGCGTTAAATCCAACTCACTCACTCACTTACAGTAACGGGGCTAAAACCGTGTAAATTCCATTTATATATTCACTGCTGAAATATATATATTTAATTTTGATACATTCAATGTTTCAAGGGAGTTTGTTTTGAAGTCGAAGGCGATAATTAAGTTACATCTGTCGGTGACATTACATCGTTTTGGTGACACTCATGAGCACGGACATGCTGGGATACCATGGGTATTGATTGGCACAAATTCGAAATTCAAAATAACGAATAACGTTTCCTGATGCGACCAAGGGACGCAAACACCTTATATCACACTCCTTTCATAAGCTCATCACAATAAAATCAAAGCAGAGATCATTATCAGTTTTGACCCTACCATCTAAAGCTACATCTGTGTTAAAGGGGATTCAAGCAAAAGATACTTATTATGCTTCTACTCAATTCAAGTATACTCAATTAAGACATTCTCAGCTGTGGAGCATCTGAAAGATTTCTGTACTGATTCATCTGGAAGAACATTTCCGTGCACTCGAAGTTTGGATGCCAGTGTCTATTATCCAACATCGGATGTACCATGTTGGATATCAATTGGATTATTCAGAGGAACTACATCACTAATTATACGTTTTGCGATACTCGATAACAAATGCACCAAGTATTTTCACTCTCAAACCTCTCCTTTATGACTCATTACAGATAACCTGAAAACATAAGCATTCTTGCACCGGGGCTCTCTGGAAGCACCGAGTACAATTACAAAGACCTGTTTGGTAATGGGATTTTGTAACAGAAGAAGAGCCACCGAAACTCAGATATAATTCTGCATCACACTAATAATGGCGTCATGTTAGCCAAGGGTTGAAAAGAAGTGTCAGTCGGTATGAGACAAAATGATTAAATTCTTTCTTGACATGGCAATCAACTTTGATTCTGAACTCCATTGCAATTCATACAAAGGAAACCTCTGAAGACTGTCCAGTGTGTGTGCATAGGAGGTCTGTAACTGGTGCTGTAAATATACACCCTTCATCCAAATTCAACTTCTATAATTACATCAATCCATAGTTAGCTCCATTTTACAGTAACTTTACTGTAAACTTGTTTTCCGACTCCAATTTTTCTGTCGGCGAACATACCGGTCTGGCAAGACGATGGAAAGGATGAACATTACGCCTTCCAGATAAAGTCGTTGTTCGATTAATTTTCAAAAGAAGAGATAGAACTATTGGTAATCCTATCCAAGCCGTAGTCTAGTTTGTTCAAGCCATCATACTTCCTTTGATATGGTAATAAGTGCTGTCTAATCATCTTTCAGAACAAAGCATATTGCACGCTGGGGAGTCATACGTCATTGGAATCGATACTAATAATGTAAGCGGAGATTAGTTCTATCATTTTCATCATCATTTCTAATATATAAAAATATAGCTATCGTCATATCTAAAAACGATTTGTGTTCCTCGCCTAATCCAATGCAATTTCATCAGAACACTGAAGGTACTTTCTAAAGATAGCTGAGGAATTAATGTGATCATAGTTTTGTAACAAAATACAATTCCTACAGTATTAAAGATATTTTATTAGTTGGGCAAATATATTTGCAGCAAGCTGAGCTGTGTATGTTTGAAACTGAGTGTAGTAGTGGTGGTGGTGGTGATGGTGGTCCGGGGAACAATAGGTCTTCAGCAACGCATGTTGGCCATAAAAAGCGACTATGCTTGTCGTAAGAGCCGACTTATGGTTATAATGGTTAGGATATATTGTTTCAATTAATTCAATGATATGTATATGAATTCTCGTTGATCCAGAGTTTTAAATTTAATCAATCGGATTAATTAATTTTTGTTTTAACGAATGTATCTATTGCGATATGCCCTTTATCGAAAGTTCGCAATAACGAGGTCTCAAATTTTCTCATCTGCATTTTTTTTTTAATAAGGTTTATGTGATGCCGAACAACGAGCTATGCCATATCCCAGTTGTGTGATAAACACATATCATGTGAAATATGAACCAAAACGCCATGTAACACATTTCAAGCGTATTCCTCCTTGAATAAACGTACATTTGAATAAAAACGCCATCCTATTATCTTCTCCAACATCCGCGTCTGAAAATCATCAAGACGACGACTCGAACCATCAAATGCATATTACCATCGCGAGGTACCCGATGAGTTCCGATAATAGGGCCTGAATTCCGGGACCCTTCGGCTGTTAAATGATCATCAACGTTGGCAGACCCCACGTTCCGGCAGTGTGTCGTAAACAGACTAATGTACGCCATGGCGGTTAAAACCTCATTAGTTCAACATCCATGAACATAGTATTAATGTGATGAGAATCAGGTACCTAATTTTCCCTGGTATGCTGAGAAGACGGTTTTAGCTGGGAATAGCGAGACTTACAACTGTTCCCCATGTGACGCTGGTACACGTTATTGGCGTTGACGTTAAACGAGAATTGGAGTCTCATTCCTCAGCGTGATAATATTTTACCTAGATCGTATACATAACTGCTACAAAACATCGTAATGGGTTTTAACAGTGCCAGTGAGACTGATGTTGTTTTTTGCTTCATTATAAAATGGATTTTTTTAAAATTAGGTATACGTACAACGTCATGTAATGGATTGACTGTTCTTTATATTTCGTAAAACGACGGATATCATTGACGTCACTACAACGTTGATACACACAACAACGTAAGGTACGGTTAAATCTCATAGATATAGAAAATTACGACTCTTCGAAAATTGAAACAGACAAACTCCTCGTAGTATCACTTTGCAAAACATGAATTGTGAAGTGTCTACTTCGACGGTGGGCTTCTTTTTAATTATTAGGTTTACGGTTACGCCGACCCAAATAAAAGAATGTTGCAGAATCTGTTTGTATGCTTTTTTAATGTCAAAAGGGTTTAAAGCTATAGGAAGAGAATTAACGCTATGGCTTTTCATTCAGAAAAACACTTTTTTACAAAAAGGTAAACATATTTCACCGGAAGGACAATTATTCCTAAAATCATTGAAAAACACGATTTGTAAACTTCATTTTATATCAACCAACCACCCAATGGTGTTTGTAAAGAATTTAACCACGCGATAAGAAAACGAGTCACAATATGCTTGAATGCTGCATTTTGTAATATTCTTCCAGTATCATGGCAGGGGATTACCAGAAATGGGTTCAGCACATGATACGTTATCAGAATGAAGGGTCAAGAAGCACACAGCACCTTGATCATACAGACTGGAGGGCAGTCGAGTGTGGAACAAGACAAACATTAAGGTAGCGTTTTCAATGAAAAGTTGGCTAGAATGTTACAAACGCCATTCCGTGGGCACTTTGTTCCCATGCTCCTGTTAATTTTAACATACAACAACAAACCTCATATTAAAGTAACTTGCTATACTGTTGGGTGTTAAAGTGACTATGATCGACCTTTTGTCATGAGGGGCGGTCGGGTAGCCTAGTGGTTAAAGTGTTCGCTCGTCACGCTGAAGACCCGGGTTCGATTCCGGACATGGGTACAATGTGTGAAGCCCATTTCTGGTGTCCACCGCCGCGATATTGCTGGAATATTGCTAAAAGCGGCGTAAAACCAAACTCACTCACTCACTCACTTTTGTCATGATCCGATCCGATGCAGTATTTAAAAATTGATATAAATCGTCAACGCCAGAGAACAACCAGTCTCGATTATCCCAATAGATTCCAATGGACGTAAAAGGCAAGAAAATTATATGAATGGATCATCGAGAGTAAGTAATGACGAACAAAACCAATTCCCAATGCTACATATGGCGTGATCTGGCGTTGTCCGGTTTAGAGTGAATTCATATCATTACACTATTCCTGCCCGAGGAAGTGTGCAGATAACGGAATAAGCCGAGCGGATCCGAGTGGTACTGAGGGTGTGTTCCGGTCTAGAATCACCATGGGGACACCAACAGGAAAGCAAGTTCCATCAATAAGCAGAATGAATAAAACATCTTTTAACTAGACATGTTTGATGTCTTTGAATCCCCGATTGAAAGATTCTGATATCTTTGATTGGAAAGCATAACACAAATATTTCTGTCCACATACAACATAAAAGCGTAATTACAAGAGGAAACCTATCTATTTCATTATGCTACGAATAACACTTCAACCCTACGACAAAGTGGGTCCAAATATACATCTGTCGGTCCTATACTTCAACATTATATTATGAGAACTAAAAGCAAAAAGCTATTCCATCATCTGTGATCCCGTTATAAAAGATTGTTCGGGATTAAAAAGAGAAATACCTCAACGTACAAAGACATTTCTTGCTTCCCCTCTTTCACCTTCATAACTCGGGAAAATGGTTCGTTAATTAAGATCACAGGCCGATGTTCTTCACCACACAAGAGATCTATCAAGGCAGCTAAACACGTTCTTGTGTGAAGGCGAACAAAAAAATGTTTACGTCTGAAGTGTGCATCTGTACCGGTGTCTCTGGGTCCTGTGTTCGTCTGGTTGAGATAGTCCCCGTGGGATTAATTAAACCTTGGTAAAGTCAAAATGAAGATAGCTATTCGGTGACCGGTGTTATCAAAGCTAGACAGCAGCGTCTTTCATGGGCCCAGTGTAACAGGCCTGTTATTGTAGCAGAACTGCACACGTACAGCCGTTGTAGTTATTGGCTCCAGTGATACGCTGTGAAGGGACTTTATGCTGATCGTTAGTGTTTGTGTAACGGATCTGAACATTAGCTTAAGAGTATAAAGTGCGATGTGACCAGTGGAGAGACGGGAAGTACCTCCTTAAATCTGAAATCATCCCTCAACACATCTCTTTTACGACACCAATAAGATGATTTAGGAGGAAATTTCTACATGTAATTGCTGCATTTCTACATATTTCAACACATTATCCCTGAGACCTTCTCTCGTGTCCTTCACTTTCTACTCCAATCCACAACCTTGCGTTCCTTATTTAACCCTTGTACTTTACCACTGCCCCACCCCACCCCAACACAAACACGCACTCTTGTTTCTACCTGATTACTTGTTTCATATTTGTTTTGTTTTGATCTATCTTTCTTTCTCTCCACGGCTCCTGTGGAGTTTCGAGGCGGTAGTCGTTGGAGTCGACTAAATTGTGGATCGGGTGGTTGCTCGGAGTAGCCTTGTTGATTGATTTGTCAACAAACCCTGACGGTGAAAAACTCAAATGAAATCTCCGACGATAACAGTGTGGGGGACGTATTTGACCTGGGGGTCCAAGTGTGTGTTTTCGTCACTCGCATACCCACTGTCCTTTCTACCATGACCTCGCCCCTCCCCTACTACCTATACCACCATTTAATCTTCTCCTCTCATTCTACCACCCACAGGCAACATGAATAATATATATGCATTAGCTCTATTCCTACCCCCTAATAGCAACACTTCCCCTCCCATCATACGCGGGTCCAAGTGTCCGGATTTGTCATTTACTGAGTAGTTATCAATTAGGAGGTCTTACATGTGATCGGGCTACTACATGTAAATGTATGACAAAACTGTAACCAGTTCACAAACTACTGTTCCACGGCTTGTTTGCATTCAACCAGCACTTGTATGTCAACTTGGAATAAAAACACCGCACCCTTCCTTTTCCAAAGCGCTGTATCCGCTCGTCATCTCTCTCGCGCTCTCAAACCCTCTTCTCTTGCATTCCTTCATATTTCTTCGGCTCATATTTCTTCTTTTCCCGTCTCATTATCAATTGACTTCCCCACAAAGCCATTCTTCCTTATGATTGGCTCGCCATGGCAAATTGGCAAAGCAATGCATAAGGTATGCAGTATTATTCACTTAAAAACCTATGTACTTCGTCAGATATTAATGTATTGTTGACATTTACCAAGTTCTTAATACATCTTTGAAGGACGGTTCCTCCAAATAAGTACTTTTGTTTATTTGAGTCTGTATATCTTCATGGGGTGACTCAAATTATGATATAAAAGGTTTTGTACTTTAGGACACGTGGCCTTTAATGCAAATAAACCTGTCTGACTGTCTGCATAAGGTATGTGTCAATGTATCACTATTAATGTAGCTGTGTGATGATAGCCTAATGATGAATGACGCACTCGATTACGTTCGATATCATTAAGATCACAATGCCATTTCCAGCTTAATGTAGGAATTTCTCTCAGATTCAGAACTGATATTGGAGATGTTATAGCTTCTGATGTGTAAGTATCATGCTGCTTCGGCGGACCAGCTGTCTGTCATGATCTGTAGCGTCTAGTCTGCTGGGCAGGTATTTCAGACCATAAGATGTGAAATCACGCCCCCCGCTGCCATATTGGATTGTGTCAACACCTTGTCTCATCTTGTACATTTCATGTACATTACACTGAGCTGAAGGTACAGACAGCCATGTTAATAATGCTAAAACCCTATAGTCAGTCGGCAGTTTGTGTACAATTATCTCTCCACGTTACTTGCATGTGCATTACACTGAGCTGAAGGTACAGACAGCCATGTTAATAATGCTAAAACCCTATAGTCAGTCGGCAGTGTGTGTCTCCCCATCTTACTTGCATGTACATTACACTGAGCTGAAGGTGCAGACAGCCATGTTAATAATGCTAAACCCTATAGTCAGTCGGCAGTGTGTGTCTCCCCATGTTACTTGCATGTACATTACACTGAGCTGAAGGTACAGACAGCCATGTTTATAATGCTAAAACCCTATAGTCAGTCGGCAGTTTGTGTACAATTGTCTCTCCATGTTACTTGCATGTACATTACACTGAGCTGAAGGTACAGACAGCCATGTTAATAATGCTAAAACCCTATAGTCAGTCGGCAGTGTGTGTCTCCCCATGTTACTTGCATGTACATTACACTGAGCTGAAGGTGCAGACAGCCATGTTAATAATGCTAAACCCTATAGTCAGTCGGCAGTGTGTGTCTCCCCATGTTACTTGCATGTACATTACACTGAGCTGAAGGTACAGACAGCCATGTTTATAATGCTAAAACCCTATAGTCAGTCGGCAGTTTGTGTACAATTGTCTCCCCATGTTACTTGCGTGTACTTTACACTGAGCTGAAGGTACAGACAGCCATGTTAATAATGCTTAAACCCTATAGTCAGTCGGCAGTTTGTGTACAATTGCCTCCCCATGTTACTTGCATGTACATTACACTGAGCTGAAGGTACAGACAGCCATGTTAATAATGCTAAAACCCTATAGTCAGTCGGCAGTGTGTGTCTCCCCATCTTACTTGCATGTACATTACACTGAGCTGAAGGTACAGACAGCCATGTTAATAATGCTAAAACCCTATAGTCAGTCGGCAGTGTGTGTCTCCCCATGTTACTTGCATGTACATTACACTGAGCTGAAGGTACAGACAGCCATGTTAATAATGCTAAAACCCTATAGTCAGTCGGCAGTGTGTGTACAATTGTCTCCCCATGTTACTTGCATGTACATTACATTGAGGCGAAGAGTGTCTGACACTGAAGAGGACACTGTGGTATGTTGTTGGTATATGCGTGTACCATGTCTCATCTTGTACCTTGCATGCACATTACACGAGAGATAAACTGCACAGACAGCGACGTGACACAGATGGTGATTCTAGCAGGCAGAATATACGAGAATACCTTCTTTCACGTTGTATATTGCACCTACATTATTCTGAAATGAAGGCGTATACAGCCAAGTCAATCTTCAAAGCATTTAGTTAGTCTGGAGTCGGCGAGTGCTTGTCTCACGGGGTACACCTTGTGTCATCACTAATTTTCAGTGATCCATTCAAATACTTTTTACCGCTTTTTTCTTTGAGTTTTTTATTGGCATGTACACGACATCGAGATGAAGCACTGGTAGCGACTATTCACAATAATGTATTATTGCGTAAGTATATCAGTCAGGCAGTTAGAATATACTCCTTTATCACGGTATACATTGCACGTGCGTTATTACATTGAGATGAGTGAGTGAGTATGGTTTAACGCCGCTTTTAGCAATATTCAAGCAATATCACGGCGGGGGACACCAGAAATGGGCTTCACACATTGTACCCATGTCGGGAATCGAACGCGGGTCTGCGGCGTGACGAGCGAACGCTTTAACCACAAGGCTACCCGACCGCCCCACATTGAAATGAAGGCCCCTAAGAGGATGTTACACCATTATACAGTACAGTAATGCTGTTCCTTGCTGTACAGATCACGTGCATTGCATGAGAAGCAGGGTTAGACAGCCATAATAAAGAATATTGAGTTTGGCAGTCAGATAATACCCTTTTCAGTGTTATCCATTGCAGGTATATCACATCGACAAGAAGGAAGAGACAACTATATCAAATATGCACTGTGGCGTAGAGACATGTAGTGAGTCACAACATCAATCATGTTTTGTACCATAAAAAAATTCTTTTTCTTCTGACAAGCATGTGTCAGGTTTAAACTAAATTTATATAAAATTGATGTGAAAAAACGATCGTATGATTGCTTTTTCACTTTGGTGAATTTGTGCAGTTATTTACCGTTATTAATGTGTATTTTGTTTAAAAGAGTTCTTTTTTTCTACAGAGCATAGTTAATGCCTGTATACCACACACAAAACAGTGAATTCGTGTCTATACTTACGAAATTGGTAACAGTCATATATGTATATAATACAGCATCAGATCAGCAGTTTAGATCTGTAGTCTCCATATCTTATGCCGACACTAAATTGATATCAGTGAGTGAAATAATCGAGTCAAGCCAGCAACATCCCATGGGGTACGATGAAACGCGATCAACCAAGTCCCGGAGCCAGACCACTAAGTCCGCTGTCATTGGTTACATGTACCTATACCCCAGAGTTCCGTGGGGTTAAATGACATCATAAGATACATTCCCATGCTTCCACTAGAAATGTTCGAATGTTAAACATAATTTGATGTTGACTTCCTAACGCTTTGAAAACACAGGCTGGTGGATAAAGCCTTCACGCGATTGGCGCGAAGTGACGGGCACAATGATTGACCCAATACAAAACTGATTGACACCATATGTGAAGCCAAAACTTGATCCACCGCTAAGATAGGGCTGGAATATTACTGCAAAACGTGCGTAAAACCTAACTTACTCATACACACTTTGAAAAAGCATTAAACAATTTCTTTTACTTGATATCATGTACAAATAATATGGTAAGATGGTATGAAGCAAAAATGTTATGTTTCTGCTTCTGACATTTAAGTGTTTTTAGATATACACAAATCATTGTACATATGCTCCCACCTTGAGACATTTTAAGGTGACGTGTCAGAATATTGTTGTGTGTGTGTGTGTGTGTCTGTGTGTGTGTCTGTGAGTGTTAATGCTCTACTTTGTATTGATCTCTCCTCTGCGATTGGATCATATATATATATATATATACTATATATATACTTTAGATATATATACTTTAATCCTTTAATCAATATGGAGAATGTTGGACATTTAAAGAATTGCATGAATAAACTATCCGACAGGAATGATAAAGAAACAGTAATAGCAAAGTCAATAATAATAATCACTAAATCCATTGTGTTAATGCATTTAATAACTGTTCAGATGAACAGCGATAGTTGCTAATAAGGAACTGAACGGAATGTCCGTGGACTCGTATCTTGAGTTGAATTATGACTGTATGTCCACAGTAAGTTGTCAGGGCTGACAGAAACATATAAACAAAGGGCCTCCTGCCTCTTGATACAACTGATAGCATCAGCTTGATACAGATGCTGGAAAGTTAGACCGTGGTCGGTCGATAACGATATACTTGCATGCACGTCAGACACTAATCATTACGTGCATTTCCCATTTTAATCTCTAGGCGTTTCAAATCATATGACGAACATATTTCTATTTTGTTTATTCTCTCCGACAGGTGTGTTTGCAGATATTAAATCTGTGATTACAATTCATTATCTTGTTGGGGCAACACAGTTAATCATCCCCGACCAATTATACGTTCAACGGGGTCCTACTGTGTTCCTACCAACATATAATATACACACGCAAGGTGTCCTGACTCACCGACTGTCCGAACTTTAACACCAAGAGGTTCATATGATTTTTTCATTTATTTCTTCCAATCATCTTTGCCTTCCCTATTCCTTTTCCACTTACAAAACGGTCCTTGATGTCGAAACAAACGCGTCGCATTTGCTGTGAGGTCTTCTCTTCTTTTACATAATTGCATTTTCAAATTGTTATCATCAATATAATCGTACGTATTTGCATCATTATAAAAAGAAAAAAATATTATTATCTCATTTGCTGTTCAAAACACACAACCTCACATCCATGTACGACGATAAACTGTTCTCACGCACGAGTCGAATTTCATTGATTTTTTTGTCGTTGGGATCTTTAAGGGATTTGGGTTGTCAGCGGGGCCTAAGCAATAAGTCTGTAACACAATTTGTAAATCTTTTCATCTCTAGTATGCTTAAGATCGACTTTTGTAGCCTCCCCATTACTTGTGAGATTTTTAACTTCCGACCCGTGAAACTCGCGTATCCGTTTCCTCCGAGGTTTAAGTGTGTCTTCGGTGTGTGCTGATTAAAACCCATTTGGCAACGTCTTTCGCACCCCATGTGACCTGCTACTATTGATTCCGTGGTAAAAAATATGTAGCTTTCTGTTTCTACAAAAACATCAATGAATTACACAGAACAAACGTGAAATGAATCATACTAATCTAGCCCCAAAGGAATCGAGGTTTCTAATACGAGCTGAATTCAATGTGAGTGTTTTTAAAAGAAACAAAACTAACACCCTATCCGTATCTTCTGGTATCTTTCAGGTGTTAATTTATGGTTTTATTTTGTTTTATTCATGAATAATTCCGTTTGGAGGAGGCTATCGACATCTGCATGTTGCCTTAATCAAATTTGCACGTATGGCATATATAGCGGAGAAGCCGTAATACACTGACTGTGATAACATCAATTCGCTGTTATAGCCTATTCTATATAATCGGAATCCTACATTGGATTCTGCTTCATGGATTCATTTTTCATGATAATTGGAATCGTTTTGACGCTTTTATTCATGTGAAGTTCCACAGATTATGAGATTTACCAAATCGCGTGTTTGAAGAAAAGATGGAATTATCGAAACGGCTGAAGCGCTAGTGTTTGAAATTGGAAGGTTTCTGGCCGAAGTCTGGCTGACTTGTGTAATATATTACCCTGACGAAGTGGTTCGGTTTGTTAAAACTTGGGCAAGAGCTTTTTGTCTCCCTCGCTTGATTTGGCCATACGGTGCAGGTATGCATTGGCATTTGTCACAGCGAAATAGACTGGTTTCCAGCTCCCATTAAAACCGGAAAAATTCGGTGATGGTTTCCCGTTTCTGGTTGAAGGTTTTTATTACGTTTCAGGTTTGGAAATACTGAACCACAGGAAATTGAATGGAAACCAGATTAACTCATGGAAGACTGACTGGCAACCCACAGGAAAGGGATAACTTGAAAGTGTCTTAAATCATTAAACAGTCAGTAAACCAATGCACAAGGAAATGTTGACTTAACCGAAACGGTTTTCTATATTCCATATTGTCATCTTCAGTCTCTCACAATTTACATTATAGAAGCCTTCATAGTTGCAAGAATCACACGTTCCATTCTTTAAGCTACAGATGTATAGTTGCATATGTCAAACGTCAATGTATTAATGTCGTATTCATCCCCGTAACCACGTTAAGTGATACAAGGAACCAAACAGAAGCATCACATTCCTAAACCCACTCAATAACCTATCCGAGACATGCAACAAGCAATACTGTCACTCTCAACAGCTAAAATACCATCCTAAGAACCCTGCAAATACAATCTGACCATATCTCTAGCCAACTGTTCCCTGAAAAACAATTTTCACATTATTTCTCGATGGGGCAGGCCAAACGTCATAAAGTGCAGCTGGCGTCTGACTATAAACGCAAGTCGGAGAACTTAAAAGCAGCATAAATCAAAGAGGAAAAGCTTGAGCTCAGGTGAGATAAAGATGAACCAGACCGATAACAATATTACATTCCCGAGGAGAGCCAACAGCTGTGCCGTGTCGTTCAGTAATGTAATATACCGACCAGGCACAGTGTGCGATTATGGTATTGTCAAGAAGAGGGCACGCCTTTCATGGACAGCTTTTGATGACTATATCTAGACGCTCAAGCAGCTATTATGTCTGTATTGAGAAGGACCGGAATTTGGTTTTCATTTATAGTCTTTCAAGCCTTTATTCTCATTTAATGACCGCCAACCTGCAACCTGTACGGATGATTTGCGTGACCAAGGATTGATGCACAAAGCGTTACTCGGTACGTACTCAGCGCCCCTTTGGCATCAGAAGATTTCAATTCCGACTTGGAATATCCGATAATATCGTTATTCATCAACAAAGGGTTTTTTCAAATGAAAGTCGGGCATATCGTGCAAATACGAGACGCTGTTTGTCTAACATCACCGATGCATAATCTCATCTGTGCACATTTTATATAACATCAAATTACATGACGTCACCCGTGTATTTTTATATAATACCGGTGCACATTTTATCACAGGTGCATACATCCAACAACATCATCGGTACATATTTAATAAATGACCGGTATGAATATTCAATGTATATTATAAACATCATCGGGTGTGAGTAACAAAACAGCAACTTGTCAGGACTGCTCCTTCGTTCAAGCAACAAATCACGTCAAGTTATAGTACTCGTGTTGAATGCTGCGTCCGTTTTCAACTCAGAATGACTTCTGTGTTCAACTGTTTCCGACATCATTTTATTTGCACGTAAACTGACACTTCCACGTGGTACGAATGTCTATAGAATGACAATGGAAAACCTAACTTAAATAGAATACGAACCTATAGATCATTCGAAAATAAAATGATTCTAGAAACACATGTTAACCGCCATTGCACCAAGGTAACATGGTAAGGTCTATGCTAAACGTCATTGCGGTACGCGTCATCTCGTGATGAACGTGGCCCTGAAACACGATCATGCATAGCCCCAAAAAGACAGATTACGTGTTTGTTTGTTTGTTTGTTTCTTTAACGCCGCACTCGGCAATATTCTAGCTATATGGACGGCGGTCTGTAAATAATCAAGTCTGGACCAGACATTCCAGTGTTTGACATCATGAGCAACCGATCCCGTTAGTCGCCTCTTACGACAAGCATGAGTTGCTGAAAACCTATTTGGGGCGGTCGCGTAGCCTAGTGGTTAAAGCGATCGCTCGTCAGGCCGAAGACCCGGGTTTGATTCCCAACATGGGTACAATGTGTGGAGCCCATTTCTGGTCTCCCGCCGTGATATTGCTGGAATATTGCTAAAAGCGGCGTAAAACCATACTCACTCACTCACTCACTGAAGACCTATTCTACCTCGGATCTTCAGTGGTCCAGTATACGTGTACATGTATGTACAATATGCACTTTTAATGCTTTCATCTGTTAATTGTTTGTTATTTTCAATCTGATTTATCTCATGAACTTTTTTATATAACTACAAAGTTGTATGTGTATGCATCATTTGACAACTTGTTTTATTATGTCTCTGCCTTAAATTGCCTTTTCGCTATATCTTATATGAGTCAAAAACGATACAATGGTTGACTTGACAGAAGAAATTCTGCTTCCCAGTCCCGATATTCTGCGTCCAGGAAC
Organism: Haliotis cracherodii; assembly: GCF_022045235.1. Taxonomy (NCBI): domain Eukaryota; kingdom Metazoa; phylum Mollusca; class Gastropoda; order Lepetellida; family Haliotidae; genus Haliotis; species Haliotis cracherodii. Next base: position 39,623,692 of record NW_027266308.1, on the reverse strand, counting down.
TTCTGCATTTAATTGATTCTGTGACCTAGCCCGACACTGCTTGTACTCATAACGTCAAGTGGTTTAATTTGTAATTGGTAAATAATAATTCATTTGTCAATGGAAAAGAATAACCAGCCAAGATTTTCTGCCGAAACAGATTCCACTTTGCGTTAAGGGCAGACAGCTGTGGAAATTATAGGAAAGGGCCACTGAAAATAAGTGATGACACCCGGTGTTCGCGCAATATCACCAGAAGGCTGCGTTTAATTGATAACGTCAACGTAACCTCGATTAACTGCCTAAAACAGACCACCACCCCCACCACCCCCACCACCCCAAGATCCGGGTTAGATTTGGTCTTCTGCAACCCTTGCTTGTCGTAAGAGGCGACTAATTGGTTCGGGTTTTCAGGCTCACTGATTTGCTAGATGCATGTCATTATATACCAATTGCGTAGATCGATGCTTATGATGTAAATCAATCGATTGCTTGGTCCAGGCTGGTTCAGACTGTATCTCTGGGATAAAGCATAATCTTACAATGTCATTCGAGCATTAACTCTACATGTACAACAAACAAACAAATAAACACTGTGTGTTAAAGGCAAAATAGTCAGTGATGACACCAAGGCAAGCGAGTCTTGCTCTACCGGTAGCACCCATCATTTTCCTTAAAAAGAGTGTGTGGGTTTGTAAGAAATTGTTGCCAAACGACACATCCAGCAATTATAAGACGGCGGCAAAAAAAAACCAATCGAATCTGGACCAGGCAATCCAGTGATAAGTACAACGAATAATGATCAAAGTCGTTGTGGTACAACGTCATGCGACCCGTGAAGAGACGGGGTAGAATAGGTCTTTAGCAACCCATGCTTGCCGTAAAAGGCGAGAATGCTTGTCGAAAGAGGCGAATAACGGGATCGGGTGGTCAGGCTCGCTGACTTGGTTGAAGCATGACATCGATCCCAATTGCGTGGATTGATGTTCATCACTGGATTGTCCGGTCCAGACTTGATTATTTACAGACCACCGTCATATAGCTGGAATATTACTGAGTGCGGCGTAAAACAACAAACGAACAAAGCAACTACAACGCTATGCTTCCAACCAAGTCACGAAGCATAAAGTAAGTGACAGACAGCATAGCGGTGTGAAAACTCACTGTAAGGGTCATAAATATTGGCTAGCATCGCACATCATGTTGCCACGCAATGTGTCATATTTAGAACATTCCACTGAATGTATTCAATAGCATGCCAGGAATGACGTGCCCAGGGTTTTTTTATGGTAAAACCTTGGTTTAATAGCTTAGCTGTAAGTAAAATGTATCTTTCCATGAAATTTGAATACTATGTACATGTTCTTAAGTGCCGAAGCAAATGGGAAATGTAGATGCCATGAAACGGATGGCATATTGCTCGACATAAAAGGAAAATTCACGATGGGAAAATCGAAATTTTACAGTTTGTCATACAGCTTGGAACAAAGGCTGCCATCATTTTGACTTTTATGCATACATGTGTACATCCAGATAGGACACTGAATGCGGTTTCTCAGCTGGTTCTTTGATTTACAACTGTGGTGGATGTGATGATGTGGATATACTTATATACCTCGGCATTGTTGAAAACACATGAGGAGGTCATCTATGGATCTGAACCTGTTGTGAAACGCTTTGGGAATATTGCTCTTCTTTGATTTTAAATTAACTAAATTAATCACCCATTTGTTTCAATCAGGATATTAATCCTGCAGTGGCTATCAGCAGCTGATTCAAGCGTATGGGGTTCATTATAACCTATTCCTGTGTCCATTCCCGAGACGATTGCTGTATACATATTTAATGTGAATAAGACACTAGATGAGCTACACTAGGTGGGAATTAGCAATCATGTGGCTGATACAAGTGTCGATAGTATACAAATCAATGGATCTACATGGATCAATTCACATACGTGTATCTATCGTCTTGGTCTGTCTCAGATTCCTTGAACCCTATTATTTCCATTTCGCCCAGCCCTTACTGCAATGACATAGCCCTAAAGAAAGCAAGTCTAGATACTTCCCATGCCTGAATCATCCATCTCACTGGGGCTCCTTTTGAATTTAAATGGAGTTATTTGTTTCTATAAAAACTATATATGTTCAGAGAGTACTCTACTGTCGTCTTAGTAAGATCTTAACAGAAGAGTAATTAGATGACCTTTGGAGCAGCTGCAGCGCACTCGCTCATCTCGTATAAGGCCTAGGTTCGATTCCCCAACGAGTACAATTTATACTCTTGGTGACATCCATCGTGATAAGGCTGCGAAACGCCTGAGACAGATGACGCACAATATATGTGCATTAATTTGTTTACGAGAACAACGAGTAAATATGATGAATGCCCTATACGAGATTCATGCCATCATTCTATAGGCTGCATCCATCTGTACGTTGACGGTAACAAGGAGTGGTCACTGCATATTCAAGACAAGTAGTCTGCCATTTAGGTATAGTTAGGTGTACATTATACAGACATGATGGAGATGATGATATGCGTCCATCTTAAGCTGATGATTTGCCTTAATTATCTGACTGTAATTCCGTGAATAAAATGTATGAATAATTCACTTGGTAATTATCACACAGATGGGGATTATGTGTATGTATGCAATCGGAAACAATTGGGAATATTATCACAGAAGATTCCCTTATAACAATGTCTATACCACTCCAATGTGATCATATTTACATAAGGAATGCAAAAACATCCAAATTGGCGAGCTTGAACGACAAGATCAATGTGTTCTTGTTTTCTGTTTTAAGGTTTGATGGTATTTTACCCATTTATCAATCAAACTTTAATATGTTTTTTATAAAGTAATATTCACCATGGCGCCCGAATAAACAACATCAAGGATATAACTTTCTTTTTTGTATATTCAATATGTGCAATCAAAGCAATAAAATAAGTTAAAATTAACAAAGCGTCATATTGATTTACGTGATCGTGCATAAATGTATTTCTTATCGCACATTGCTGAAGAAACTGTTTATGCGCTCTCACGTATCATAATAAGCGTGGAATTGGAAGCAAGTATCCGGAAGGAAGACAAGGGGTACCCAGCTTCTGTCCTGCATGTACAGAAATCTTTATCATTCTTTTGCTGCCATTTGCCATTTTGCTCCCTGGTCTGTCATGCTCAGAGGAACCAATTCCACGTGTTGAGAAACCACAAATACCAACATTACGATAATGGAACTACTTTAAATGTACTATTTCCTTATCTGGATTGACTTGAAAAGCCTATTATTGCTTTGGATTCCATAAAATGGCAATTATTGTAAACCCTGGAGTATGTGTTCCATAGGTTTCTGAGTCAAAATAGTTCTCAAGCGAACCATATATGCTGGTAGTAAAAGGCGACTAAATTGGATCGGATGGCTAGGCTTGGATGGCAGATGCCATCGGACCCTAAATGGAAGGGACGTTGTTCACAATATCAATCACTGGTACAGACACCTTATTTACAGACTGCCATGACATAGCTTGGCCATATGTGCCTCGTATATTCACAGGCGGGTCAGAGGGAGGGGGTTTCCCTTTTCTTTTTGAAAACCAAATGTAGAATGTTGTAGGCAGTAAAATTGACTGAGAGAGGATTTTGTTTTCCTTGAATAGGTCCGCCCTTGATATTGTTGACTAAGGCGTAAATCAACAGGCTAACAAAATATGTGTTGTCAGACGTGCGGAATATATTAGATGACTAGTGGTTGGTTTGTCACGCAGAAGACCCAGATAACTGACGATAATATAGCTAGATTAATGTTAACAGTGATGTAAATCCCAACTGGGTCGCTTGTTCTGATCAAAGCGTTCTGACCAAAGCGCCCACTCGTCACTTACGACCAGCAAATGTTGTTGGGGACCTATTCTAACCCGGAGGGGCCTTGGGGTAGCTTAGTGGTTAAAGCGTTGGCTCGTCACGCCGAAGACCCGGGTTCGATTCCCCAAATGGATGCAACCTGTAAAGCCCGTTTGTGATATCCTCCGACGTGATGTATTGTTTTAAGTAATATTGCTAAATGTTACATAAACCCATACTCACTTCTAAATCCTAAAAAACTCATCATCTCATTTGCATGCTGTAGTCACCAATACTACAGTTATATCAAGGTTGTAACACAAACATTGTGTTTGCATCAAACAAACCAGTGGTTGATATCATGAGGCTCACACATCATAACCACTTGGTCATTTCAGTCAGCCCTTTCAAGTAGGAGTTCTGGGGACCTATTATCTCGAATAACACCTTCAATAATAGTTCCATAATTCGCTAGAGGAACACCTCCGAGTATTACACTGTCATGTCATGTCATGTCATGTCATGTCATGTCATGGCTGATGTTCTGTGGTGGCATTTTAACTGAAGAGAATGATAATTCCCAATAATTGCAAGTACTTCGCGAACATCATTTTTTATTACAAACGTCGAATAGAACATTGATTATCCTGTAATTAATACAATTATTATTGCAAATGTAGATGATTAGTTGTCATCCTGGTAGTGATTACAGCATATATAATTAGCTGTACGTGTACTACTTGATACTCCAGCGCCTTTCTAAACATGTTTTGAGAAATCTAGTTTATTATTGTCATTTCAGTATCGTATGACACGTGTGTGGGTTGTAGAAATAATCAAATATATTTCCCAGTAAAACTTATCTTTTTATGATTATCATTTTTTGCTGAATGTGACTCCAATGGATTTCTTTAGTCTGTTATTTGTTAAACTGAAACACGTTTTTACAACATAACGTGATTGGGGATTTAAAAAAATGACAATCGAGAAACATGGAATGAAAAATTCTTAATACCAGAAGTCAGATATTGTGGCAATTACATTTTCGCTGCCGAACGTGTGTGTTTTTATTGAGTGTAGGCGAAACATGTTACTTTGGGGGGTTTGTGGAAGATGAAATCTGGTCGAAAACGTCTTCAGGAAATCTCTAGAGTTTCTTAATATCCAATCTAATACTGACTTACTTTTCCGCTCCAGCTGAAGTGATAATTAAGTTATTATCTCTAATGAAATTACATCGTTTGGAAGTACGGAAAAGGAGATAGTTGAAGAATTATGTCCAGAACGCCAGCGTGGATAGAATATATATTTTAACTTGAAACAAACTTGTCAAACTAGTGAAATTGGATTGGACATTTAACGCACAAGAAATCGAAAGTCTGGCGCTCCGAAGCTACTAACCCGAAGCTCAGCCAGTCGTAAACACGGCTACCACAAGACATTAAGCAGGTTTTCTACATTAAAAGCCTAATTTGGTTACATTATGTTGTGGTCGCTATCTTGAACCTGTGAAGTGTAACACAGATATGTATTTCATGAACAGCGTCACTGTATTGGATGCTTGAAAGAGTGAACACATTGCAAGGAAAAGTATACAATTGCGATTCCGTTAAGTATTGACTTCTAAAAAGCACAAATTAATCACACTCTGACAGTGCACACATCGTGTCCATGGAGACGTCGTGTCAATATGTAATGTTATTTACAACCCGAGCATTCCTAGAATATACGGACAAAGTAAAGTAAACACAATTGGAGCAACATGATTGAAAGGCAGGGCATTTTAATCAAATTATGGAGATAGTTGTGGCTAAAGAGTTTGAATTCTTAAGGAACAAATGATTTTGAGGTAAACAATTGTGACTGCTGTCAGAAAGAGTAAAATGTTTTTGTTCCGAGAGAAGAAGCCATGTGTTATTTGTAAAAGATTTCCTGAAGAGAAATAGAGTAAATCAATGTTCAAAATATTTGAACGTCTGGCATGATATCAACATCGTTATGTTTTAACTGAATTTAATATTTCTTAGATAAATCTAAATTGGAAGCGTATGGCTAATACGAGTTTCAATCTGTAAATAGTAAACCCTCGTTAACTGGGAGACCGTTAGTCCAGAAATTTCATGATGATTACTGAGCGTGTGTGCGAACGTGCGTGTATGTGCGTGAACGTGTGTGTGTATGTGTATGCGTGTTCATGTACGTACTGGTATGAATGGATGCATGCATACATGTATGTTCATTATGATATGACCGTATTTAGAATACTGATGTATGATATGTATGTTATGGGGCAGAATGGTTCCCCCTTCTTCAGATGACATGGTGGAGACAAAAAATTAGCCGTCCATGTACCTCATGCCATGACATCATTGGACCAATGTAAAAAAGTGTAAGAAGTTGCAAGAGATGTAAGTTGGTATCCCGCTACCAGTGAAACCTTCTGGTTGCCAAAGGAAAGGCGTCCGGAAAGTTTCCCGAAAACTGTAAGTTGGTATCCCGCTACCAGTGAAATCTTCTCGTTGCCAAAGGAAAGGCGTCCGGAAAGTTTCCCGAAAACTGTAAGTTGGTATCCCGCTACCAGTGAAACCTTCTGGTTGCCAAAGGAAGGCGTCTGGAAAGTTTCCCGAAAACTGTAAGTTGGTATCCCGCTACTAGTGAAACCTTCTGGTTGCCAAAGGAAGGCGTCCGGAAAATTTCCCGAAAACGGAAACCTGTCTTTTCATGCTGTGAGGCCTTGTATGTGACATGGCGGTATAGCTGAGGGCACGTACCAAACTGAGACATTCTCTTGAGATAAACACACTGTAACGGAAACAAAGGTAAACTAGCGTCTGAGGACGAATCCCCGGGCGTTAATGCCATTACAACAATTACGTAATGTAAAAACGATTATACGTTCCTGTGGTTGAATGCTTCATCTTCAAATGTTCCAGGAATATGTTTTCTTTCATCTCCGAAATGTGGTTCTCCATTTAGCTGTATTGTTAAAGCGCATGGCATAATAATTCCCCATGCTCTGATGAGCAGAAACTGCAGATTTTGCCAAACGCTTTCTTGGGTTGTTTATACAGTAATATATTTAGAGAGTTCTTGAAACGTTTCCATTTGCAATATAAGACTCGTAACCTGTCACGTAAAATGTTGAGTTTGTGAGTTAGGCCAAATTTCCGTTAATTATGCATGTTATGTCATAAGATTTTGGAGGAAATACCATTTTGAATGAGTGAGTTAAACTTTAACGTCGTTTCGACATTGTTTCGGCCATAACCATGACAAGTTGTGGATTAATAATCATGTTATTACTGCATCAAAGGTTTATATAAAAGCAATATGTCAAACACAACACGTATTACCATATCAATAACCCGTATTGACACAGATTGACGACGTTTATGATTTTGTCGACAAAAACGCTAACGAACAAAGGGAGATTCCAGGATCATTGGATCCTGACATTTAAGAGACGCGATTCCACACAACAGCTTGTGAAGAAAATAAAAGCGACAAACCCCTTTTTCCCATAGCCACAAGAAATCTGTGCTAAAAGCAGAGTTGATTGTACTATTCCTGTTTCATGAGCATTTGTTTATGAATCATCATCAAATAGTGATGTGATACAGGTGTTCGCGAAAAGGTGCGTGTATACTGCCCCACCGGTGGCACCTGTCACAAACACATGCAAAGGCACTGATTCAAGGTAACAAGCCTCAGACCACTAAACGACAAACTAAATCAAGTTTTGATCTTAACTAGACAAATATTGAGTCTCTGAAATGAAAATATGAATTTACAACGCTTGTTTATTTGTCTTTAAATGAGGAACACAGAAATAAAGACTCGACAAAATAATGTAGTAGAGTTTTATGTAGTAGAGATTATATCGCAAAGACGTTTACATCTTTTTTTATAAACAAACCAGCATGGATATTCCATGACTGACCGGTGGTAATGGATGGGGTGACTCTAGCATCATTGCATCCTGATGGGATCCTGAATCTGAGGGATGCAATTCTGCACGACGATCTATGGAGCTCTATGACAACAATCTCACCCATGCCCCCTTCAAAACGAACCAATATGAACCCATCGAAGCATGAAAGCTTGTAATCGAGGGTTACGTAATTAATCTTACAACTGTCACACATTGCATTGAGACGCGGAAGATCTTGAAATCAAGGATCACTTTCTTAATCTTACAACTATCATACGTTGCATTTACACATAACAGAAACCCATTGACTTTCTTCGCAGTAGTTATTTCGGTCGTTTTGAAAGAATTCTTTTCAAGACCATTACTCTTGAAAACAAATAATTTCGTCACAAATTGTTCATGTTTTATTTGTTGGAAGACGTAACATGTAATGTAGACAATTGTATAGTGATAGCACAGATTAGTTAAATGTCATAGTACATGGTTGATGGAACATTTCTCACATAAACAGACACTAAAATAATGGTTTGAGGCGCGGCGAAGACGTTAAACCTAACTAACCATCGCATCCTTCAAGCTTCTTACACATATTGAAGCTATGAATTAAGAGGTGATATTCTTTCAAAGCAAACTATACAGTAGTTCCCTCTTTACAGTTGAAGCTTGAGAACGCTTGTTCTGATGTGCTCCATCAAGAACAGTATAAATGATGAACGAAATTTACGAACATTGAGTTTGTTGAGCCAAACATGAATGTGGAACATTGATTTACTCTAAGATAAACATTTAAGCTTTACAAATTATTAGTTGGGGCAGCCTTCATGACGCTTTTCGTTTGACTGACTCTAAATTGTTCCCACAGAAACACGTTAAAGGAGAAGTTTGAAATGTAATTCATTTACTATTAATTATTTTAATAAGATGTGACGACAAGCTGGCATCCTACTGATTATCATTGCTTCTAAATACCAAATATGAAATCCTACCACAACGGGAGACTATACATCGCGAGATCTCATTTCGATCCATATATTCCACAGAGAAATCTGTCTTCCCTTATTATAAACTGAAAACCTCATTTTCATTGATCAAGATAAAAAAAAATCATACGGATACACATTACAGTTTCCTAATGACTAATGTGTGTTCAAGATACATAGAGTTAACCCTTTAACTCCAATATCGAGTTTAAGCATTTCACTATGTCTACTTAAAACTCATTGTGATAATGAGAAAGGGTAAAAAATAGATTAAATGATGATGATAATGAGGATACTGAGGAGGAATGATGATGATGATGATGATGATGATGATGATGATGATGATGGGCCAATCAATTCATCAAGCGAATGCTAATGGTCAAAGAATCAGTGCATTAGAATTTCATCCTTTGATTCATGGAGATAATACAGTCCAAGCTGCCTTACAAGGCACGAGAAGGTTTTCAATGACAAGATAGCTAATCAATACCAAAATAATTTCCAAATGATAAATGTCATCCTAATTGTCATCTTTTGGTCTCATTTTAATTCACTATCCTCGTTTATTCGAAATGCTTGTTCAGCTGAATATATCGATATACATTTGCCTTGTAGATGTCTGTAGCTGAATGTTTCTCGGGACTCGTTGAATATTCTGCGCTAAGTGTATGCCGTACCATACGAACCATAAAGAGTTAACCAAGCTCATAAAACGTCTAGGTGGCCTAGTCGTCTAAGGCGCCGCAATTCGCTGCCTCCATTGTTCACGACAGAAAGCTGTGGTTGTGCATTCAAATACCGGTTATGTTTCTTGGTTTGTAAGGCACTATACCCGTTCCTGTTGGTTTCACCAAAGTGATACGCGCCGGAGACCTGCATCACTTCGAGCTTTCGTCCCGCATCAAGCCGTGATATAACTGCAATATTGTTCAATGCAGATTTAAACCCAACTCACTCACTCACTCTAGGTCTTAATTGGATGTGAAAGTAAAAGTTGTAAATATACATCGTTTAAGCTCAGAGTTGAAAGCATAAACGGTTAATTTGAAATGGTAGCGTTCATCAAAATGTTTCACATTCATCGAATGCCCAAAATACCTGTAGAGTTAATGCTCGAATGACATTATAAGATTATGCTATATCCCTGAGATACATGTACTGGTTGATGATGTTGTTACAAGTTCAGCCACGACACATGAAAGTTTGTTCGTTTCTTCGTATTTTAACGCCGCACTCAGCAATATTCCAGCTATATGACGGCGGTCTATAAATAATCCAGTATAGACCAGTGATTGGTATCATGAGCATCGATCCACGCAATTGGTAATACGACGACACGCATCAACCAAGTTAGCGCGCCTGACCCCCCGATCCCGTTATTCACCTCTTGCCACAAGCATAGTCGCCTATTACGACAAACATGGGTTGTTGGAGACCTATTCTACCCCGGATCTTCAGGGGTTGACATATGTTTCTAGGATCTACCATCTTGAGAATGTGATACGATATATCTATTGTGCACGTTAAATTACTATTTTGTTGTGATTCGTACTAGTTTATTTACTGGTGCATTCGTGTTTTGTAGCATTGTTAGAAGTGGTTGGTATTCGGTATGCGACAAGGTGAGCGACATTACTTCATCGTTGATACAGCTGTACCACAACGACTGTCAGGTTTGATTCGGTAAACCAGTGGCTGATAGTGTGGATACTCGACGTCGAGTATGATGTCACATATACATTCTGTAATCAACAGCCATTGTGTCCATTCAATACTCATTTTAATGTATTACAACATATCTGTGAGTGAGTGAGTGAGTATGGTTTTACGCCGCTTTTAGCAATATTCCAGCAATATCACGGCGGGGGACGCCAGACGCCAGAAATGGGCTTCACACATTGTACCCATGTCGGGAATCGAACCCGGGTCTTCGGCGTGACGAGCGAACGCTTTAACCACTAGGCTACCCGACCGCCCACAACATATCTGTGTCACAGGGACCTTTCTGTGTGGGCATGCAGATGACACATGCCCATTCAATCATATTGAACACCTTGTATTTTCATTAAACGTTTTCTGACAAGCGACAGCAAATTGATATATATGGAAAAGATCTTAAATTGAAATCAATTTATGTTTTTCATTATAGTTATAAAATCTTGCATCAGCCACATATTGACCCTTTCTAAATTTCATGCATAAAGTAATCAAGACGTTTTATTGTGTTTGGGTTATGCTTTACACAAACATGACATGTTCATAACCTCGTGGTGACGATACAAATACCATACTTCGCTGACAGCATGATTCGTTTGATGTTATTGATCGTTGCAATAATATAATGACATGTGACGTTCACATCACAGGTGTTGGAAATGGATGTCAACTGTGTTATGCTCAGTATCATTCGTACAAATTACTGCCTGTCATAGCCATAAAAAGAGTTCCCGTTTTCAATTAACGTCAGTTTGATGTTACATTTAACTTATGAGAAAATATTATATTTCAGTTATATGTCACACTTGTCAATATTTGGACAAGGCAATACCCTGCTTCTGATGTATGACTGCTACTGTGGTAATTGATCTAAAAGGTCGTTTTGTAATATACACAGACGGAATCATAATTTTAAGACAATAAAATAGTAATGGTTATTGCAAGTTTCATGATCATGTATTTATTTTTATGTATATGTTATACATTTAATGTTTCGAAACAGCTGACATTTATTTCACTGTTAATATATATTTAATGAGTACGCATATCAAAAATACCATTGGGCATATACAGATACAAACGTAACGTTGTACAGGCCTAGCTGAATGATTAGCGCTTTAATAAAACTAATATTATATACACAGTATCATTTGTGTGTTTAATTTCTGGTTTAACGCAGCACTTAACCAATATTCCAGCTGTTATACGGCGGCCTGTAACAATTTGCGTCAGGATCCGACAATCCAGTGATTGATATTATGAACAACGATCCATGCTGTCGGGGTACTATGACATACAATCAAGCAAGTCACCAAGTCTAACCACTCGGACCACTGAGTTAGCCTTTACGACCAGCGTAAGTTCCTAGGGACCATTATTCTTACCCTGAATCCCCATGGGGTTCACACAGTATTATTATGGCGGGTTAACTGCAAATCTACAGGTTAACATTTTAGTTATTCATAAAACTAATTTGACACATATCACGACCGATCAGATTAGATTATATAGAAGATATTGATTCCAAATACCAGCAGAACAACTGATTAAAACGTCCGACATTCAAATGTACAGACGGTGGAGAATCTGATAGTTAAAGCTATTCTCTTTAAGTACATCGACCTTTATTTGTTGAAGGAAATGAATACCGGGATCTCACATACCCTTACAGCAACATCAGCTATATGTATACACTGGTGCGGGTGTTTACATTGACCATGCATCATCGGATATCGCATGGCAATACTTACTACAAAACAGTCGAGCCAAACTACATAATTTACAGGCTTGTGTGAACAGTTGTCCCAAGAGAAGGGGTCAGAGCGTGCACCTTGCAGCACGCCTGGATCATGATCTGCCACCATATGCTGGTACCAGGAATACACCTCGACGGATTATCTCTGATAAACAAACCCTCATAACTCTGAGTGAAGGGGCCGATGTAATTTGAAACAGTCCTGTCTGTTCAAGATAAGCAATATCGCATTTCTATAGTTACGCATAAAATCTCATATCCTTCAGTAAATAAGCGCACGTCTAACATTATGCAAGTAATCAGTGGATCCGTGTGTTTACTATAAAAGACGTGCATCACGCCTGTAGACATGCTGCCTGGTGTGGGATGGTTGGTGTTGCTGATGAATTAGTGTTTATGAATCTGCTTCAGCATCATATGACGTGCTGCCACAAAATAGAACGAGCTTGTGGCTGTTAGTAACAGACATAATGAAGTACTTTCAGATTGGTATCATACTCTGTTCAAATCGACATTCTGGCAAACCTTTTTCTGGAATTGTACATGTTCAATCAGAAAATATTTATATTGTTGAATGTTGATATTAATTAAATTGATTTATGGCTTCTTTAACATAACATGGTGTTTTTTAACATGTTCACACATGTATGAATAGTATAAGACATTCCACTAGGCTCATACACCTTTTGGCTAAAACTCACATCCCTGTTTGAAAATGTTAAAACAATTTCTGGAAACAATTGATACATTAAGGATGCAGTCTAAATAGTTTCAACAACGCATTCTACATATGCTAAACTCACAATTATAAGAATTTGATCACTTTAACAATACAGTGTATGTATGTAAACTATGCTTTCACTCGTTTGGTAATTATCGCCTGGAAAACATACAGGCGTTTCGAGCATAACTCCAATATATACAAACACAAACCAATAAACATGCTGTGATGCTTATATTTATAACCCGCTACTGCACGCCGTGACTCTTGGGTAATCATTGAACAACTTGGGATCCCGAGTGCTCGACATGTTCACTAGGTGTTGAGGCGTGTTGCTTCTTCACCGAGAAGTGTTATGTCTAGTGTCAGAGCATGTTACGTTCACCAAGGGTTAGGGGCTGTCCAAGTTTCCGTATTCTAAATGGTAATGAAGGTGGATGGAAGTTTTCATATAATCTATGAATAAATCATGACAATAAACAATATTGATATGACGGTTGTAGCTATTATGGTTATAATAAATAGTTATTTTATGTCTTTGGGCCCCTTTTGGATTGAGAGATAGAAATGGTCCCCAGTGACCTGTGCTTGTTGTAAGAGGCACGTAAGATGGATCGAGTGGACAGGCTCTGTGACTTGGTTGATTACCTGTCTTCAATGGACTGTCTGGTCCAGACTCGAATATTAGCCCGCTGCTGTGATGTGGCTGGAATATTGCTGACTGCAGTGCTAAATAATAAACACTAACCTAACATTATGTCCCTTGGTCATATTTTTGTTTCATATCAATCAGATCTTAGTTCTCGCTACCGCTAAACAAAGCTGATTTTAATGGGATTGGTTTCTTATATATATATATCACAAAAAATATCAATCAATTAATTGTCTGCCCAGACTCGAATATTAGCATACTACACATAAATAGCAATAGACACTCACTATAAATGATGTCTTCTTTAAACAGAATCATATCAAGGATATTAATATGAAGTATTCAATTCACAATTTTAATATGGTTTTCTTTCTGTAATATCTGTACCTATGCATGTCACTGATAAGCGATATCCACATAATTTATTAGCTGGATGTGATATAGGGTACACCTCGTTTCTGTGACCTACCGGGGTCAAAGGTTAGAGTTGAGTTTCACAGCAAGAACCACATGGTATCGAAATGTGATATTCTCTCTGATAACTTGTCAGTGGCGCTAACGGAAATAGGGCTAGATTTACAGTTAAATGATAAGTAGAAAATTAGTCCGGTATTGCATCGGACCATGTCAAACGTATATAGGTATGTATGTCTCGGTATGCCTATCGCAGAACAAACTGATTCACAGATAAAGGGATGGGTTTCATTTCTAAATGGTAATGTCACTTATATACTCGGCGATAGCCAGTATTGGCGGTATATTTGCACGTATCAACCGTGTATTCCCCTCATTCATAACCAAGAGCAACACTCTATAAACAATTACCATCACACCATCACGCCGTTAATGTGCGTGTGTTGTGTTTGATAGATTGACATTGACAAAGCGATTACCGTTCCACATCATGTCAATTAAGTGATTATGGTCATTATGGGGAAATAATAGCTTCGAATAATAGAGCGAGTCTGTCGTATTTGGTACTATAGGTTACATCAACATAACAAGCACGTACCTTCACATGTCTTTTTTTAGTTAATACTGTTATCAATCACTACACATCAACATTGTCACAGGTAAAAATCCAATTGACACCACTCACCTGTATGTTGTAGCACTCGTCGTTACATACGAAGTGTTCATATGCCTGGCCCACAACCAGGAGTGACAGTATTAATGGTAAAGCCGACTGGTCATAGAGCAAACTGACCATGATGGGGCTAGTATAGTTTATCCAGTCTCACATCCTTGCTTCATGCAGCAAGGCGAACAGCCAACATCTGTTCCAGGCTATGAACTTCACTTCATCCCGGCATTGCGCTTGGGTGAGAAAAAAAGCAGGAACTATTTTTAGAATCTCCTCCTCTCTTTGTGTGTCTCTGGAAATTATTCAAGACGTTTGTATGCTTTAGTGCATCATGAAATACTAATGCACTCGCACAATCCCTTGCTACTTCGATGCTGTCTCTGCCCAACTGGAACAGTTAGTGTTTCAGAAATAAGAAGCTCAATATTGCCTCGCGACGGCCTGTCCACGCGACCTACGCGGATGTTAACGTAATTACATATCCCTTTAAATATGATCAGAGGATGTTCTTGGTGCACAGACCTAATTATTTCACTGAACCCAGTGTCAAGTTTCCGTTAGGCGCGCGAGCGATTATTGAGAATGTTTAAATGTTCGGAAAATCACTGGCGCTATTTGAAGCCGCTTCCACCCAGAGTGGAGAACGATTGAAATTAAAGGTGAGCTTAGGTCTGTCTGTATGCTGTAATTAATTGGCTTTTTAGAGCACGTGACTTGAGGTTAGATCTTCCTCGGCATGGGTGTGATAAAGAAGTTTTTATGTGTCGCCAAAATAGAACGATTGAAGGAGATTTAAGAGGCAAGACAAAGTTCCTGCGACCCGACGTTGGAGTTCTACTCCTAATCAGTAGAGAGGAGTACCGCATCCGACTGTCACGATAGTCCATTTAGTCCTTAGCTCTCTCGGAGCGGCTACTTTCGTTGCTAATATGGTGCATCATGTTGTTAGCACGCGTCACTAATCCAGGCTGCAGTGTTTGGAGTAATTATTTGATTTCATGATTTATTGACGTGTTGATTGCGACCATTCCAACAGTGAACAGGTCGATAAAGCACGGGAATTGTGGGGAGTGACTGGTGGGTGCCAGAGATGCTATCTTGAAGTTTGTAAGGTTCAAAGCAGTCCATTATAGATATGAACTCACTGTACAACTACCGCTAAGTCTTTGTCAAATGCTCGGGCATTCTTTGTGTAGATCGCAAAGCAAAGTCAGATTACGTATATCCTTGCCAAAGCTCGGGCACTTCAGACATAAATATCAACACATAGTCATATTACGACTACCGTAAAGCTGCATATAATGGTCGGGAACTTGTTTTGAAACCTCAAAGCAAAGTCACAGGATATTATTGCAAAAGCTCGAGCACTTTGGCATTAATCTCAACGAATAGTATTACAACTACCGTAAAACCTTTGAACAAGCAAGGCGCCGCCATTCGCTGTGCAGAGTGTGTTCCTTGGGTACGCTTGTTACCTATTATCGTGGATGCGAATCCCGGTTCGCTCTGATAATGTCTCTAGCTAGGGTAGTCAGCACCATACCCGTGCTTGTGTGTTTCACCGAGGTTATAAATGTCTGAGACCTGTATCACTTCGGGCTTTCCTTCCACATTAGTGAGTATGGTTTTACGCCGCTTTTCACAATATTCCAGCGGGGAACACCAGACATGGGCTTCACGCATTGTACACATGTGGGGAATCGGGCCCTGGTTCTTCGGCGTGACGAGCGAACGCTTTAGCCACGAGGCTACCCCTACCGCCCCTCTCCAACATTAAGCAGACTCGCCTTGACATAAGTGGAATACTGATCATGGCGTTAAACAAACGCAGTCACGCACGTTATGAAATGCTCGGACCCGTTGTGTGAACATCGGACGCATAATATATCACCTTACGACTACCGATAATCATTTGTACAAATCGTGCGTATTGTATTATGAAACAGGAAATTACGTTAATATTTCTCCACTTAATATCAAAAGGGTGAATGGGTGGATATATAACTGCTTTCTATTCTCCAGTTGAACGTTAATTTAGGCCCGGTTAGAGACCCACATCCACACCCACACCCACACCCACACCCACACCCACACATACACACACACCCACACACACACCCACAACCACACCCACAACCACAACCACACCCACAACCACAACCACACCCACAACCACAACCACACCCACAACCACACCCACACCAACAACCACAACCCACACCCACACCCAGTACAGACGGCCTAACTCACCATTCGTTTCCTCAAAATGACATAGTTATAAACTTTTTCGGTTAATAAACCGGTAACTTACAGTCAAATTCAAATGTCATCTTTGAGCTGTGTTGCAAAAAGGGTCTGTCATATATTGAACTTGACACGTGAAAAGATGGAACCTGAAGCACCTCACAATCAAAGTACATTGCTCATATATGCGAGGGTTGTTTTATACAACAGTAAACTCGTATTACCCTTTCCCAAATCAGTTGTCTTGAATTATCGTGGAATGCCATACGATTGGGAACACACAATGCTGCAAAGCCTCCACATCAGATAATAAAGCTTGCTCGTCCACGCACTGTCATTGCTACCTTGTTCAACACTGGTGACAGGCATGGCATTGATTACACAAACCAATCAGTTTAAAATTCAGCTACTTAATTCTAGAAAGACATTTGGCTGAGTATTTTATCTACAGGCACAATGAATTCATTTCATTTAATAACATGCTTCGTCCCCTTTCAATATGATGTTCATTCGACAGATGTCCGCACTGTTGTGTGATTTGTCAGTGTAGAGGAATGTGTTCAAGGTTTTGCGTTACGTTATTGTAGAAGGGCAACCAGAGATGTAAGGTTAAGTTCGCCCATGTAATTTCTGAAAGGTTTTACTTACGTAGTTATATTTCAATATTTTTTTTCGCTTGCCTTTTAATATGTCAATCCTTTTTTTAATAAGAATGTATTTTATTAAGTACAGAATAGACAACGAACAAGTCTTCATTTGTTTCGTCTTTTGAGCATTGTCAACGCTGTGCGGTGTTCGTCTTTTGCGTTTCGTTGATCCAGTGCATATGACGCACGTTTTTTTTTTGTCTGCTCCTAACCGGATTGAGTTTAAGGCATGACCTTTCATCGTGTTACTATAGCGACCGTAATAACAATAAAACTCATCGGATTGATGCATTTAGAATTGGGTTAAACCTATCAGATATTTCTGAAAGTGTATACCAGATAAAAATCTGAAGAGCGTAAACTGGTGCAGTGTCTTTATTAACATGATAGCTTCCACATTTTGTATATTCTGGAGCTGGTACATGAAGGACAGGTAAATCCAAGGATGAAACATGCGGATGGAGGAGGGGCGGCGGGGGGGGGGGGGGGGGGGGGGCAGTCGTTAAGATACAGCTGCAGTACTCCACGATACAGCTCTGATATCACAGTAACGGGTGGCCCAGTCGTCTAAGGCGCCGCGATTCCCTGTGCTGAGTCGTTTCCCTTGGACACGCTAGAAACCTATCATTGTGGGTTCGAATCCTGGTTCGCCCCGATTATGTTTCTTGGTTTGTCAGTACCATACCCGTGCTCATGGGTTTCACCAAAGTGATAAACGTCTAAGACAAGCATCCTTTCGGGCTTTCCTCCCACATCAAGCTGACACGCCGTGATATAACGGGAATACTGTTCAAAGCGGCGTCAAACCCAACTCACACTCACTCATTCTAGTAAGTATGTAGGAGTAATTACATGCCAGAATATGTAACTGCTTTATGGTGTCGGCCTGTAGATGATTGAATGCTTGGATGATTGAATGATTGGAGAGTATCAAACTAACAGTTATTAGCTTGCGGTCAGCGTGGTCACTTCACACCACCAGATCCCCGTGTTCGCCCATTCCTGGTGTACCCCACCGTGATACGCTTGGAATAGGTCTACAAGCGGATAACACTTTAAATCCCTCTCTCCTTGGGTCAGATCAAGTCCCCGTGCATGTCGGATGGTTAAGTTGTATCATGAGGCTGATTGTTTGTCATCGTAGTCATGCTATCAACCACTAATTTGGCTGGTCCAGGCTGGATAATTTACAGGCAGTCGTGAACTGGTCAACTATGAAGAATGCGGCATTTGCGACCTTTCGAGCACTCGATAATGGTATTTTATCTAAATGACGCCCCGGCGTATATTTGAGACCCGGATACCGTAAAAATAAAAAATAATGATAATATTAAGTCCTCTTATAAAGCGCATAACTCCATACACAATGTATGCCCAAAGCGCTGCATTAGTAGTAAGCTGGTCATTGGATCAGTGTGCACAGTGATTTCATTCTCAGCTCCCTTGGGAGCATACAACCCAAGCTGCCTTTGAGGCGCTAGAAGGCTAAAGTCAAATTACCATCAAATTATATCTTCACCGTAGGTTATGTTTCATTGTTTTTTCTTTATTTACTGTGTTTTAGTTGACTCGAAGTGTATTAGAAACCAAGTGTATAAGTATAAGTGACCTGTGTATTCTTCCAACTCGTTTTTCACCCGGCGTTCATTTGCAGGTCAAACATCAATTAGAGATTATACAGTAACCTATTCTCAGCAAGCACCAGACATAAAGACTTACGAGACACAAACAAAACTATGCTGTAATAAAACATGTGCAATAAATTCCTGATTTAAATATGATAAATATAAATAGGTAATATCTGGGTATTTTTCTCACATGTTGTGAACAGTAAGGGGTTTACAAAATATTTCACATGAACATTTATCAATAGATGATATGAAGCAGGACATTTTAGTTAATATTTTATGCCTGGGGTTGGAGAGCAGGATAACCAATAAGTTAATGTGTTTCATTCAACTGATTGTGCTTCAAAGTGTTCACGCTATCTCTCCTCCACTGGGGTTATTGGACTTATTGTGTGTTAGTGTTCCGTAACCATGGTGTCATTATCTGATCAAAAACCTGTCAAACCCTTTTCAAATGTTAACATATCAATCCAAGAATGCTAATGGTTTGTGTTGAGAGTGGATGTGGTTGGATGGGAGTTTGAGAGAGAGAGAGAGAGAGAGAGAGAGAGAGAGAGAGAGAGAGAGAGAGAGAGCGAGGGGGGGGGGGGAGTTAGGTGGTTTGAATTGTATTTGAGATAATAATATCTCACATGTTGGCTTCATGTGGAGGAAAGTCTCCCCGTAAATATTTCCCAGAACATTTATTTTTTACCATACATTGAATGGAAATCACATGAAAAGGCCCCCATGGCTTACATGGAAATCGGGTGGCCAGGCTCTGTGAATTGGTTTTGGCACGTCATCGTAAACCGAAGTCTTGGTTTATTGTTCGTGCTTTCAGCCACTGGTTCGCTTGGTCCAGAGTCGATCACAGATGGCCGTGATATAAGCGTTTACCTCACATCTGTGCTGGTCTATCTGTAGGGTTGTGCCTGTGTTCCTCACATCTGTGCTGGTCTCTCTGTATGGTTGTGCCTGTGTTGCTCCCATCTGTGCTGGTCTCTCTGTATGGTTGTACCTGTGTTCCTCACATCTGTGCTGGTCTCCCTGTAGGGTTGTGCCTGTGTTTCTCACATATGTGCTGGTCTCTCTGTATGGTTGTACCTGTGTTCCTCACATATTTGCTGGTCTCTCTTTGTGGTTCTGCCTGTGTTCCTCACATCTGTGCTGGTCTCTCTTTGTGGTTCTGCCTGTGTTCCTCACATATGTACTGGTCTCCCTGTATGGTTCTACCTGTGTTTCTCACATCTGTGATGGTCTCCCTGTATGGTTGTGCCTGTGTTTCTCACATCTGTGATGGTCTATCTGTAGAGTTGTGCCTGTGTTTCTCACATCTGTGATGGTCTCCCTGTAGGATTGTGCCTGTGTTTCTCACATCTGTGCTGGTCTCCCTGTATGGTTGTGCCTGTGTTTCTCACGTCCGTGCTGGTCTCCCTGTAGGGTTGTGCCTGTGTTTCTCACATCCGTGCTGGTCTCCCTGTATGGTTGTGCCTGTGTTTCTCACATCCGTGCTGGTCTCCCTGTAGGGTTGTGCCTGTGTTCCTTACATTTGTGCTTGTCTCCCTGCATGGTTGTACCTGTGTGACGTGCATCTGTGTTGGTCTCCCTTTATGGTTGTGTCTGTGATTGCCAACCCTCTTGTACTTCTTTTGTGGATGTGATGCCAAATGTTTCAACGGAATTTGCTCTGAAGATTTGACTTCGTGGTGATGGAGAAAGTGGTGGGCCACCAAGGTCCTACCCTGGGTTACAGTTCTTATACATCAGGTATCAGGATACTGCTGATGACGGATCATGAGGATATGTTCAGTCAGGTCAACTTCAGATCTTGAGGACGACTTGTGGAGTTAGTCAGTTGCGATTAACAGAAAACAGATCCGAATAGTGTCAGTGATGTGATGTGATGAATTGTAACAGGTACGAGGGGTGATTGAAAAGACCAGCCAAACTACGAGGAAAATATCCTACAGCCTTCAGGTTTTGCACGTTTTAAATACAATACTTCCCATTCTCACAGCTTTGAACGTTTTAACCCTGATCTAACACCTTTTGTGCACGAGGCGTGTGAAATGTAGATACCAAAGACTGGAGCTCATGGAATAATGTTTGACAATAAAAGTCCGTTGTACAATTCCGACTACACCATGGACATGTTTTTATGATAACTATCAAATAGTGATGATACCTGGTGTTCGCGGAAAAGTGAGAATATCCTTCCCCACCAGTGCCATCGGTCGCAAACACATAAAGGCAGGTAAATTATTCACCTAAAAATTCACGGTAACATATGGTACAAGTCAAAATAGAGAATTGCATCTGATATTATTTTTAGTCACTGATGCGTCGGGGAGGTCGGGTAGGCTAGTGGTTAAAGCGTTCGCTCGTCAGGCCGATGACTCGGGCTCGATTCCCGACATGGGTACAATGTGTAAAACCATTTTTGGTTTCCCCCGCCGTGATATTGCTGGAATATTGCTAAAAGCGGCGTAAAACCATACTCACTCACTCACTTACTCAGGGGATGGTGCACTTTCCGTTGACACTGTTAAGAGGTAGACTGATCGACGACTCACTTTACGTCACATAGCTAATACAGTAGGCCTTCAACTGCCACCACGAAGAAAATGTTGATAAAATGCATGATATGATTTTGGATGATCGACGACTCACGTCACAGTCTGAGACTGTTCTCAGGAACGAACAGTGCATGGCAAAGGTTTCAACACGCTGGCTTCCAACGCTTCTGACTCCTGATCAGAAACGCTCAAGGTACATCATCACTCGTAAGAATGTACGTCCTTTTGAACCAGACCCAGCTGATTTTTAAGCGATTTGTAACCATGGATGAGTCTTAGTTTCATCACGATAACGCAGAGACTAAACAACAGTCAACACAGTGGAAACATCTAATCTAATGTCTCTTCTATCAGCTGGTTAGGTGATGTTTTCGGTTTTCGGGGATTCCAAAGGAGGTCCACTGGTGGACGTACGTCCCTGAATGTCAGAACATCAGTAACATGCTAATCTTCTCAGGCACCTTCATAAGCATATCAAGGCTGAGCGTCGTAGAAAACTCGCAAAAGTTGTATTGTTCTTCCAGGACAATGCACATGTTCATAGTTAAGTCTGATGTTGCAATGGCTGTAATGTATGACTGTGGCTATTAACACATTGAACATTCTCAGTATTCACCAGATTTTGCAGTCAGTCATACCAAAACCCCATATATTCTATGGTGACATGCCGGTACTCGATCACAGCTCTTTCTCACTTTTCTCCATTTTCGCATTTTTCTTAGCCCTTTCAAATTCTCCAGTTGACATCTCGAAAACAGGGAATGTTATCAGTTTGAGAGATGGCGTTGTGTCTTAAAAGAGAAGATATTTTTCTTACACGCGTTCAAACCTTACATTACACAAAGACGTATTTATATATGAGGCAGCGATTTTTTCGATTTGCCTCGTATGCGTGCTTGTGTGTGCGTATGCCCGTGCTGGCTTCGTGAATCATTGTGCCTGCCTCAAGTGTGTTTGTTTGTTTGTTTCTCCATATATGCTTGTACAATAAATATACTGAACAGCAAAAGAAACGTCACCATGGATAGATATATGAGGAACCTTATTTGTCCAAACACTGTAAACATACTTTGAGACATAATAAAAAGATGAAACTTGGCAAAACTGATCATCAAGGTTGAAATTAAAGTGTCAAATGTTCGTAAAGTGAAACACAACACTAGTCTCAGAAAATTGCATCACAAGTCAGTATCTCGTGTGTCCGCCGTGTGCATTGATGACTGCCGTGCAACGTCGATACATGGAATGGATGAGGCGGTTGATGAAGGCCACTATCAATATCATAGGCACTAAAGCCCACACTCTGAGGAATGCCTGACGCAGTTCAGCTGCAGTTGTCGGCCTGGGTCGGACGCCATTCAGCCGACTTTGAATCTCGTCCCACAGGTGCCAAATGAGGTATGGAGTGTGGTCTCAAGACTTGATCAATGTACCGAGCTGCTGTGACACCATTGCCTCTCCCTGGACCGAATTTCTGGAAGGCCACAGGGCCGACCCTCTGTGCAAGATCAATTCCACCCCACACCATGATGCTCGGACCAGCCCACGAGTTTCTCTCAACAACACAAGCATCCGAATAACGTTCTATACGGCGTAGCCAGACACTCTCTCTACCATCTTCTGTTGAGATACAGTAACAGCTCTCGTCTGAGAAGGGAACTCTTCTCCACTGCTGGTGGCGCCAATACTGGTGCTGTGTTGCCCACTGAAGACGGACCCGGCGATAACGTGGTGTCAGAATGGGTCCTCGGTGTGGCCTGAGACAGTGGATGTGTCTGCTCATCAATCGTCGAGGCACGGTGTGTCCCCATGGTCTGTCGAGTAGTTTCCGCAGCAGTAACAAAGCGATCTTGAAGATGCTGTCGCACAATCTGACGATCCTGACGTCGGGTGGTGACCCTTGGTCTTCCACTACGTGGTCGGTCATCTGTAGTTTGGGTGGTCTGGTACCGTCTCTGGATCCGGTATATGGTCCTTACATGAAATGCATTGACTACTTGCCGGGCGGTTTGTCCTGCTTGCAATCGTCCAAGGGCTTGGTGTCGCTGATTTCTTGTCAATCTTGGCATATGGTAGCAATTCAATAACGAATGAATGTTTTCCGATCTGGAAGGATTTTAATACGGCAAGAAATGAGGGAACGCATGCGCATTTCAATTTGCACGGAACTCACGTGCATCGGGTTACCATGGCCGTTGCCATGATGCGGTTTGGCGTTCGGTTTTATTGTCATCTGCTTTGTTTTTTTATCATCAAATTTCATTTTTCCGGACAAGGTAATGTTAAATTTTAGAAACTTTGACAAAACATTACCCAGATATTTAAATGAAAACTTTTCATGCAATGTTACTTGGGGTGACGTTTCTTTTGCGGTTCAGTATATATGTTTGGTTGACCCACTGTATGATTAATTCGTTTACTACCGAACTTGACCAGTCGGATGATTTTAACAGATAATCTTAAATGTACCCACGGGTATCTACCTGTCTATCTATCTATCTATCTATCTATCTATCTATACCTATTGAAATCAAATTTACACTTCTCCGTTATGTCTTGGGACAAAATACATGTGTTACATTTATAATACGGTAAAACGATTAGCACGTTTAAGCGATGTCTCATTCGTCTCAAATGAAAAACGTGCAAAACACCATTCCCCAGACAAATAGCATCCACAAACATAAAAATGCTTTGAAAGAAACAGTGAACATGTTTCTTCAGAGAAAAAACATGAATGACAGGTTTCTTAAGCTTGCCATCATTTTAATTATTTAAGCATATTTAACACGTTGCAAAGCGGCGCCTTTGATCAATATCCCAAAGTGTGGGTGACATGCTGTCAGTCAAAACTGTCACTTCTCGTGAAATTCTTCTCAATTATTTAGACATGTAAAATAACGTTATTATTAAGTTAAGCGTCGTGTTTTTTAAGTATCGACCGGAATGTATTGTGTGGTGCACTAAACGCTGTGTCATTTTCGTGTTGGCAGTGTTTAGGCACACTTCTTAAAGTCAATACAGATTGTGGATTAGAAATATCGATCGTTAGTTTCAACAGTCTCTTCAGAGGAAAAGCACAACGGTCTTTGAATTGCAAGTACAACATGTCTTTTTATATTCCAATGCGTTTAAAGATATTACCGTTCTACAAACAATATGAACTTTATGTATTTGTGTCCAAATATTAACGTCTTTCCGAAGAAATCATACTTCAAGTGACATATAGAAAAACACAAGCTGAATCATTAATTTTCCATTCGCAGACTCGTTGGCGGGTACTTTCATTTCAATCTAGACGATTCCTAACATCAAAGAGTTTGGAGTGTTGAATACTTTTAAGGTTGTCAAAACTAATCTACGGTTGTATATGTTATGTACATGAATAAGTAGGTCGGTAAAGTAATGATATGTTCACGGACGGTTGGTGAGGTGAGGTGAAATGTGGCTACTTGTACTATGCCGAATGTATAGCGCTAGCCCACTGGGATACCATGTCGCAGTTTAACGTGAATACCTCACTCAGACACAATATACTGTCTCCGAGCCGACCAGTCCTTGGTTTAGCTCCTCGTTGCACAGCGTCAGGCAGGGCAACAACAAGTTCCATCTTTTAACGTCTTTCCGTCTTAACCCCGTACCTTCCGCTCTCCGGGCGGACGCTCTACCACTAGACCACGGAGGCGATCCCCGATGGTTACGGTTGCTTGTCTTCGTCATGCCGAAACCACAGCAGTCTCGTGGTTAAAGCGTTGTTTGTCATGCCGAGCAATATGACGTTGGTCTGTAAATAATCAGACTGTCCAGCGGTTCACATCATAAGCATCGTTATACGTAGTTGGAATACGATAATATGCATCAACGTAGTCAGCCTGACCACCCGATTCCATAAGTCGCCTCTTACAAGAATGGGCCCGTGGATCTTCACGGGTCGAACAAGGGGCACGGGTGGCCCAGTCGTCTAAGGCGCCGCGATTCGCTGTGCAGAGCTGCGTCCCTTGGGCACACCAGACACTTATAATTGTCGGTTCGAATCCCGGTTCGCCCCGATTATGTTTCAAGGTTTGTTAGCACCATGCCCGTGCTCGTGGGTTTCACCGAAGTGGTAAACGTCTGAGACCTGCAACACTTCGGGCTTTCCTCCCACATTAAGCTGACACGCCGCGATATAACTGGAATATTGTTAAATGCGGCGTTAAACACAACTCACTCACTCACTCACGGGTCGAAAACATTTGTTACGAAACCTTGTATTGAGGCATAATTTTGAGAGTCCAGCGAGGGGCCTTTGATGAGAAGCGTTTTTCGTTGCCAGTTCACACATTGTTTGTACCCTATCCTAATCTAAGTCTGCTTATGTGTGTTTATTTGTTGTATAAACGCCGCACTCAGCGATATTCTAGATGTATGTAAATAATCGAGTCTGGAACAGACAATCCAGTGATTGATAACATGAGCATCGATCCACGCAATTGGGATACGATGACATGCATCAATTAAGTCAGCGAGCCTGACCACCCGATCCCATTAGTCGCCTCTTACGGCAAGCATGGGTTGCTGAAGACCTATTCTACCCCGGATCTTCACGGTTCAAGGCTGCTTTTAAAACTCGTATGGTGTCCATGGCGAACTCGGGACCGATGTTGCCCCGAACTCTGCCTGGATCCAATATGATCGTATCATGCCAACACTTGCATACGGAGGCAAATGACCATTTAACGAAAGCAATGCATCAAAATGCACATCACCCATGCCAGAGACGTAAGACAGGAATACTTTTATTCATATGGAAAGTTTTATGTCATATGAATAATTTACAGCGAAAGTTCCATCGAGCATTAAATCCCTAATGCTTCGACATGCATGCTTTATGGGGTAGCTTTAGAAGGCCTGCAGGAAATGTTAAATCTTGTCGAAATCAATAGTTTTTATACATTTGATATGTCTACCTAGATTATATATCAGTTTTGTTTGTAACAACATAACTTTGGCCCCAGATGGCACCACAATGTTTCTTGTCATGGCGGCTTAAAGAAAAGGCGAGGCAACTTAACGCTGAGAACACTCGCCTTACTTTTTTATCCCCTCGAAAACCTTAATACAGGAGGTGAAAAAATAAATGTCATTTTACAAAAATAATCAATGTTTTATGAATACCCAAATGTTCTGGAAGAAAATGGTATTCTTCCACTTCAGCTCAATACAAGGCCCCGTTCCACAAAGCGATCTCAAGGCTGCGATTGTCTTAAATCTCCGTTAACGTACATGTATTTGCGTTCTGTCGTCTTCAGGGACGGGGTCTATGTCGTGTAAGAACATTCTTGTCTTGATCGTGTTTGAAATTTCGACCCTGTGTCTTCAATAAAGGTGGGGCAGTTCGTTCCCCACAATGGTGCGATGTGTGTAGCCCATTTTGGGTGTCCCCCATCGTGATATTGATGAAAAATCGTTGATTGGAGTTAAACCATACTCACTTTAATAAACACTTAGATTGAAAACGTGTCGAGTATAACACTAGCATTTGCAGACCAGTCGGATACGACTAAGCATTCAATACCGACGTCTTCATCTGTTTTGTGTGTGTAACGTGTTTGACTATTTACTGAGTGAACGTTGTTTAAAGACGTCAGCACTATCCCACCAAAATCGTGGAGGAATGCAAATAATTGAGTCTGGAACAGACAAACCAGTGACTGAAGCATCACGTCACTGGGGAACGATGACATCACAGGAACTCGATGATAGCGTGTAGAGCATAACATATTCGTAAAGAAAAATATCACACCCCTCTTTACATATAGACAAGGAGTGATACCCGCCATCTTGGACCTTGTTCAAGATTTCGCTCTCGGTTCGAATCACAGCTCGATATCGCATGAAATATGAATGTCACTTATTTCAACCTATTGGCACTTGCTAAACAAACCATTAGCTATACACCTGAGTTCATCTGTGGTCACCTTACCTCGTATGTATTTGAAAACTTCCATCAGATCTCAACCCTAAGCTTCGCCGCCGAGGTAAACAAGAAAAAGGTGGCCGAAAATTACGGCACTACACGGGCTTGAACTCAGTTAGCGTTTCTGATTAAATAAGGGCCAAGATAGCGGGTGTCACTCTTTGTCTATATGTATAGAAGTGTGTTACTTTTTCTATACGAAAATATTATGTTCTGCACGCTATCATCGAGTTTCTGTGGATGACCACCTGATCCACTCAGTCTCCAAGATATTTGTCTTAAGAGGCGACTAACGGATCGGATCCCTAGTTGCGTAGATCGATGCTCATAATGTCAATCACTGGATTGTCTGGTCCAGACTCGATTATTTACAGACCGCCGTCATATAGCTGGAGCATTGCTGGGTACGGCGTTAAACAACAAACAAACAAACCAGCCAGCTGAGGGTAAATGACGGCGAATTCTACTCCGGAATCCCCATTAGATCTTGTTCGACTATTTGTTCTGTTTTTTTATCACATACAAAATTCTTACATCATGAATGGTGTGTTATTTTAAAGGGTTATCACTTTGAAGCGGAATCCCTTGCGTGAACATTTTTCCGAGAGTAGATACTGCACCTATGTTAAAAATATTACTAAAAATACTCCAGTTGTTTTCACCCGTGCTTTTCCTTCAATAGACTACTTCTGAAGAGTTAATTTCTTTCTTCATACCAACAATATATACATTGATTCCGTCAGTTTCTTTTAAAAAACCGATAGCCTACTTTCATTAAAAAAAATACATAGTGAAAGGCGTATTTTCATTATATTAATGTCAAAAAAGAATTCTAATAGGACCACTTTCGCTATCAATGCTTCCAACCTCCATGCTGCCACAGCGATGAGATCATTTCATCCGGGACTTCGATTGCCGATAAACGCATTAGTCGACTTCGTGCTGCACGTGCATATTCAACTCTCCATGCAAAAGGTGTCAGATGTCAGGATCACCACGAGCTTATGGTGGATGATGCACGTGCAACTTGAACTCTCCGTGCAAATGATGTCAGGAACACAACGAGCTCGTGATTGACAGGTTTGTCTCAATTTGTGGAATATTGAATTTATGTTTTGGCTGAGACTTCTTCACACGTTAGTTCAACCATTAAACGGGTTGCAAATGTGAAAACTTGCCTTTCCCCCTTGTCTGTATACTTTTTGTTTTATTTACAACCTAGCCGTTGCAATTGAGTGTTGCTCTTGCTGTAGGCAAATGGCGGCGAGCTTGCCAAGGTGTTTGTATTAAAGCGTTGGCGTGGATTCGGGTTCGCTTTCCAATATTTGTGCCATATATGAACACTATATTGGCGGGATATTTATCAAATGCCGTACTCTCGGCGATGTGGTTTGTTTGTTTGTTTGTTTATTTGTTTGTTTAACCCGCACTCAGCAATAGTACAGCTATATGAGGCGATCTGTAAAAAAAAGTCTGGACCAGACAATCCAGTGTTCGACCGCATGATCACCATTCTACACAATTGGGATACGATGATATGCATCAACCAAAGTCAGCGAGCCTGACCATCCGATCCCGTTAGTCGCCCCTTACGACAAGCCTAGTCGCCTGTGTCACCCGTCACAAACACACGCAAAAGTAAGTCAGTTGATCACCTGTCAAGTCAAAATCGGGAATTGCAATTGCATGTCTACCATAAAACTACCAAAGAACATTAAAGAAAGAGCATGCTCGATTGCACCTAAAAGACTAGGAAAATGTCGACACTAAAGAGTGCATCTGCAGGAATATTGATCTACATAACGAGAAAGTTGACTATTGGATAGCTGAGCTCATCCCTCTTGTCATTCAGCCTTGTGGGTAATTTTGTGTCACTCTGAATCATTCTTGATAGATCTAAATATGAAACAGATGAAGCGGTTTCATTGGTCACCTACATTTCCAGGTATAGGGTAAATCAAAGGAAGGGAATTGGTTATTTGACCGTTAGTAAACAAACGATATCAGATCTTCTATATATACTCAACAACAAAAGTTCCTGTGACACCAATATTTTAGTGAATTTTTCAAACAAGTTAAGTTTGGTTTTCAATATTGTAGTACGTGTATGGAATGAAGTCACAAAAACGCAACTGCTACAGAAAAGCATGCATTCAATGCAAAAGTTGACTTTTATGCAAGCCCCATCCATTTCACTACCATGTGCGTTAACGGAATTCCATATGCATTGTATAGCATCGTGCTGACGACAACCACTCAGAAAAACAACAAAATTATGCAATTATTCAACATTACGAAATGTCACGCCTGTCCAAAAGTGAGCGTCTGCGAGCCATTGGTATGCTTTGAAGCAGGATCGAGTTAACGTGATGTTGCAAGACAAGTTAACGTCCACAGAAACACCATTTGGTGTTTCTGGCAACGTTGGCAACATACGAATGCAGTCAGAGACCATCCTCGGAGTGGCAGGACACGCGTAACCAATAATCGAAAAGTCAACTGGATTCGAACAACACACCTACGAAATCGATTCCAACCAGCCACAGTGACTGCAAGAAGCATCCTTGGCCTTCGACGAATACCTTCACAAACCGTACGTCGTCGCCTCAGATGTGCGATTACAGCAAGACAGAGGATCCGTTTGATAGTGGTAGAGGGAAATCTTGATGTACAACGCTACCGCAACTAGATCATCGTCCCTGTTGTTCTACCGTTTTAGCGTCGTCATGGCCCAGGCATTAACTTTCAACATGACAACGCCCGGCCTCATATTGCTCGACTTGTTCGGGATTCTCTCCAACAAAACAACGTGAATGTCATCCCCTGGCCGGCTCGCACTCCTGATCTCTCACCAATCGAGCACATGTTGGATAAGATGGATCGGCGCCTTCGACGTCAACCACGTCTTCCACAGACACTCCAGGAACTTCGAAACATGCTCCGGCAGATATGGACAGTAAGGACTTTGTGCAACGTCAGGTCCATTCCATGAGCCGAAGATGTGCTGCTTGCATCGCACCAAGAGGTGGACACACACGCTATTGATATGTATATTGACATTTTGGCATGTTCATGTTTTTTTATGAAATCACGCATTTTTTTAGGTCAGTGTGGCAAATTAAACCAATTGAACACTTACAGCAGACTTTTATCTGTAGCAAACCGAAATTGTTTCGGATTTGGTAAAAAAACATAACTTTGCATTAAATCATATTCAATGTCACAGGAACTCTTGTTGTTCAGTATACTTGATGCTGATTATGTTAAATCTCTTGATCCAAATTCCCTTGTTCTGAATTTGCAAACCCGAGCAGAAATTCACATCAAAAGCATCGTTTTACGTAGTTGGAATACGATGACATGCATCAACGAAGTCGGCGAGCCTGACCACCCGATCCCATTAGTCGCCTCTTACAAGAATGGGGGCCCGTGGATCTTCACGGGTCGAACACGTTTGTAACGATAACTTGGCCCGCCGAATTGTTTTGAGGCATAATTTTGAGCGTCTTGCGAGGCGCCTTTGGTGAGAAGCGTTATCCGTTGCCAGTTCAAACATATTTTGTACCCCATCCTAATCTACGTCTGCTTAAGTTTGTTTGTCGTTGTTTAAAGCCGCACTCAGCAATATTCCAGCTGTATGACGGCGGTATGTAAATAATCCAGTCTTGACCAGACAATCCTGTGATTGATATCATGAGCATCGATCCACGCAACTGGAATACGATGACATGCATCAACCAAGTCAGCAAGTCTGACAACCCGATCCTGTTAGACGCCTCATACAGAAGGGCATAGTCACAATTGACAGCAAGCATGGGTTGCTGATGACCTATTCTACCCCGGATCTTCACTAGTCACGTGCATAAAGAAACAGTTAAGCAAGAAGAGGAGCACAACTTGTCCCACCAGGGATGTCTACCTCTTCTCAAAGACTTTATCAAAGAAGAAGTCCAGCATTTGTGTACTCCAAATAACTACAATATGATAAATGATCAAAATTAATGTTGCCTTACGTTGTCACATAGATTTCTCGTGACGTTGCCGAATCAATGCTCGTCGTGTGTCTGAAAACAAGAATGTGAAAAGTTGGGCTTCAAGTACCTAGTTTACATTAAACCGTCAGCGACCTTCCCTGTGCCAGCTCCAGTTCAACTGTTCAATGACACGGCATGGTACGTAAGTACATTCATTACGATTCGGGCACTGCTGTCGTATCAAATATATATATATAAGTGCACATTTCCTATCACAAGCCAGTGTTATTAATACGTCATAACGTCAAGTAGGTACATGTGTCCTTAATTGGCCATGCTAAGTGTGAAACTTTTAATCTATTAATGGTCTCCTATCGGTTATATCAATACGTGTTACGTGTGAGGTCAAATTCCATTCGAACCGAAATGTCACAGTGACTTAATAACCAAAAAAATATGAATATGTATGCAATAATAACCAGCGCGGGGGTATTATAATATGTCTTAATTACGACGGCGTTGGTCTATTAATTACGTTCTAAACCTTGCAAAGGATTTTACTATCGCTAAAGTACATCGTATGTCTACGTTCATCCCCGTGGATTCCGGTTTAGAATTGGTCCCCAGCAACCTACGACGTCCTCAAGCCGCGATCATATGGAGAAGGTTCTCAGGCTCGGTGACTTGGTTGATTGCGTGTCATCGTACCCTAGCGGCGTGCATCGTTGCTCACAATATCAATCATTGGATTGTCTGTTCCAGCCTCGTTTATTTACAGTTCTCTGTCGTATAGCTATAGATAGAACATTGCTGAGGGATTCCAGGGGGCACCGGTGGCCCAGTCGCCTAAGGCGCCGCGATTCGCTGTGCAGAGTTGCGTCCCTTGGACACGCCAGAAACTTATGATTATGGGTTCGAATCCCTGTTCGCCCCAATTATGTTTCAAGGTTTGTTAGTGGTAAACGTCTGAGACCTGCATCCCTTCGGCCTTTCCTCCCACATTAAGCTGATACGCCGCGATATAACTGGAATAATGTTAAAAGCGGCGTTAAACCCAACTCACTCACTCGTTCAAATCCGTTCTTTACACTGGGCTAGGGCAGGGCATGATAATAACACTATCTCCGTACATCAATACTAAGTTGATGTAGCTTTGCAAAATACAAGCTTTTTCGTGGCGGTCTCTCTAAACAGATTCAAGCCTGGGCCAGCAAACGGGTGATTGATGTTTTGTGAACAGAACCTGACTGCCCGGTCTATAGTGGACAAAAAATGGGTTGCTTGGGACCTATTCTACCACGGATTCCGCTTGCGGTTTATTTGAATAAGAATCATCTGTAAATATTCACGAACTATTCATATAGTTTTCGCCCCGTAAAGATCCGGATTCATAATTATTAAAGTAACCTTCATACTAATATACAAATGTTTGTGTCATATCGTCTTTGACAAAAGGAATCATCGCGTGTGGTAGAATAACAATGATGAAGAAGACGTAAATATATTCTCAATCACGATTTCAGGCTAGGGCTAAACATATACAGATGTAACATATTA
The DNA here is from genome assembly GCF_022045235.1 of Haliotis cracherodii. NCBI lineage: Eukaryota > Metazoa > Mollusca > Gastropoda > Lepetellida > Haliotidae > Haliotis > Haliotis cracherodii. Next base: position 39,590,456 of record NW_027266308.1, on the reverse strand, counting down.
AATTAATGAACTTGGTGATATCAGTTAATATATTATCAATGACGTAAACCTTCATGAAATTTTAAAAGTAAGGACACCCGTGAAGATCCCGGGTAGAATAGGTCTTCAGCAACCCATACTTGCCGACAGAGGCGACTACGTTGTCGTAAGTGGCGTCTAACGGGATCGGGTGGTCAGGCTCGCTGACTTAGTTGATGCATGTCATCGTATCCCAATTTGATCGATGTTCATGACGTCAATCACTGGGTTGTCTGGTGCAGACTCGATCATTTTCAGACCGCCGCCATATAACTTGAATATTGCTAAGTGCGGCGTTAAACAACAAACAAACAAACTATATATTGTTCACTGTATGATACTGACATGAGTATGAAAGTCTTTGATAAGGTTTTTATTCAGGATCAGGCCCGGCATAGCGCTTGTCTTCTTCCTCATAAAATATGTTGTGCCTTGTCACTGGTGTAAGCTCACGACCTTTGATAGCATGCTTAAACCAGCATGGCAATTCGACGGCCGTCTGTCATGGTCTCTTTACGACCAATTTGGTCCATTTGTACAAGACGAGTCGGCGTTGGCGTTAAGAGGTCATGACAAATCTTATGCTACTTAAAGACATTGTCTGGGAAAAGCCGAGATAGTAAGATCTAAAAGAGGGCAATTGTATACTATTTAGGCTGCAACGGTAAAGCCGTCAGGCTTACCTCCGAAATGAGATGTCTATGTGTATCTAACTACATCTTCTGATATCGCAGTAGGTTATTACGAAAACAGCACAGATTTTAACGAGGTAAATAGGCCGCACTCAGCAATATTCCAGGTATATGACGGCGGTCTGAATTTGATGGAGTCTGGAACAGACACTCCAGTGATTGACATCATGAGCATCGATCCACGCATTTGGCATACGATGACATACATCAACCAAGTCAGCGAGCACGACCACCCGATCCCGTTAGTCCCCTCTTAAGACAAGCATGGGTTGCTGAAGACCTATTCTAACCCGGATCTTCACGGCTCTCTAATGAAACAAGTGCTGTGATGAAATTACTGACGCAATGAGCTCGAGTACACGATTGTGACCTATGAGATGAACCCTCTGACAATAAGAAACCACGACCATTGTCAACTGAGGTTACATTTTAATCACGGTACTGTAGCTACAAACACCGGTAATGTTTTCATATTAGTTATGGAGCTCCAGTCAGACGTCGCGTCTGCTGAATTGACTAAATTGACATGTCTATATTTATTTAATGTCCCTAACAGGCTTCCGTACGTTTTACTTCAGCGGAACCTTTCCATGAAAAAATGATGTTTTGTTTTTATAATGCCCTTTTGATAAATATCTATGATGTCTAGTCATACAATGGAATAAGAATAGCCAAAAAGGGACCGAACCTTTCACCATCAGCTCTCTAGTCGGTAAAGGAGGTGTAGTAGTGATGTAACTGTCTGGAGTCGTGTTTGTACATTCCAAGGAAGCTGTAAGCTATAGGAAAATACCACGTTATTGCTTGAATGCAGTCAGACAGTACTGGTAATAAATCTACTGCCAATGATATATGACTGTTTGGCTTTAAACACATTAAACAATGTTACAAGTAGCTCTCAGAGATGTACGTTTCCATGCACATAAAGAATACACAAGTCAATGCACGTTCTCAAATATTATGTTTATTTGTCTCGTAAATTCTGAAATAAATACTGTATTTGTTGCTTAGCATCTCATGTAAAAAATATGAACTATATTTCACTTGAAGAAATGTGCTTAAGTGCACGAAATAAGCTGTATTTACAGCATAACTTACCGCATAAATTTCCTAACATTTATTTACACAAGCTCCTTCTTTCCACGAGTGTCATAACCCAGTTATCTACACAGTGAGTGAGAGGTTTAACGCCGTCTTTAGCAATATTCCAGAAGTGCCACGGATAGGCACCACTCACATTACCCATGACGGGAACGAACCCAGATTTCGGCATGACGTACCAACACCTTCACCACTACCCCACTACCCCACCACCCCTATACTGTGCGATATAAGTTGACGATATTATATCGGTTCGCACATCAAATGTTAACAGTATATGTATCATCTCATTTTGGTCTAAGTCCTGGTAAGAAGATTGGTTTCTATGTGGACCCATCTAAAATGAATAATTTTTTCCGAAAAAAGTTAAAGAAAAAGTCTAGAACTATTTGATTATAAAAGGATGTAGAGAGTGAGTGAATGTTGATTAAGGTCCAAGTCATCCGCTCCGTTCATCATTTGTCTAGGAATTCCAAAAATAATCCTCCAATAACCATGTATGTTTTTCTGCAGTCCATGTCGTACCGACCTCCTTGCATGTATGTTTCCTATTGCTGCAACTACATTGCCCAACGGCTCTATTTTAAAGCCATAGCGGTTCTGATGCTTCTCACCTGACATGCCTTATACGAACTCGTTGCTTTAAGGAGTAGTAGGGTAGTTTAGTGGTTAAAGGGTTCGCTCGTCACGTCGAAGGCCCGGGTTCGATTTCCCCCATGGGTGCAATGTCCGCCCCGTCTGCTTTGGGGTACATTAATCTTAATTTGAGCGGACCACTGAACATATTTCTGATAATACATATTGAAACGGGTTGTGTATTTGCAGTTTAGAAGAAATTGCGTCGAAAGTTATAGAGCTTACTATGATGACTATCTGGAGAAAACTGAGAAACGAACTGTGATTACTTACCTGCATAAAATGGGAATAGCACCAAAGACAATACCCAAACATGTGGAATGAATGCTTGGCGATGTCTTCCGCGGTTAAGGTTGATGGGTGACTTAAAAGTTCTGAGCCTAACTATGATGGACTGCTTAGGTTGAGTTTGATGCTAATTATTGTTCACCATAATCCACTAGGTCCACGCACATCTGTCAACAATGCTGGAGTGCCTGGATCCCACTGGTGTAAAAGGCTTCCTCGTGTTGCTGCAAGAAGTCCTTTTCAGCAGAAATTAAATAATGCTTGCCAGACCGTATTTTCCTCAATTTTGGGAAGGGTACCAAATCTAGTGAATATGGTGGATGTTCATTGAATTCATAGCCACAGTCATGCATTGCAGGGGGCATGGGTGGCCCAGTCGTCGAAGGCGCCGCGATTCGCTGTGCAGAGTTGCGTCCCTTGGACACGCCAGAAACCTATGATTGTGGGTTCGAATGCCGGTTATCCCCGATTATGTTTCTAGGTCTGTCAGCACCATACCCGTACTCGTGGGTTTCACCGAAGTGGTAAACGTCTGAGACCTGCATCACTTCGGGCTTTCCTCCCACAATAAGCTGACACGCCGTGATATAACTGGAACACTGTTAAAAGCGGCGTTAACCCAACTCACTCACTCACTCACTCATGCATTTCAGCCATGGGGACAACAGAGTTGTGCACGGGTACATTGTCCTGGTGCAACAACACACTTCATGATGTCCTCTGCTGCGACCTGTAGCCTTGATATTATCCGGTCGTTGCCTAAGGAGAACAGAATAATATTGGCCACTAATGGTCTGATCTTTCGGGAGGTAATCCGCCAAAGCTACCACCTTGCCAGCTGATGAAACTTAGCCTTCGTCTTCGGAGGAGACGTCAAATGTTTCTACTTCAATGACGGTTGTTTAGTCTCTGGCTGATAGTGGTGAATTCAAGACTCATCCATGGTTACAAATCACTCAACAAAATCAGCTGGGTCGGCTCCTAGACCATGTAGATTCTTTAAAGAGATGATGAACATGGAGCGTATCTGACATGGAACCCACCATAATTATTGAAAAAATAATTTATTCATGCTTCAAGCCGTTAAAAATAATAGAATTTGCCTGTCACAAAAAATACATTGTTGCAAGATGTTTTTCCTTTAAAAGTCAGGCTCATAGTTTACAATAACAAAATATTTTTTTGATAAATACCTTATATCGATAAATACCACCCTAAGAATACCAAATGATCGGTCCCTAAGGCGTCAGAAGCCTTGAAACCCAGCATGCTGAAACCTATATCATGCCCAGTTTATTCCTCAGAGTATTCTCATCTCTCGTATGAGAGATGCGTACTGTATATGATATGTGACGCGTGGTGAGTCATAGATCTTCCATAATCATGTCATGTATTCTATCAACATTCACCTTAGAGGTGTTAGTTGAGGACTTCCTGCTCTTGGCTCATCTGTGAGCCCCTCTCGGCCCCAGTGGTCACATTTTAGCAGTGTCAAAGGAATGTGCACCATCCTCTAAAGTTGACACCATGTCCGCATTGATGGTTGTTGGAGTGAGTGAGTGAGTTGGGTTTAAGGCCGCATTTAACAGTATTCCAGTTGTTTCACGGCGTGTCAGCTTAATGTGGGAGGAAAGCCCGAAGTGATGCAGGTCTCAGACATTTACCACTTCGGTGAAACCCACGAGCACGGGTATGGTGCTGACAAACCTAGAAACATAATTGGGCGAATTGGGATTCGAACCACAATCGTAGGTTTCTGGCGTGTCCAAGGGACGAAACTCTGCACAGCGAATCACGGCGCTTATGACGACTGGGCCATCCGTGCCCCCTGTAAGCAGGGAACGTACTGTACTTATAACATTACATAAACTGTAAAGGGTGTACACAGAAACTGTCAAGAAGATTGTATGACAACAAGGATGACATCAACTTTCCTTTTATGTCAAGAAACATTCCTGCGCGCAGCTCCTGCCTTTAGTGTTTACACTTTACAAATTTTGAGGTACAATCGAGCATGTTGTTGCTACAAAGATTTCAAAGAGCGTCATACGCTTCTTTCTCAAAATGCCCGTGAAGATCCGGGTTAGAATAGGTCTTCAGCAACCCATGCTTGCCGTAAAAGGTGACTAACCGGATCGGGTGGTCAGGGTGGCTGACTTGGTTGATGCATGTCATCGTATCTCAAATCGATCGATGTTCATGATATCAATCACTGGATTGTCTGGTCCAGACTCGATTATTTACAGACCGACGTCATATAGCTGGAATATTGATGAGTGCGGCGTTAAACAACAAACCAACCAACCAACCAATCTTTCTCAAAAGTTGTTCGATCAAGGTTACAACATCCAAGCCCTTAATAAAGATTTCGAAAGGTTTTATGGTGGACATGTTGATGGCATTTCCAAATTTGACGCATCAGTGACTAAATTGATGTCCGTATGCAATTCCCATATTTTCTAGTCTTTTTAGGTGAAAAATGTACTTGCCTCTGCATGTGGAGCCACTGGTGGGGCAGCATATGATCCATAAACACATCTTCATGATATAATCGGAACGGTACAATGGACAGGTTTCTGGTGATTATGAATCGGGTTTTGTTGCATTTATTTATATACATCCTTCGTAGTGAGACTCATAACTTTTTGCCACACTTCATCACCGATCCTGAAATGCCTGCCCTGAAAGGTAAGAAAGTCAACCTCAAGCACCTAAACCCACTGGCTTTATTTTCGCTTACTTATGCACGCGGTAGTTAATGTTGTATCATATTATGCACGTAGGTACACTTAGTTTATCTGGAACGGAAACAAATGTTGTATTAATTTCTTATTATACAGTTTGCAGTAGATGTTTGTATTATGTTGTAGAAAAGATGCTTCTACATTTACCTCTTCAAACCTACAGAAAGAGGTATTTTAATAGTCTATTTGTATTGACTATCATTTCTTTGAGGGCATATCACCGCAAAAATACAGGGTATATCATTTTAGAAGTGTCAATGTCTCATTTCCGAACATTTTGGTCTCAAGAATTCAAGTAATAAATTATATTGACAAAACTGTGTTTTATTCATCATTTCCTACGGTGAGTCATTACTGGAAATCAATCATACCATTCTTATTGTCATGATAACTGTATTAGGAAGGGACTAAAAATGTGACTTATGTCAAGAAATAGGCTGTACATATACTCTAAATCAATATACACACCTGCTGCCCTTTCACATTTAAACACGTAACTTAGACAGAGAAATTAAGATGACCCCTCACAAAGGCGCGCAGATGATGAAAGTAGTATGTTTCCTTCAAATATGACCTGGCTTTTGGTTTTGCAGGGGCGGTCGGTAGCCGGTAGTGGTTAAAGCGTTCGCTCGTCTCGCCGAAGACCCGGGTTCGATTCCCGACAAGTGTACAATGTGTGAAGACGATTTCTGGTGTCACCCGCCGTGTTGTTGCTGGAATATTGTTAAAAGCGGCGTAAAACCATACTCACTCACTCACTTAGTTTTACATATATATCAAAATATCGATATTAATTTGTGTCCTGAATATTGTCTTCATTCCCCGTAAGTGGCTACTCAAAGGTGACTGAATCGGAGCGATGACTGCTGAGCTTGGCAAGTATTTGGATGGTTAACCACAAGGGTTGGTTGGTTGGTTGTTATTGTTTAACGCCGCACTCAGCAATATTCCAGCTATATGACCGCGGTCTGTAAATAATCGAGTCTGGACCAGACAATCCAGTGATTGATATCAAGAACATCGATCCACGCAATTGGGATCGATGACATCAACCAAGTCAGCGATCCTGACCACACGATCCCGTTAGTCGCCTCTTACGACAAGCATAGTCGCCTTTTACGGCAAGCATGGGTTGCTGAAGACCTATTCTACCCCGGAATCTTCACGGTTCTTAACCACAAAGGAAGGCCAGCCGTAGTGTATTATCTGGTTGGTAGTTATCCCGACGGCGCGTGTCTGTTGCTTCCACAAGCGAACAAGGGTTTATCTACAGATTTCTACTTACTAAAGACATAGTTTCTCATTTCATTTTTTGTCATTTCCAGACCGAATCAATTTGTTCACCCTAATGGTTACTGGAAGCACATGCACAAAAATAATCCACTTAAACACGTCCTCTGGTTGATCCTCTACTACACTGGTGAGTTTTAGCAGAAACCGCTGTTAGATATATCTTAACTAACTCCGAAAAAGTATCCTGTTTTCCTCTCTCCAAAGTTCGGACATTTCTGCTATTGGCACAAAACAGCGTGCTTTTTCGCATTTAGAACCTCCAGTAAATTTCAGCAATGGGCTCATTACGCATGGATGTCACCGCTAATGCACAGTTAGGAAGGAACATGCTGATAGCCAGATAAAAACTGTTTCCTTACGATTGTTATTTTTACACACGTTTCCGAGTAGATTTCACCTAATTGCACCATTGTTGACTCCTCTGTAGCGTTATGGTAGTGCACTCACACCTTGCAGGAGGTCACAGGATATTCAAGCGTTGGTGTGGTTTAATTCCAAGTGCGTGCCGTGTGCATTACACGCACATCACACTTCTAAGAATTCATTTCTATATTTCTCGACTAAATTGTAGCCAGGTTGTAATGTGGGGATATGTTTAATCAAAAGTAGGGTATGAAACAAGAACAATTTGATTATTAAAGGATGTAGTGAGTGAGTGAGTGAGTGAAAGGTCTCCGTCAGCAGTTTTCCAGTTGTGTTCCGCTTCACTATAACATCTGAAAAAGTATCTTCAAAGTACACTATTAGTCTAGGAATTTCACGAATAATCCCCTTATAGCCAAGTTTTTTGTCTGCAGTCCATATCGTGCCTACTCTCTGATATATACGTTCCCTATTGCTGCAGCTGCATTCCCCGACGGATCCATTCTAAAGCGATAACGGTTCTGATACTTCTCACACAACATGCCTTATACAAACTCTGCGAAACATATAAACATACTCAGTGTGGTTCCTCCCCAACATTCCACGCAACGGCCGTACCAGCACTTTGTTTTGATGCTCACGTTTAACACAGACACAGTATCACATAAATTTCCCAACCCCTGCTGTCATCGTGTAGCGGTGGTGCTGTAGATGTGTGCTTCAAGAACATCATCACTGGTTTCTGTGGCAGATGCATTAGCAGTGTTATGGATACGGGGCCCACCCAATTAGCGCTACCAGCATGTACACGTGTTAAAGGGATACTTGGGGTCAGGGAGGGGGCTAATTGCATGAGAGGCTGATAGTGATAACAACATCGTCAGGTGCCATTTCTGATCCTCAGCAGTCAATGCCTTTATAGATTAGATAGTAAAGTTCCGAGCAGCTAAACTCCCAGACTTCATTTTCGCTGACCTTTGCACATGTAGTTAGTATGATGTCATAATATATAGGGGTACATTAATCATAATTGGAGCAGATCACTGTATAATTTTTTGATAGTACATATTGATGTGTGTGTTTACAGTTTAGAAGAAAATGCGTCGATTCTTATTTATCTCTTAATTCAGATGAACAGGTATTAGAATCATCTATTTATATTTAGCCAATTCCTACGAGGACAAATCTCCAGAACTAAAGCGGACCATATGATCTGCGTTGTGTTGGTGTTTCTCATTTTGAGTGAGTGAGTGAGTATGTTTTTACGCCGCTTTTAGCAATATTCCAGCAATATCACGGCGGGGGACACCACAAATGGGCTTCACACATTGTACTCATGTCGGGAATCGAACCCGGGTCTACGGCGTGACGAGCGAACGCTTTAACCACTAGGCTACCCGACCGCCCCTCTCATTTTGAAAATTGTGGCCGGGACAAATAGGATCATGGTGTGCGGGGGCAAACACTATTCATACTTTAGTATTTCATTTATTTGGTCATTACAGGCCATTAATATCATTCAATTTAATTATATTAGTACTATTCATGGGGGCTGTCTGGTAGCCTAGTGGTTAAAGCGTTCGCTCGTCACGCCGAAGACCCGGGTTCGATTCCCGACATGGGTACAATGTGTGAAGCCCATTTCTGGTGTCCCCAGCCGTGATATTGCTGGAATATTGCTAAAAACGGCGTAAAACCATACTCACTCACTCACTATTCATGCTCGTGGTATGAGACACTGGGGTGAGCAAGGATACAGTGGGTATACGTTGTGTTGGTTCTAGCAGTAGACACAGAATTGTAGAAATATAATTACGGGTACAAGTAGTTATATTAGTGGCTGGAATATCGAAGTAGCAATAGTAGCAGCAAAGTAGAACTATTACAGTAGAATAGTAATAGAATACCGAGTAGTTGTTGCAGTAGTAGTCTTAGCTATAGCAGTAGCAGTCGTAGCCATATTAGTAGTATCGTGTAAGCATATCGCATTCTGATGTCAAATGATATACACTAATGATATTTTAATAATGCATATTGGCGATAGTTCAACAGTGACATGTCAAGATCCAGGATAGAATAGAACTTCAGGAACCCATGCTTGCCATAAAAGGCAACTATGCTTGTCGTATGAGGTGACTAACGGGGTCGTGTGGTCAGGCTCGCTGACTTGGTTGATGCATGTCATCGAATCCAGTTGCGTGGATCGATGATCATGATGTCAATCACTGGATTGTCTGGTCCAGACTCGATTATTTACAGACCGCCGTCGTATAGCTGGAATATTGACGAGTGCGGCGTTAAACAAAAGGGAAACGAACAAACGAAACATCATGTAAGTATGTCGCATACTGATGACAAATGATATACAATTTTATAATGCATAGTGACGATAGTTTATCATGTAAGTACGTCCAATGCTGATGATAAATGACATCTAATTATGCTGCATGGCGATGATAAAAGACATAATCAAGGAACTTTGCCGCCTACTAACGACAAATGCTGTTTAAATCTAGCAACTACTAATGTCAATTAATACATGAGCAAACGCACATTAACAGATTGCGCAAGTGGACAGTGTAGAACTACAGTGAAACCTCATTAATCCGGACAGAACCGTTCCAATTGAAATGGTCTCGGTACAAAGTAATCTCTATGTCAATAAATATACGTTCCCAACAACAAAAAATGTCCGCATAACAAGGTTTGCAGTCTAACGGGGTTCTCACTAACGAGGTTTCACTGTACAGAAATAAAACCGCACACACTGAATTCTTGCGTGCGATGATTAAACCGACGGCTGCTCTAGGGTAGGATCCCCGTCTGTTTGCCACGACGTCGATCGTCTGATTGAGTCCCATTGCGTGGGGTTTACCGGAACAACCACACGATCAGTTTCCGGCTCTCTTTCCCCCATACATAGCCTGCCGGAAGCTAGCGATGTTGCTGAGGGAGGAGAATAAATGGCTGTGACATCCCGAGAGGCTATAAACTAAATAACGTATATATCTGCCGCCGTTTCTTATATAAACAAGTAACCGAGACTCCGACAATAGAAAAAGGATGAAGACTCCACAGAGACAAATAATGAAACATAATTCTTTGGGATATGACCTCGCTGTTAGCTTTGCATTAATATCACTTGTCAGATTTAGTGGAGAAAATAATGCTATCAATGGGTGTCCCGACATACAATCAATAATTCCATGGCTCAATGGTTCCGTTAGGGGAGACTGAAAGAGACAGAGTGCCCAAGACGGTTGGTTGGCTCAGAAGAAAATTGACTACGGTTAACCACTCGGAAATGCATGCTGTCATCTATGATGTTTCTGTTTGAAATTTACCCAGTGGTTACAATATGTGCCCTGTGGATCAGGTGATCAAGATGGCTGCTGGGTATGGAAAGTAATTGGATGGATGACCGTGAGGCAACATCAGTTGTCGTCCATGATCTGACTTCGTTATTGAAGGCGTCGGTTGTTCACGAGGTCATTGCGTTGATCGAAAATGTCTACTAAATTACCTTTTTCAATTTAGAAAATATAGAACGCTGTATCATTTCATCTATTATCGCTTCTGACCCTCGAAATGACTCAATTTGTCACTTTTATTGCCATGGTAATCACATACACAGATGTAAGTTGCTTAAAAGAGTGTCTGTATAGATCCTGTACGACAGCGATGAGATTCTCTCGGGGTTCTCTCATCGAGGTTTCCTCTCAGCAAAGTTCGAACATTTCTTCTATAGGCACAAAACCGTGCTTTACCGTATTTAGAACCTCTGGTACATGAGAGACTACCTCATTACACGTAGATGTTACCGGTAATGCATAGTGAGGAAGGAACCTGCTGTTAGCCAGAAAAAAATACGGCTTACAAGTTGTTATTTTTACACACGTTTCCGAGTAGAATTCAACTAATTGCTCCATTGTTGTGACTCATCTGTGGCGTTATGGTAGTGCACTTACATCTTGCAAGAGGTCACAGGAACTTGGTGCAGTATATTTTCAAGTGCGCGCCGTGTGCATTACACGTTCACACACGCTCATTTCCATAATATCAGATTAAACGTATCAGTTGTGGTCAGGTACGGTTGTACAGACGAAATGGTATTAGAATATAGGTTTGAGAATTACCCTTTGACCTATACATGGTTATTGATAGACATGGTCCATAAACAAGCTAGTGAATGGTGTGGGAGGTGCCACAGAAGCATCAATACTCTTACAGAGATTCAAGAGAAATCATCCAGGCTGACAAAACACAACTAGCTGAATTGTGCATTGTTGATAACGTCAATCTCCATGCGTATTCCTGGACGTTCACAGTCTGTTATTTCGTAAAGGGTATCTATTTTGGCAGATTGTCATAGGAATCAAATGACAACAATTGGGTCTGAGGAAGGGTTGTCTTGTTTACAATGTATGTACTTTAGGATTGGCTTGCTGTTACCTCAACTCGTCAGCTGCATATAACCATCTGCTAACTCCATGTTTAGATTGTACTGTCCATGTCTGACACCTAACTCAACAGTAATTTGGTAATAATCGTTCCTTATTTTTATTGTTTCTTTGTTTGTTGTTTAACGCCGCACTCGGCAATATTACAGCTTTATGACGGTGGTCTGTAAATAATTCAATTCTGACTAGACAATCAATTGACTGATATCATGAGCATCGATCCACGCAGTTGGGACACGATGACATGTTTCAACCAAGTCAGCGAGTCTGACCATCCGATAATGAGGTTTTACGCCGCTTTTAGCAATATTCAAGCAATATCAAGGCGGGGGACACCAGAAATGGGCTTCACACATTGTACCCATGTGGGGAATCGAACCCGGGTCTTCGGCGTGACGAGCGAACGCTTTAACCACTTGGCTACCCCACCGCCCCCCAACCAAGAAGGGATTTTAGGGATATTTCTGCCTAGAAAGAAAACTCCAGTAGATTTCTTAATTATTAACATTATTATTCTCATTATTAATAGTATCATTATTATTATATGCAGCAGCAGCCATCCAGGCTGACACAACTGGATTATAAGTGCACTGGTTTTATAGTGCATCTCCAAGCTGTCTTCACATAGCACATAGGCAAGACATCAGCAAGCCATACGATGAGAAATAAGTTATCTGGTAAGAGGAGTCAAGTATATGTGCGGCATTTAAATAGTTATTGCATCGCTGTTGCATACATCCTCCAAGATCCAACTGTTCTTATATAACATAGTGTAGGTTGCAGCCAGATGGGTAACAATAATGCGTTTGTTGTGTGTTACTGATTGTTTCATCGTGACTCATTACTTTACAAGCAGTGTAACGTAAGATAACATTGACGTCAGCTCACGTGCCTTAGGCCATGCGTATTGTGATTGTTCATCATCTCCATGCTCAGCTTAAGCTGGCGGGCGGAGCAAAAAACAAAATAAATGAAATATGGAAACTGCATTTGGTTGAGAATTCAGCTGATAAGTTTTGTATTGTTAGATTGATCGACCTTGCTCTGGTGGATGGAAAAAAACAAAGTAATATGCATGGTTGCATCCTTTCTTCGAGTATCCTGACAATGAAAATTGGTAGAGAGAGAGAGAGAGAGAGAGAGAGAGAGAGAGAGAGAGAGAGAGAGAGAGAGTTTGTATGTTGTTTAACGCCTTACTCCGCAATATTACAGTATATGACGGCGGTCTGATAATAATCGAGTCTGGACCAGAAATTCCAGTGATAGACATCATGAGCAACGGTCTACGCAATTGTGATACGATGACATGCATCAACCAAGTCAGCGAGCCTGATCAACAAATCACATGAGTCGCCTCTTACCACAAGCATAGTCGCCTGTTACGGCAAGCATGGGTTGCTGAAGACCTATTCTACCCCGTATCTTCAGGGGTCTGGAGTAAATTAAGCCGTTACTAGCCTCTCGGTGCTGGTCGCATACCTCAATACGTGTATACGAAACATCATTCTGGTCAAGCTGAAAGAACCTGGTTATATCGTATAGTCAGAATGGCAATAAAGATTTGTTATCTTTGTCAGTGGTTACTATACAGTTTAGGGGTACAGAAATGAAATCATACCCACACGAGAATTTATTGACGGGGTTTACCAAATTGTAGGACTGCCACCTAGGTTTGGAGAGAGCGAGTAATTGTTCCCTAATTTGTCAATGCCAGAGAATAACCAGTCTAGATTATCAACTGACACAGATTCCATTTGGCGTTAAGGGCAAAATAGCTGTAAAAATTATATGGACCCCTATAATCAATGACGAAACCAGGTTTTTGCGACAGCCCCAGTTCACAATATTCTATCTATATCCCACCGGCATGTTACAATCGAATCTGGACCATGTAAACCAGTGACTGACAACATGAACAACGCCATCGGGTACGACACGCGATCAGTTTAGTCACAATGGTCTTCCTGCATTGCACCTATGTTTAGAATCGAGTGTGAACGCACCACTAGGCTCCCCCATTGCCCCAAGATCACACATAGGGCCTACAAAGAGGTCATTTCTAGTTTCCCTAAGTGGTACAAATTAAATTACAATAAACCACGGTTATAACGAACTAAAACCACTAATTTGAGATCGTTATAACTATAGTTCGTTATAAGCATATATACAGCCCATATAAAGCAAATGGACGAGACCCAAAAACAGTTAGTAATATCCGTCAGTTCGATATGAGCGTGTTCGTTATAAACGTAGTTTACTGTAGCTTATTTCGTTGGTAATGCGAAGAGCAAATTTAGATTAACACCACATTATTGTAAAGGTCAAACAGATATGACAGTTTATTCATGACCATTTGACCTAAATGTTTCTAGCGTCTACTTCTATTTGTCACTCCCTGGTTTGTAGTGAAGTAAAAACAATACCTTTGTTGGTCTGACCACGATTTAGTTCATTAAGCAATTACATCTCGCAATACACATACACTTAAAGTAGTCATTATAAGCTATTCCAGAAATACAAATGACTGTTGCCCGAATGGCATCATTAATACAAATTACTCTTATCATATTGGTATATCTGTTTCCGGTAAGAGAGTAAAAAAACAGGTTTCGTTTAGCACAAATTCTAGTAAACAAGTCAGGATGAAGTATTGTGTATACATATCATGCTTTGAAATGGTTTAATGTGTGAAGTTTGAAATCTTACTTACATGTTCAATGGTTGTCGATTGCATCGACCATGAAATGTACAACAAATATGACAAACTGATATCGACATTGTCTTTTAATATGAAAATAGTGTTAAAAGTAAAAACCTGAATCGGAAAGATACAAAAGAATATGACATTAATTTTGTCTAAATACTTAATACGAAAAGAAACATCAAAATTATACACACTATCCCCAGTTCACAAGCGTGGATAATTCACTTAGTGCCCTGGAGTGATATTGAACGCACGAAAAGGGGCACGCCAGAACCTAATACACCTGTCGTAATGAGAACCTAACAAAGAGTGAGTGAGTGAGTGAGTGAGTGAGTATGGTTTTACGCCGCTTTTAGCAATATTCCAGCAATATCACGGCAGGGGACATCAGAAATGGGCTTCACACATTGTACCCATGTCGGGAATCGAACCCGGGTCTTCGGTGTGACGAGCGAACCGTTTAACCACTCGGCTACCCGACCGCCCCCCTAACAAAGAAAATTTAAAGGGACGTGTTTACCTATTTAAGCCAACCAGTGAACTTCATTTATTCTTTAAAACATTGAAATTTGTCTACTGTGTACTATGGAATACTACAAGGGACATTGTCGCGTTGTCGCATTGTCACATTGTCGCCCTTGCAAAGTGTACTCTAGTCGGATTGACCCCAGCAAACGACGGACAGTCTTGGGAATTGTATTTCTGAAACAAGTTATAATTTGACACGGTCTGTATATATTGGTAAGGATGTCGCAACAGGCGTGCATAGCTGCTGACTGCCATGATGGCCTCATCTGTCCTGTGGGTGGCGTGTGAGTAGTACTGCTCTTCCATACTCTACGTTTCCTCAAATCCTAGACTCACAGTTACTGTGACCTGTTTCTGGAATGGGTCCAAAAATGGGTAACAATAGGTTTGTTGTTGTGGCAAGTATGTTGCAGATGAAGGGACGCTAATAGGCTGATGAATGTATGGGGACTGACGTGTGGTTGTAACTAAGGTTAATTGATTTGTCTCAAGCTGGGACGGATTGTAGAGTGGATGTGAGTGAGTGATTTAGGTTTAACGCCGCTTTGAACAGAATTCCAGTTACATCACGGCATGTCAGCTTAATGTCAGCCCGAAGTGATGCGGGTCTGGACATTTACAATTTGGATAAACCCACAAAAACGGGTATGGTGCTAAGAAACCTAGAAACGCTATCAGTGTAAACCGGGATTCGAACCTACGATCATAGCTTTCTGGCGTGCCCAAGGGACGCAACTCCGCAAAGATAATTGCGGTACCCTTAGACGACTGGGCCACCCGTGTCCCCAACGACGAATTGAAAATGCCTTTGGTATTTTCGACGTTGTTATTGCTAACGAATTGCTGCGTGCTTCACAAATAATATGGGTCCTTGTAGAGTGAGTTTTAAGGCTAGTTTTCTGTTTTCTAGAGAAGTGGATTGGATTGAATGTTCTTCTGACACGAAACTGGTATTTCGAAGGATGTAGTCCTGCTCGAAAATGAAATTCCAGTTCAAATTGCTGTACAGAAACTAGTTTGTGGGAAGTCACGAGTCCAAAGTTGAGTGTTGGCTGTTTGACACTGCTCCAACGAGTGATACCACTGGCGTTGCCAGCAAAACTAGTTTACGACTGTTTCTCTGTAGGGATGTGCATTGCATGGTCAATATGGCTGAAATATACGTCTTCGGCGTCGTTTGGCATTATCGGCCAAAAATGGGCCTTCTCCCCACTTGATGTTAATTGGGCTGTTGTTATATAGCATTATATGAATAACGAATCAATGTAAAATGTTTGCGAGGTTACTTGAATAATTCTACTATCACTAGGTGAGGAGGTGAGGTGGAATGGCGAAGTGCGCGCGAGCGTGCGTGCGTGTGTGTGTGGCTACGTATTCTAGTCGAGACTAATGCAACCTCCCCATCCCCCATGCCACCCCCTCCCTCCCCCCCCACCCCCTCATCCCCAGATACAGTTTGACATGAATACCCCTTTCAGACACAGTATACTGAATCCGAGCCGACCAGTCCTTTTTTATACCCATTAATGCCGAGAGCTAGGCAGGGACAACGACCACTGGGAAATGCGTTAGGCCGAGCTCTCCGAGGTGACATAACAGTGCCGAATGACACGATCTGCTGGTCGTTATTTTAAACCTCAGATTAGGACCCTGTCAGTACCATACCCTTGCTGTTGGGTTTCATCGAGGTGATATGCAACTATGACCTGACTCGGTTAATATTTTCTCGTATATTAAACTGCAACACCGTAACATAACTGAACAATTCTTACCAATAAAATTTATTCATATAACGAATAGAAAGTTACAGGGAGGCCATTTGCAGGTTTTCTGTACAAGAACGTCTCATGCCTGAACTGGTTCTGATGACCACACGCGATACATAAACATATCTCGATAACCCACGGCTCGCTTACTCATTGATTCATCCGTCACAAGCAGACAGGATAAGATACTTCCCGAAATCTAATTAATACTGGTCGATAGTCCGTAGCTCACGACCGCCAACTGTTACTATTTGGAATACATGGAGCAGATGTAGATGGTTATTCCCGGCCCCGAGGCAGCGGCTGTATGATGAGTTAAATGAGCCACAAATACAAACTACAAATCATTCGACGTCCACCTTCTAACGAGGTGACGCCAGAGAACTGAGTACCTATAAATATTTCTCTAAGAAATCGCCGCTCTTGCTAATTAAACACGATCAATGAAAGGGGTGGTCGATAACTAGGGATAGCATGCGTCGTTCATATTTTACGAGATTTTATCCCAGTGAGAATACCCAAAGTTTCAATGTTGTTCCAGATAGCTTTCTGTTGTTGTGAATGAAGTAATATGGAGTGAGTGAGTGGTGAGTGTAGGAGGGGGGTGGATGCTGTTGCAGAGGGGGGGGGGGGGGGGGGGGCTGAGTAAGTGACTGAGTCTGGGTGGGTGTTTAGGGTGAGTGATTGGGTGAGTGAGTGGGAGAATGAGTCAATTATTACGCTGTTTTTAACAGTGTTTCCGTTATATGGCGACTTGTCATTTTATTGTTCGTGTGTTTTGATTGGTGGTAATCAGTTGTGACGCAACGTAACACCAGGTCGTACAGAACACTTGACCATCCGTTACAGCAGAAGCATTGTAAGTACTTGACTGGACCAAAAACACCAGTCGCCAACGGCATGAGTAACGAGCCACGCTATAGCGATACTGACACATACAACCCTTGAAAATCTGGAGTAGAATAGGTCTTCAGCAACTCATGCTTGCCGAAAAAGGCAACTGTGTTTATCGTAAGAGGCGACGAACGGGATCGGGTGCTCAGGCTCGCTGACTTGGTTGATGCATGTCATCGTATCCCAATTGCGTGGATCGATGCTCATGATGCCAATCGCTGGATTGTCTTGGCCAGACTCGATAATTTACAAACCGCCATCATACAGCTGGAATATTGTGCGATGTTAAACAAACAAACAACACATAGTCATTCCATTGTGTAACTACCCGGTCCAGGTCACGGTAGAGTCATCACAGCCTGTAAGGGCTCAGTCACACATTCAGGATTGTTATTGCCGTCCTTGATAAGACCATTCTCGATCAAAATTTGTCAAACGTCTGATCAAGATCCTGTGATTCGTGGCGGGAAATTCACAAACAATCAGATATTGTTCAGGAAGCGTCCCGATTCAGCCGTTTCCAGCCGAATTCGTCACGGTTCTCCCTTTCTGAATCCGAATCTGATCCCATTTGTATCTTCCGCATGGTAAAAAACGACCGAATCTGTCACGAAAGGGTCCCGATTCTCCCGAATGCGATCCGACAGAGATTAGACAGTGACCGGACAGTGAACCGACAAAGACGGTTCGCATTCGACAAGATCTGGACGCAATCTGGACTTAATCGACAAGAAACGGCAATGAACATTTCATGCCCGTTCATCACGACAGCGTCCCGATCCACAGGACACCGTCCAGACAACACAGGACATTGTTACGATTTTGATCCGTTACAGCAGAATCTGTCACGACATAGTCACGATTGTAATCCGACTAGGCAAAATCGGCTGAGTTTCCCGACCATATTGTTGGGAGTGCTTGGTCGACCTCTCTGGACCTTTCCCGATGCGTAGGACTCTGTTACGAACCTATACGACTGCGTTCAGACAATGATAGGACATTCCAGATCTTTGAGGATAGTAATCTGACTTTTTCACTTTTCGTGTCGGAGCTCTGTCTGAACTCAAACGGGAGCCATAATCGTCACTGTGTGAACCTGGCCTAACTGGGTTGGTAATGTTTTTGAATGGGATTGAGCTGTGTTGAAATATGCTCACTTAAGATGAATTATTCCCATGTGTGCCTTTTCGGAATTAAAAGGCTAAAGTGTGGAAATTTATGAGCGCTAAAGCTTGGGTCATCCAGAAAACACAGAACTTGATGTGTGACATGTTTCAATGTGAGTGTAACGTCGTTAATAGGGGGCACGGGTGGCCCAGTCGTCTGAAGTGCTGAGTGGGTACCATAGACGTGCCAGACACTTTATACCATGGGGTTCAAATCTCAAATTCATGTTTCTAGGTTTGTTAGCACCATACACGTGCTCGTGGTTATATCAAAGTAGTAACCGTCTATACTGGATTATCCATTATGTTTTATCTCCATTCTATTATGATAACCACCCTGGACCCATTCGCCAACATAGCATCATTTTTTAAAGCAAAATTCGCAGTGACGTCCCCGCCTCTATCGCTTACTTAGCACAGAATTTCTCTCGCTCGTCAGATATGGCTGAAATATTGCCGATGTGACGTTAAAATTTTCACTCACTCACTCACTCACTCACTCACTCACTTACTCACCCACCCACCCACCCACTCACTCACTCACTCACTCACTCACTCACTCACTCACTCATGTTACACTAAGATCGTTCGTACATACTAAATTTTGGAGTCGTTATTTCTTCGGTCTGTTGGTAGCGCCATATTTCACATCCATGTAGTTTGATTGGGTAACGTTTTTGTATCGGATATTCTGCAATAGCAGAGGTTGATTACACCCTTGAGCGCCTTTTTATAATTTACAGACGAAAGTGAGCTAAATATATGAGAATTTAAGCTGTGGTAATCCAGTACTTGATATTTGACATGTTTAATAATATAATTATACATTTTAGGCCGCAGGCCCATAAACTATATCATTACAAATTACATATTGTCAGGAAAGCCCGAAGTGAAGCAGGAATTTGTACGTTTACCGAGAAACCCACGATCTTGGGTAAGGTGCTGACAATACTAGAAACACCATCTGGGCTAATCCGGCATTCGAACCCGCGGACATAGGTTTCAGGCATGAAACTCTACACAGCGCCCCTGCCCGAAACATGGGGCATAACTTTAAATGTTCCTTTAAAATACAACTTTTGTTTATTAATCATGCTTGTTCAGGAAATGTTTGTATCCAATTTCTTATGCGTCATGGACTGATACGTACATGTAGGCGCAATCGTCGTCTTGTTTTAAACGGCAAAAATCAATAGACGACAGTGTTTGGATTGAAACGTTCACACTGCTATTCACGCAGGAGGTGTAGACATAGTACTCAATCAGTGGCACTGCATTTCACTTCGCACCACTATGTTCCAGTATATACCCCAACTATGCTCCACTATTGCTCGGTAACGTGTCAGTATGCTCCTCTATGCACCCCTAGTCTACACAGTGCTCCATAGCCTGTCTTACAGACCCTGACCCATGCAAGTCTATAATGTTTAGCAAGTCTAGATTACTGAAGTATCTGAAAATGAAGAGAGTCACAGGGCTCCCTTTAATTGTAGTTTTATTAAGATAACTGAACAACTGTTTTTTTCTGTACGATATGTTCATTTCAGAGACTAGATGTTAGTCTAAGTGTTCCACGATACACCAATATCTACTGGTCTCGTGGCAGAGCGTCTGCCCAGAGAGCGGAGGGTCGGGGCTTCGATCCACGGCCGCGTCGCACCAAAAGACGTTAAAAGATGGTACTTGTTGTGACCCTGCATGGCGCTAAAACAAAGATTGGTTAGCTTGGAGTCATTATACCGTGTCTGAAAGGGGTTTCCACGTTAAACTGTGGCATGGTATCCGTATGGGCTAGAACTATACACACACACACACACACACACACACACACACACACACACACACACACACACACACACACACACACACAGAGCTTCAATATAAGACCAAGTCGCAGAATATTTTTTGCACTTTTATTTTTCAATACAATCTCCATCCACCTCAATACTTATTCCATTTGTCCTTCAAGCTTTTAATATCACTTTATAGAAATCCGCAATCATATCACCCACCCTACTGCCCAGACTTAGCCCCCAATGACTATTTCCTGTTCCGGCAAATGAAATCTGCCCTACGTGGAAGACGCTTCCAGGGTGACGAGGACATAAAGGCTGCCACAGAGGCGTGGTCAGAGGGCCAATCTGCGGATATCTATAAAAGCGGTATTAAAAGCTTGAAGGACAAATGGAATAAGTGTATTGAGGTGAATGGAGATTATATTGAAAAATAAATGTGCAAAAGTTATTCTGCGACTTGGTCTTATATTGAAGTTACAAAACTTATTGAACGCCCCTCGTATGTTCCTATATGTTCAACTATGTTCCTATATGCCAATCTGTGTTCCTATATACTCAACTATGTTCCTATATCCCCAACTGCGTTGCTATATGCTCAACTATGTTCCTGTATGCTCTACTATGTCCCTATATTCTCAGCCACATGTATGTTACTATATGCTCAGAGAAGCACATTAACCTAACCTGGAATGCAATCAAATCTGCCTGGAACGATCGTCAGAGGAACTTCACCATAATCACTATACTTAATCTAAAATTAGTTATTTACACATCATAAAAAATATCGTTACTATATGGGGATTTATAAATCGGTAACGTCATTATTGTTTGAAATATGAGCCATAACACGATGCGCCAAACAACCTATTACAGAACCTCTAAGCCAGCGACTGTGTTGTGAGTCTTTTACGTGTAAGCTATTTGGGAAACCACGGCAGGACACTCGTGGCAGAATAGATCCCCATGACCCGATAAGATCTAACGTGTGCCGACCCGTAAAGATCCTGGTTAGAATAGGTCTTCAGCAACTCATGCTTGTCGTAAGAGGCGACTAACGGGATCGGATGGTCAGACTCGCTTGACTTGGTTGATGCATGACATCGTATCCCAATTGCTTGGATCGATGCTTATGATGTCAATCACTGGATTGTCTGATCCAGACTCGATTATTTACAGCTGGAATATTGTTGCGTGCGGTGTTAAACAACAAACAAACAATACCCTGGATGAGTGTGATATCAACCACTGGCCAGACTCGCTATAATTGCGTCACCATGGTTTCCCATGAATATTGCAACACTCACACATTTACTGGTTTTGAAAACATAGCTGATGCAGCGGTCCCACGATCACGCCGTGATGGAACTGAAATATTGTCCAAAGTGGTGTTCAACCAAACTCACTCGCTCACTCACTCCTCGCTCACGCACGCAATCATTCACTGTAAGGGAACTCATATTACGTGGAGTATCTGTGATAAATGAGGGGAACACATATTGCAAGTATTCTAATGTCAAAACTCTGGGTCAATAATATGTCCTCACCTATTTATTGTTTATTCCTGGTAATCGCTGCTTTTTGCCAGGAATCCGTTTCTTTACTAGCTATCTAAAAACTTACACTGCCTAAAATTGTCGTGGACCAGGCAATCTGTCTACTCGGGCCCACCAGAATGGCAGAAACACACATTTAATCTAAAATCAATAACATCTAATAAGATACTTTTTTTTTCTTTTGATGAGATATTAAGTTGTTCCAATAGAAAATATCGAAATTTCCCAATGTTCAAAAACATTAATGTTATCATTTCTGAAAAGAAAGTCCCTCGTGTCTCCACTTTAGTGTAGACTAAGAACAAAAAAATACATTTTGATGTGTGGATCGTTTCAGTGGGACATTGGAATCTAACTTATTGAATGTCAGGCGAATCACGTTGGTGTACAATCGATAGTCTCAATGAAGAGTCAAAGTGAAAGCCAGTTTCGCGATTACGACGGAAATGCTTTTAAACCAAATCCTATACAAAAGTGCATTGACGAAATAATCGTATGTCCCCATCCAGAGATTCTCCGTTGATATATACTCCGTTGGTTCGTTAGCTCACAAAACTGTCTCAGAACTCAAGGATGTGTAAAAAAGGTGGGTTTTTTTCAATTTTGGAAATACATCTTCTTCATTGACGCAGTCAACAAAATACTTGTATAAGTATTATTAACGTAAGGGATATGTAAACATTAATGTTTCCTTCAGCGTCGTGAATAAATCCGTCAACTGAAGAGTAAATTAAATATCTACTACTTGGACCTTCATATACATGCAATGAACATTTATCCCTCGTTAATGTCATGCATTTAACTTTATTTCATGGTACTGATAAATAGTGAAGCATTAACTCTTGTTCATCATAAATATTATGCACACGCTGATGCGAAGGACCAACGCTGACAATTTACACATCCTTCTGCTGAACAGACACACCACAGCCCAAAACCCTGCATTCGAGAATTCGAGAACAAAAGCAGAGCTGGAAGGTTTTTCTCGCTTTTATATGTGTGTGTGTGTGTGTGTGTGTGTGTGTGTGTGTGTGTGTGTGTGTGTGTGTGTGTGTGTGTGTGTGTGTGTTTATCATGCCATCC
This sequence comes from Haliotis cracherodii, assembly GCF_022045235.1. Classification (NCBI taxonomy): domain Eukaryota; kingdom Metazoa; phylum Mollusca; class Gastropoda; order Lepetellida; family Haliotidae; genus Haliotis; species Haliotis cracherodii. Next base: position 39,567,371 of record NW_027266308.1, on the reverse strand, counting down.
ACGTTCACTGCTCCACACACCACCTCAGTCCCATGTTCATTATGGAATAGATGCTTTCGTTGAACACCTTCTGTTCACAAACGTGTATTCTGTCTCACAGTCCCTGAACCATATTATTTCCCTTCCGCTCAGCCCTTACAGTAATGCAATCATCATAATGAAGCGAGTCTAGATTTCAGGTGTCACCCATCTTACTAGGGATTCTTCTCAGTTTAAATCAAGCTTTTTGTTTGTATCAAAATTACCAGTGTATAAGGGTGTTCACGCCGATTCTGTTTATCTGTACTTGCGAATGCCCATGCAAACAAGATCTTTTACGCACGTTATGAAACTGGAACGATGCCTCGCGTGACGGTTGTCAAATTAACAATTTCAAAGCCAATCTAGCTTCAAAATTAAAATATCAAGAAATAACACCTGATAGATCTCGTGCACAACGCCTAATTCAAACAGTTCAGGTAACCTGATTCAATTTCAGAACCTCAATTTACAATCTTACTTCATATTTCATACCATTTCCCCCTTTATTGCCTTCACTGTGTATCAATGTAGACGGGTTGTGAAAATTCATTATCGGAGATGTCGTGAATGGGCACTTATTTTATCGATTTTGTCTTCTTAGAGACGGCTTAAGACGATAAATATACAGTGAGCAGTAGTGTTTGTTCAATCGATTTTAAGTTTGTCCCCAATTTGCTGGTCTGAAATGAAGTCTTGTGGTTATAAAGCTATTACCAGCATCCTAATTTGATCTGTAACGGTGATTGAACGACATGTAATATCTTTAGCCCTCGGTTGTGTTTTGACAACACTTCCATCCTTTTAATCAGGGGGTTTATATATTGGCATAGAATCTGCGCCCATGCCACGAAGTCTGCAATGTTAACAGATTGCTTACACAGACTGGTTGCAGTAGGGATTGTAGGTGTGGATCGTTACCTCCACCGAGCTTTCAAGATAATTACTAGCGATTTTGCTTTCTGTTCACTCTGGTGTGTGACGGCGCGTGAACAAATTCTATTTATCGTCTTACTTTAAAAGCTACTAGTGTTGTTATGTCACAATGTTTGATTTAACAAGCAAGACTGGAATGCACGTTGAGAATGTTTAGCTGATGGTGCGTTCATAAAATGTTTCATATCTTACTGAACCTTGCTGGTGGACTTAATTACTTTGTCCCGGAATAGAGTTTCTTTCCTCTTTGGTTAAGCTGTAAATGGATATGCCTTTAGTAACATTTCACATCAATATTTACAGGCAAAAAATATGGGAAGTTTAGTTATCTGTAACCCAGGGGGACGTCGTGTCAGAAAAGTTTTTGGTAAGAGACAAAAGGGATTTTATGTGATTTTTTTTTGTGACAAGTAAAGCGAACTCACATTCCAACCACATGATGATGGCATGTACATAATTGAGGCTGGACCAGACAATCCACTGATTGAAATTGTTAGCAATCATGCACGCCGTCTGTGTACGAGCCTTACCACCCGATCCATTTGGTCGTCTCAAGGGTTTGCTGAAAATCAATTCTAACCTGGAATTCTCACCAGTGGAGAGGGAGGGTGAGGTGTGTGGGGGTTGGGGGTGGGGAGGGAGTTTGGGGTTGGGGGTTCGAGGGAAGGCTACATTACAGATTGGCTGTTACCAAAACAATGTGTGATCTGGCTGATCGGGCGTCATTGTATCTCATCGGCGTTGAGCAATGCTCATACTCTCAACCACTGGTTTGCCTGGTGTGATATAACCATATAATCGTGGTCAGCAAGGTGGCATATAATAATAACTACCGCGTCCTAGTACGTCAGCTCTATCTACAAACATGCGGTGCTATGAACCTAAACTGTCTGGCACAAGGGTGTGCAAAGATAAAGACGTAGTCATACGATGCTGTTAAAAAAGCTGTGACATGTTGTTCTCCCTAATCTGCACATTGTGAAACACATCACATCGTAATTACACATCTGGTATTTTTTATTACAATATTTAAATGTTTCCTTCTTAAAAATATGCAAATGATGTTTCTTTCTTTAAATATGCAAATGATGTTGTCCAAAATGGTCCCCGTGATACCTTGTCCTTTTTCAGTTTTCAGATTTCACTGTGTTACACTGTACCTGATTCAAACATCGTTTATTTACTTGCAGTGTTGTTGTCGGTATGTGTCCATCACATAGAGGCGGCCAAGAGGGTCAATGCAAGGCAGGTACTCCTCGAAGGCCTCCCTGAAGTTGTACCAGGGTACACCAGAAGGAGGTCAGCCCGGGACACGGAGACAACCAGGAACCGCAACATGAGGGAGGTGTTCCAGCTAGCTGGTGGGGAATCGTTCCAGGAAACGGAGGAAGCCAACACTGTGCAAGGAACTCGACAGGTCAAAATGAAAGAAAGGTACCATGGTGAAGAAGTGTTTGGCGCATCAGTGACATTGACCATGACTGAAGAGTCCGGGGTGGTAGTTGATGCTACTGGAGATTATGTTAATAACATTGAGGAAGACGTTGACGAGTCTAGAGGAAGCATCACTGAAGACGAGTTGTTTGCTATATTGATTGCTTATGCTGGTGACGAAAGTAGGACGGGGGATATAAAAGGTAGGAGTATTGCGTATGAGGTATACACAGACGAACATGATGTGGCCCATCATGTTGCCATTGTTGAATATTTAATTGAGACTGATGATGTTCAGAAACGTCCTAGGGGTATCATCGACACGAGGACTCGGGAAGTTATGACCTATTTTGACAGCTTGGAGACTTGCTTTGATAGGGAGGATGAAGAAATGATCGGCGGAAATAAGAAAATAGGCATCATCCATTATGATGGTACTCATAGATGTTTGGATTTAAGACAAGAGAATGGAATATGCTATTTGGAAAATGAGCATGTTAAAGTGATTGACATGAACAACTCAGCCATAGAGAGATCAACGGGGGTGGCACGTTTCGATTGTGCTGGGAATCTTAATGACAGTATAAATGGTGCATATTCACCTGCTATAGATGCTCTGTACTATGGCACTCAAATCGTAAAGATGTTCAAGGAGTGGTACGACACAGACCCAATCAGAGGAGGACTCACACTCAGGGTTCATTTTTCACGAAACGTCATGAATGCCTTCTGGAACGGCCACAACGTTTCCTTTGGTGATGGCAGGCGAAGATTTATCTATCCACTAGTTTCCCTTGATATTGCTGCCCATGAAATAGCCCATGGTTTCACCGAGCAACATTCCGGCCTCATCTACATTGGACAGTCAGGAGGACTCAACGAAGCCTTTTCGGACATGACTGGAGAAATGGCAGAATTGTACAACAATGCTACTGACTGGCAGGTTGGTGCTGACATTATGTACAGGCGGCCCATGCGGTTCTTTGCCAACCCTGAGAAGGATGGAAGATCGATTTCCCACATGGATAAATTTTCAAACAGAATGTCTCCACACACGACGAGCGGTATATACAATAAGGTGTTCTACCTCTTAGCACACGAATATGGCCTGAATCCTGTGGAAGTCTTCCGGGTGTTCCTCCATGCTAATAAGATGTACTGGCAACCCATGACCAACTTTATCAGCGGAGCGTGTGATGTGATGCAGGCAGCTTATGACATGGGCCAACCAGGAGAACCTTTTGCTAGAGCGTTCCAAGAGGTTGGGATCGAAGTTTGTGATGTGGAAGACCACCTGCTCCATCTGAGGCTCAACCGGACTAAAGACCAAATCACCGTCTCCAATGAATCCAGTCCGGCTTTTGGTATAGATCTGCCAGACTGGAGTAAGGAGATCCTCGTCGAGGCAACGAGTGACAGCGGAGATGATATAACCATCACGGTGTTCAGTGAGCCATGGAAGCAGATTAACGACTCCACTGTTCCACTGGTCCAGAGCTCTAATCGCGTCACGTATGACGTGAGTGGTGCAGGACCGCATTTCTACGTCATCCGACTGTCAACCGGGGGATCTGCCTCGACAAATGTCGGCCTCACTGCAGGATATACTTGCCAAGAGAACTACTCGACATCGAACCACAAGTTCACCTTGTACTACAACAAGGAATGTGGAAATGCATGAATAACAGAAGCAGGATAGGTGGTAGTATGCTATCAGGATTTAAAAGAACTGGTGTTAAATATAAAGCGAGGCGAAGCGAGGCGAAGCGGGACCTCGCAACCTTGTATCAGTACTTTTAGCTGCTGATAATATGCATTTCACCCTGACGTGAATCAAAGCTAAACATACTCAAAGGGAAAAGCACTTTTTTCCTCTATTCTGTTATTTTCTTTGGAGATGCATAGTGGTGTGGTTTGAAATTTGGCCGCAGATTTTTCATAATTTGTTTAAATCGGTAATCTTTTCACATAACAAAATTTATAACTAAAATTCTCAAAACAAGTTATGGAGAAGTGCTTTCGTTTGCCATCGATAAATACAAAACAACAACAGAAAGAACATTTCAGGATTGACGTTCTCTTTGATCCTTTAATGTATTCAAAAGAACGTCCCTGGTTCTCCTTTGCAAAACGGTAGTTGTTTTTCGAATACTGATCAAACCGTCAAAGCTATAATCTCATAATTATCATTTTCAGTTATCAATTAGGATGTGTGTGACCACTTACTTTTAACTTTGAATATGTGGCGAAAAGCATTATAAAATTGGTGTCGCTGACAGCCATGGAAAGTGTGAATATCGTGACTTTTGTCATGGCGGTATACATGTACTCAACGTGATCACATCTTGATACCTTATTTGACAAACGTCTATTACATGTGTAACAGATGGAAACTAAACTAAAGCGAAAATAAAACCTGCTGAAATGGACATGAGGTACATCTGAAACTGCCTCGCATGCTGAAAAACTGTGTAAAAGCTCTAAATTTACAAGAGACATTACTGAGACGTTAACGTTCTCGGGTTGTGTCTAGATTATGTTTTGTTACCTGCCAAGGGATTATATATATTAATTAGACGCGTCGACTACATATAATACAAATAAACCTTTATCTATATTCATTTGGTAGATAGGAGTCACTTGATTTCTTCAACGTCTGTCCTTGCATTGAGAAGAACAATTCACATGTACATTTTGTAATCCTGTTATGTTTTCTTTGTTGTTTAACGCCACAATGATCAATATTCCTGCTACGTGACGGCGGCCTGTATATAATCGAGGCTGGCAGACAGACCGGTCAATGATATTGTGTGCAGTGTCTCGCGCCGTTGGGGTACGATGACAACCAAGTCACCAAGCCTGACCAATCGATCCATTTAATCGCCTTCTACGACAAGCATACGTTGCTGGGGACCAATTCTAACCTGGAATCCCGACGGGACCATCATCCTTTAAAGTTATTTGTATCAGGCAAACTTCGTAAGACATCACATTAGTTTATACTACGTTCAATATTTGCTTCCATGTCCCTCGCTATTTATGCTTGAAAAGAATAAAAATGTCTTCATTTTTAATATATATTCAGATGCTATTTGGACAGTATATTTTGTTCTATAAATGATTCCTATTCTGTATTGTATAATTCTAGGAAAAGGCAAATATTGGTAGCTACACGTACTGGAAAAGTGTATGGAAAAGCTATGCTATTATAACATTTTCACTACGTGTAATAAAAGGATTATTTCTCATAACTTTATTTATTTATACTTACAAAGATATACATGCATCTTGTTTCCTTCAATTGTTGTTTCCAATGGCACCAACCCGTCTGATGATATGTGTTATATATATATATTTCGAAGTCGGGTGAAGCGAATTCCCCATTTAATAACGCTGGCTTTTGAAGTTCGTTATAACCGAAGATGAATGCATTATTGGTGTGTTAACGTTGTGTTCCTCACAATAAAGAAGTTGACATTCATTAATTCCCTTCCTTAATCCAAATGTGTTTCTTTCTTCAAAACCAAAATTTCGGAATCCAAACTGAAATACTCGACGACGTACTTTCTACTCGTTCATTGTTCAATCTAAAGTAATATCATTCAAGTACCGGTGCTGATTTAATTACCTTCACCACAAACCTGTGTAGATTCTACACAAAGAACAAGGTCTCAGATCATGATTATTGATATATGCCCTGGCAAGATATGGCATGCTCATTGTACCCCATGCCTTTAATCCCATCTTTAAACTGAGTGTATGTCTCTGATCATTATTGCAGAACCTGTACAGATCATGTAGAACGATATTGATACCAGTCCTTGGGAATGAAAGTCACCTGTGGAATATATAAGGACATAAAAGACTTATGTGAGGATCGTTTCAGTGGGACATTGGAATCTGACTTATTGAATTTGAGGCGAAACACGCCGGAATACAATCGATTGTCTCAGTGATGAGACGCACTAATAGCGTCAAAGGAAAGCCCACTTTCGCGTTTTAAAAGAATCACATACAATACTGTAGAGATGAAATACTGTAATGACAGAACATCTCCGTTGATATATACCTTGTTGGTTCGTTAGTTCCCAGACTATCTAAGAACTCTTAGAAATCAAAGACATGTAAAGGATATGTTAATGTAAAACGTCAACACCAGAGAGCTTCCAATCCCGACTTTCCAACGAAACAGATTCCATTGGACGTGTTAGGCAAATCAGCAGTGAAAACCATGTGAATGGATCACTGACAATCAGTGATGACACGAGGTGCTAGCTAAAAGGGCAAGCATGACGCTTGTTTGTACGCCTAATATATCGAAACAATGTTTTAAATTTGGAAACATTGATCTTCCCTTCAACTTGGGGTGTAAATCCGACAACAGAATGGTAAAAGCCATGACGGCTACACAGAAGTATATACATACGCAATGACCATTTAAGGACATTCACATCAGTAAGCATGAAATATTTACGTCACTGTTCAGTTCGTGTTGATGATGGTTTGTGTACATCAAACTTTAACTTTTGGTCCCCACCAACGTCTGCCGGATGTAAGAGGCGACTGAATGGATCAGGCTCGGTGATTGCGCGTCATCGTACACCGACGACACCGACGACGTTGCACATTATTTCAATCCCTGGTTTATATCAACCAGACTTGATTATTCACAGACCACCGTCATATAGCTGGAATATTTCTGAGTACGGCGTTAAACGGCAAAGATGACAACAGTAATATTTATCCCAGGTAGAAGCTGGCTATTGGGCCTGCACTATCGAGTCCACAACTTTATTCTGACGAGCACTACCAAAGCCAATATTCCCTGCTTATTCTACTGACTTGTCACAGCGAAACAGTTTTCTCATTTGAATGTTTTGTGGATCGGTAAAAGTCAGTTCTTGAAATATGCCATTTCGTGAAATGATTAGTTTGGTATGTCATTTCTTGAACTGACTCATTTTCCTAGTCATTTCATGAAATGACTGAAATTTATTACCAGATATTACTTGAAATGACTAAGCAGTTTCCATAATGAATAATTAATAAAGAAAAAAAGAAAGACTCATTCGCAGCATTTATTTACACTCACATATGTTACACTCAGACTCTGTGCAGAATTGCGTCCCTTGGACACGCCAGAAGCTTGTGATTGTGGTTTCGCCCCGATTATGTTTCTAGGTTTGTCAGCGCCATGCCCGAGCTTGTTGATTTCATCGAAGTGGTAAACGTCTGAGACCTGTATCACTTCGGGCTTTCCTCCCACATTAAGCTGACAAACCGCGATATGACTGAAATACCGTTAAAAGCACTCACTGTGTCCACTATGACACCTCTAACCCGATCTACCATAGATATGGGAACAGAAACGTTGTCTCCTGATGGAACTGCAGGTTATTCCATACGGCGTCTCTTGACCATAATCCATTTACGTTACCATGGCACATTGACTACATGTCCCTGAGGTAAACATGTCCACTGGAACAGAACCCAGTGGTCAAGATGGGCTTCACCACAACACGTGTTGTCAGTGGTCACTCCCTCCAAACATATTGATTTGAAACATTGTACTGTGTTTGTCAAGATGTTGTCCCATGTGGTCAGCAATTCCGTCTCGACCTTGACCCGTGAAGATCCGGGTAAGAATAGGTATTCAACGACCCATTCTTGCCGTAGAATGAGTGAGTGAGTATGGTTTTACGCCGATTTTAGCAATATTCAAGCAATATCACGGCGGTGGACACCAGAAAAGGGTTTCAAACAATGTACCCATGTCGGGAATCGAACCCGGGTCTTCGGCGTGACGAGCGAACGCTTTTACCACTAGGCTACCCGACCACCCCTTGCCGTAAAAGGCGACTATGCTTGTCGTAAGAGGCGACTAACGGGACCGGGTGGTCAGGCTCGCTGACTTGGTTGATGCATGTCATCGAACCCAATTGCGTGGCTCGATGTTCATGATATCAATCACTGGATTGTCTTGTCCAGACTCGATTATTTACAGACCGCCGTCATACAGCTGGAAAATTGCTTAGTGCTTCGTAAAACAACAAAGCAACCAAACAACTGTCTCTACCACCATGTCCAGTAGCAATGTGCACATTGGACCAATTAATGCTCTTTGTTCATGGATTACACTACTTGACTGAATTGTATCAGTCAAGTAATATAAAACAGACACGCAACTTTTGTCACTTCAAGAAGTGACTATTTCTGTCAGTCATTTCCTGAAACGACTGATTTCACAATTTGATTATAACAGCTATACCATCACTAAAGACTTCACTATTACGCAAACCCTTCTGGTTGAGGCTAAAAACCGTATAAATCCACCCTCGCGGCTATAGTGTAGTGACACAGATTTCCACATGGGGAACACAACGAGTTTTGTAGTGTACACAACGTACTTGCGAATACCCATACAAGCTAGGCCTTCACGAGCATTGTGAACATCCATACGTGTTCCTGTAATGAAACCTCGTGTGACTTTTGTCACATTAACAATTTCAACGTCATATCTAGCTTGAAAATTTCACGAAATAGTGTAGGCAAAACCTTAGGCAAGAATTCCTTGCCAGAATTCCAATTCACAATCCTATATCCCCTTTTATTGCCTTACTTATCGGAGATATCCTGAATGGATGTTTATCGATTTTGTCGTCTAAGAGACGACTTAAGACGATAAGTATACAGGGAGCAGTGGTGTTGTTTTCAATCTATATTAAGTTTGTCCCCAATCTGTTGGTCTGAAATGAAATCGTGTGGTTGCAAGGCTATTGCAAGCATCCTTGCTTACTCTGGAACATAAATAAACGAATTGTGATTCTTCAGGGCTTGGATGTGTTTTGACAACACTTCCATCCCTTTAATCTGCGCCCATGCCACGAAGTCTGCAATGTTAACAGATTGCTTGCACAGGCTGGTTGCAGTAGGGATTATAGGTGTGGATCGTTAACTCCTCCGAGCTATTGAGATAATCACTAGCGATTTTGCTATCTGTTCACTCTGGTGTGTGACGGCGCGTGAACAAATTGTATTAATATTATCTGGGTTTAAAGACAACTAGTGTTGTTATGTCACAACGTTTGTTCAAACTAGCAAGATTGAAATGAACATTGAGATGTTTAGCTGATGGTGCGTTCATAAAATCTTTCATATCTTACTAAACCTTGTTCATGGTCGTGCTAAGTTATACTTGTTTCGTATTAATTAATACTTTGACTGTCACTGAATACAGTTTTTGTACTCTTTGGTTAAGCTGTAAATGGATATTCCTTTTGTAATATTTCACATCAATAATTACAAAACCCTTACCATATTTCATAAGAAATTTTGTACGATTCCGACTATGTCATGAGCATGCGTTTATGATTCACTATCAAGAAGTGATGATACCAGATGTTCGCGAAAAGGTGAGCGTATCCTGTCCTACCGGTGGCACCCGTCACAAACACATGCAAAGGCAAAGAAACAGGGGAACATATGGTACAGGTCAAAATAGGGAACTGCATCGGACATCAGTCAGTGATGGGTCAAATTTGGAAATCTCCTCCACATGTCTACCATAAAACTTTTTGAAAAAGCTTCACTTTGGCCGTGAATGTTGTAACCTTGATGAAACAACTTCTCAGCAAAAGTTCATCTTTTGAATGTAAACGCGAAACTGAGGTTCGATCCTCCACCCGAAATGGTTTTGTACTTGGGGGATGTGGCAGATAGCCATTGTATATATTTTCGCTCAATCGCTGGATAAATTACCGGTTACAACTGCCGTTACTTCCATCTTGCGATACCCAGTAAAGACCTTAAAAAGGCTATTTTATCTCGATCCAAATGCCAATCACTCGCGCAATAAAAATAATTGGGCAACATATATCAAAATCACCTTGGATACACATAGATGGATGAGGTTCTTGGAGATATAAGAATAGTTGTGGCATATTTGCTTCAAAGAGCTAAAGATGCTTTTCAGCAAATGTGGATGGGAAAACTATGAAATAGCAAATGTCCATATATCTATTCCCTCTTCACACAATTTATACTGAAAGAATATCTACGATAAAAAAGATTCGAGTCTCGCTAGCTCAATTATGATCCATGTTTCCATCTTTTGATAGTATTGTTGCAGAAAATGAGGATCATTTTATGCTTTTTGTGAACCCAATCTTTCAATTTATTTCAAAGAATGTTATCCAAATATACATCTGTTTCGCATATTGGTCTGTCAACTTCAAATGTTACATTATTACAAAATAGCGAATTGTCCACATTCATGCATTGTTACGTTTACCACTATGGTGAAACCCGAGAGCTTACAAACCTAGAAACATAACCGGGGCGAAGCGGGACTCGACCCCACAATCATAGGTTCCTGGCGTGCCCAAGGGACGCAACCCCGACAGGGAATTGCGGCGCCTTAGACCACTTGGCCACCCGATATTAGAAACTGAGACAGCATGACTATGTTGCATACAATAATATATTTTAAACCTCCCTAGCCCTCCACATGTAGACGTCAAAGGCGTATTAGTTTTAAATTGATCTTAGGGAGAAATCTGTAGGTTATCTAAAGATTTATTTTAAATGATTAAATTATTACTTCTTGCCAGTAAGTGGTTGATTATGGTTATGCTTATGGTCAGAATGTGAATGAAGGTCTGAATGAAGAAATTTGAGGCATGACTCTCTCAAATTCCACTACAGATTAAAACGATATAAAATGGTATAAAACGGCATCAAGTAGCCATGGTTCGCTTTCACATAAGTAGGTCTTATTGGGGAGTCAGAAGGCAATAATTTCCAGTTATCAATTTAGATTCATACGACCACTTACCTTCGCCGTTTAATATGTAACGAAACGTATAAAATATTAAACGTTAACGCCAGAGAAAATCTTTGAGTGTAAAAGGCAACAGGAATATTCTATGAATGGGTCAATGAAAATCAGTGATCACAACAGGTGTTCGTGAAATGTGTAAGCATGTGCCTTCCTCGACGTGATCAAATCGCGAGATCTCGCGTGAAATGTGGTTATTGCACTTATATAGCGACGTGCATGCACGTGTGTGTGTGGCTGCATGTATTCGTCCGCACGAATGCCGCTTTATAGTGCTAGCCCACTGAGATACCATGCCGCAGCTTAACATGAATACCCAATGCATACAGTATAACGACCCCGAGCCGACCAGTCCTTGTTTTAGCCCCTTAATGCCGAGCGCCAGGCAGGGTAACGACAAGTACCATCTTTTAACGTCTTTTGAACCCGAGACCTTCCGCTTTCCGGGCGGACGCTCTACCACTAGACCGCGGAGGCGGCTATGAAATCAAGCAGCCCAGTAAAGTTGTCACATGTCGTCCCTCGGTGTTGATAACGATCCCAGAGTTTCGTTATGGTGCTTAGGGATATATGACAGGCCTGGCTACGGCTGACCTAGATTCACCCGTTTCCAAGCGACCGACTTGTTTCTTTCTGCTTCTTCCAGTCGCGGCATGTGTTTGCTGTTGTGCAAAATGTCCCAATGAAAGGACAGGTAAACGAAAACGCTGCATGTTTATAGACCTGGTGTTCATGCTTCAAGTAGTCACGTCATGTGGCGTGCACGTTCATGCAGTTTGGTGAATACCTCGTTTGTGATCTGCAGTTTGCATTAGTTGTGTGAGGTGACAATAACATAACGATATGTTGGATCACCAAATTACACTATGTTCATGATTCCTTTTTTTGCTGTGTGTACAATTCTGACATTCATGATTTCATTCATTTGGCGTGATTTTTTTTTGTATTATACATTCAGTTGCTATTTGGACAGTGTGTTTTGTTCTACCCACGACACTTATTCTATATTGTAAAATCCTGGAAGAAAACCAATATCTTGACTTGTCATACCTTAAAGGAAACAAAACGATACGAAAATAGATATGCTAGCTATTCGAGGTTTTAATGTCAATATTATTTCTCACCACATATCGATAGTTACACAGACATGCATGGTTGATGGAATAACTATACTTTTAAACACTTCTTGACTCCATATTATGTAAAAAAACAACTATTTTTCTTCAAGATAAATCATAACCGCATTTACGTACATGTTTGTATGGTTTTTTTTTTAGAGTAATTGAACTTAAATTATTTGACTTTTCCAGTGACACCAAGCGTGAAGGCTCCTGTGAATAATTATCTGTTTAGCATAAGACATGGGACAAACGATGCCCACCTTAGGATATATAAACCGAATGGACACTCCACTAAGGGTAAATCGAAGTCGGGTAAGGCGTCAACATATAAGGAAGCCAAAGTTTAATGCTATTTGTATGTGAATAACTAAATCCTGATTTTCTTTGAAGTTCGTTATAATTCAGTTTGCCTGCAGTATATTATTTTGAAAACAATTTTTCATGTTTGTTGCATCTGTCAAAACGTTACTTCACTCACTGTGTTAATCTTTGTTTATTCCTCTTGACAAAATGAGGCTTTCGGGCTCTTAATTTCAACCTGTATGAATAAAACACAGTCAGAATATGTTTTTTTGGGGGGAGGGTGGTTTCTAAACCACAATTTTAGAATTGAAATGTCGTTACACGTACCTCAGTATATAATAGAAGTACTTTCTGCTCAGTTTTCAGCCTTAGGTCCTTCAATGTCATCCCAGTACCGGTGCAGATTGAGTTACTTTCGCCACAAACCTGACACTTGTGTAGATTCTGCACACACACAAGGAGTCAGATGATTTATGCCCTGGATAGTTGTGTTATCCTCATTCTATCCCGTGTCTACATCTGTCTAACCCTGTGTACTGTGCGTATGGCACTGCTTAGACTTGTGGAGGCAGTTCATTGTCTAGCCCAGTGTACTGTGCGTATGACACTGGTTACTGTTGTAGATTCAGTCCATTGTCTAATCCTGGGTATTGTGTGTATGGCACTGGTTACTGTTGTGGAGGCAGTCCATTGTCTAACCCTGTGTATTGTGCGTATGGCACTGGTTATTGTTGTAGATTCAGTCCATTGTCTAATCCTGGGTACTGTGCGTATGACACTGGTTACTGTTGTAGATTCAGTTCAGTGTCTAATCCTGGGTATTGTGTGTATGGCACTGGTTACTGTTGTGGAGGCAGTCCATTGTCTAACCGTGCGTACTGTGCATATGGCACTGGTTACTGTTGTGGAGGCAGTCCATTGTCTAACCCTGTGTATTGTGCGTATGACACTGGTTATTGTTGTAGATTCAGTCCATTGTCTAATCCTGGGTACTGTGCGTATGGCACTGGTTACTGTTGTGGAGGCAGTCCATTGTCTAATCCTGAGTACTGTGCGTATAGCACAGGTATTTGTTGTAGAGGCAGTCCATTGTCTAACCCTGTGTATTGTGCGTACGACACTGGTTATACTTCTGGAGGCAGTCCATTGTCTGATCCTGGGTACTGTGCGTATGGCACTGGTTAATGTTGTAGATTCAGTCCATTGTCTTATCTTGTGTACTGTGCGTATGGCACTGGTTACTGTTGTGGAGGCAGTCCATTGTCTAATCCTGAGCACTGTGCGTATGGCACTGGTTACTGTTGTAGATTCAGTCCATTATCTAACCCTGGTACTGTGCGTATGGCACTGGTTATTGTTGTAGATTCAGTCCATTGTCTAACTCTGGTATTGTGCGTATGGCACTGGTTATTGTTGTAGATTCAGTCCATTGTCTAACCCAGTGTATTGTGCATATGACACTGGTTATTGTTGTAGATTCAGTCCATTGTCTAACCCTGTGTACTGTGCATAGGACACTGGTTATTGTGGTGGAGGCAGTCCATTGTCTAACCCTGGTACTGTGCATAGGAGCACTGGTTATTGTGGTGGAGGCAGTCCATTGTCTAACCCTTTGTACTGTGCGTATGGCACTGGTTATTTTTTTAGAGGCAGTCCATTGTCTAACCCTGTGTATTGTGCGTATGGCACTGGTTATTGTTGTGGAGGCAGTCCATTGTTTAACCGTGTGTATTGTGCGTATGGCACTGGTTATTGTGGTGGAGGCAGTCTATTGTTTAACCGGGTGTACTGTGCGTATGGTACTTGATATTGTTGTAGATTCAGTCCATTGTCTAACCCTGTGTATTGTGCGTCTGGCACTGGTTATTGTTGTAGATTCAGTCCATTATCTAACCCTGTGTACTGTGCGTATGGCACTGGTTATTGTTGTAGATTCAGTCCATTGTCTAACCCTTTGTACTGTGCGTATGGCATTGGTTATTGTTGTAGATTCAGCCCATTGTCTAACCCTTTGTACTGTGCGTATGGCATTGGTTATTGTTGTAGATTCAGTCCATTGTCTAACCCTTTGTACTGTGCGTATGGCATTGGTTATTGTTGTAGATTCAGCCCATTATCTAACCCTGTGTACTGTGCGTATGGCACTGGTTATTGTTGTAGATTCAGTCCATTATCTAACGCTGGTACTGTGCGTATGGCACTGGTTATACTTGTAGAGGAAGTAACGAGAGTTGGAGGATATCGCAGGATATGATGACGTTCTGGTTTTCTCCTATCAGAGAAATAAAGTGTATGTCTTGGTGAGTCGTACTGGGGTGTACGGGTGGGGATGGTACGCGTTTTGATGTTAACAGAACGTGTTTTGGTATTTAAGTAAAAAACGCTGGTTTTAATGTATCTCTAACGTTGACTAAACCGTTAACGAAAACTTCTTCTTTGAAAATAGCGCATCACTTATGATACGATAGAAACTACTTCAAGTTCATAGCCTAAATATAAATTATAAGCCTGAACGTAATGGCCGTAAAATAAGACCAAACACTTGGTGGATGGGGAATTGTATTCATAATTTGTCCTCAAAATCCAAGGCACTCGTGAAGAGCAACCTCCCCGTGGTGAGTGCTGGGTAGCGCTAATAGCTCTTCCCCCGTGTGGACCCGGGGTAGAATGTGTTCACAGCACCCCATTGCTTGTCGTAAGAGGCGACAAAAGTGGGCAACCTGTTTGCCGTGGGTTGCGCCCCTGTGTCGGTAGAGGAAGGGAGTCTGGTGGTTGAGGGCGCCGGAGCCGGCAATAGTGTTCCTCAGTCCAACACACCACTTTGACCCTAACTTTACCTAGACGGGTGGTAGGATGTCGTGCCCTGTGCATTATCTTTATCAGCACACATTTGACCCAATTTAGTTTTCATTTGGCAAAGTTTACTTCTGCTTAAAATTGAATGATTATTCAAACCAAATATGTATGCTTATATGTTGAATTATTTGCAATTTTGCCTAGAGTCTAAAAGCCCAGAAGGCGGTGGCTCATAGGCCAATCTGGTAGTTCATTCCTTGTAATTCTTCTGCTTGAGTATACCCTGTTGGTATCCTTGGTGCCGCCTGTTGGAGGCCCACAGGCATTTGGCATCGTCTTTGTTGACGCGCCATGATGGGTGGGGAGCCAGGTGGGTGGGGAGCCAGGTGGGTGGGGAGCCAGGAGGGTGAAACACAACTATACTATCATGGCTACTCAAAACCGTAAAAAACAAAAACGTTATCATACTGATGATACTGATGAGGAGGAAGATATGATAACCAGACCGTGTTACTCTGAACGCAACCCCTGGCCTCGATTCATCGTTGCTGAATCTCGTGAAAAACATTTGGTTTCTTGTTCTCCCTGTTTATTAGAAAAAGCAATTCAGGGTATTGCTGGAACTGTGAAGAATGTCACCAAACTAGATCTGGTCCAATTCTTATAGAATGTGTTAAAAGAGGCCGGGCAGCTAATCTGCTGGAAGCCAAACTTTTTGCAAATATACCCATAACATGTTATCCACAACATGAACTTCAGCAAAGGCATTATCCGAGACAGAGGTAAGAGTCTTGCTGATCTATCTACTGATGACATTGTGGGTCAGTTACGTATGCAGGGTGTAGTTGAGGCTAAGAAGGATGGAATATTTTGACCATCCAATACCTACTTGCTCTACAATTGATGTTCTGAAGTAACCTCAAACAATTAAAGTAGGATGTTTCTCTATGAGACACCGAGACCCTATGTCCATTTTTAACAAATTCGGTGTTTTAGATGGCATGAAAGTGTCAGCCAATCAGAGCACCCGCTCTAGGAGCCATTCTCCTAAGAAAAAAAGTCGGGAGCGATCTCCCATAACACACCCCACATCCCACCATGAATATTACACTAATACAATGGAATTGTCGAGGAATTAAGCAAATTTTGAAGAAATCAAACTTCTAGCCAAAGATTATAACCCCGTGGCATTTAGCCCCCAGGAAACATTTCTAAGGGACGATTATTCGTTTAACTAGCGCCAGTATGATGGCTATAGTTCCTTTTCAAAGATT
This sequence comes from Haliotis cracherodii, assembly GCF_022045235.1. Classification (NCBI taxonomy): domain Eukaryota; kingdom Metazoa; phylum Mollusca; class Gastropoda; order Lepetellida; family Haliotidae; genus Haliotis; species Haliotis cracherodii. Next base: position 39,550,653 of record NW_027266308.1, on the reverse strand, counting down.
ACCAACGGTAAGGCCTCTGGTGGCACAAGTATACTTATTAAACAGGGAGCATTACATAGCCCCATTGTACAAAATACTAATTTACAGGCTGTTGCAGTACGACTAACTTTACATGTTGCAATAACTCTGTGCTCTTTATATACACCCCCATCATACGCTCTTCAAATCAGGGATCCGGACAATCTCATTAACCAGCTTACGTCTCCGATCATTATAGTGGGTGACTTAAATGGTCACAACCCCTTATGGGGTTCATCTACACATAATGACAAGGGAAAAGTACTTGAAGACATTCTGGATAAGCATAGTCTACCTCCACCCGGCAACAAGTACATACTCAGCTTTGGATTTGTCCATTTCTGACCCATCACTTTATAATGAATTTTCGTGGTCAGTTCATGGTGATTTGTGCGGCAGTGATCACTTTCCTACCGTGCTTAAAGCGACATCTCCCTTTGTGGATAGTTCCTTTTCCAAATGGCAAATTTCCTAGGCTGATTGGGTGTCTTTTAGTTCTTTGTGCTGTATTAAATTGAAAATTGATCATTTTATGAATGATAATGATCAAATCAAACTATTTTCTGATACACTGAAACCATCTCTAAAACCTCGACAACCCCAAGTGTTAGTACACCATGGTAGAATGATGATTGCAAAAAAGCTAGAAAGACCAGGAAGAAGTTATAAAGCTGAAAGAGTTTTTAATAAACATCCGACTCAAGATAATTTAAAACACTTAAGGATATCAAGAGCAAAAGCTCGTAGAACCATTACGCAAAACAAACGAAGCATCTGGAGGCATTTTGTTTCCATACTGACTACACGTACACCACTCAATAAAGTATGGAATATGGTTCAAAGGATAAAAGGTAATGGATCCACTAGCAGTGTTCAACACTTAACAGCTGATGCTGAGATATAAACTTCCAAAAAAGACATCGCTCATAAGCTGACAGAGACAATTAGTAAAATTCATCGTCTGCCAACTATGATCCTAAATTTCAAAGATATCAAAATCAAGAGGGAAAAAAAATTCGTAATTTCAAATCCGATAATTCTGAAGACTACAGTGAATCTTTTTCCTTAAATGAACTGCAAGAGGCTATAAACAAAGCTCATGATACAGCATCTGGGCCAGATGATATCCATTATCAATTAATAAAACATCTATCCGAGTCATCTCTTTTAACCCTCTTGTTCATTTTCAATTATATTTGGGAATCCTTCTTTTTGGCATGAGACTACTATCATTCCTGTACCAAAACCAGGGAAGGATCACACGAATCCTTCTAATTACCGCCCAATAGCTTTAACAAGTTGCATTTGTAAAACCATGGAACGAATGATCAACAGGCATCTTGTCTGGTATTTGGAATCTAATAACCTGATAACTGATATTCAGTCCGGCACCATTGATCATCTCGTTCGATTGGAGTCATTTGTACGCAGGGGTTTTATTGATAAACAACATGTACTATCAATATTTTTTTATATAGAGAAGGCATACGATACAACATGGAAATATGGCATTTTAAGAGAACTCCATAATAAGGGTCTTCGTGGCCGTATGCCTGATTTTATCACACGTTTTATAGTAGATAGAAAAATTAAAGTTCGAGTGGGCTCCGCATCATCTGAGATATATGATGAGGAAATGGGTGTCCCTCACGGCTGTAGTTTATCAGTGACACTTTTTAGCATAAAAATCAACAGTCTCGCTAAAGTCTTAAATGACAATATTGATGGTTTGTTATTTGTTGATAATTTTGATATATCATGCAGTGGTGTCAATGTTAATACGATTGAAAGACAGTTACAACTCTGTCTAAATAAAATACATAAATGGTCTCAAGAAAACGGTTTTAAGTTTTCGAAAACTAAAACCTGTTGTGTCCATTTTTACAACAAACGGAAGGTACATAAAGATTCAGAATTGACTTTTAATGATATTCCCATCAAAGAAACAAAGTTTTTGGGTATTATCTTTTATCACAAATTATCTTTTATACCTCAATAAAATAAATAGATGTTTGAAAGCTCTTGATATTCTTAAAGTGTTATCAAATGCTTAATGGGGTGGAGATAGAGACACACTTTTGAACATCTATATAACATTCTGAAACTCTGAAACTCATCAAATCTTTTATCAACAAGAACTTCATGAACTGAAAAACAACTACCCATCTCATTACGTATTTACACAGATGGGTCAGAAGATGGTGAGAAGGTATCAGCTGCAGCTGTTACTAACAGCTGTACTATGTCAATACCACTAACTGATGGAAGCTCGATTTTTACGGCAGAAGCACAGGCTATACTATTAGCTTTGCAACATATTGAAAAGTCTACTAAAACCAGTTTTATCATATTTTCTGATAGTCTGTCCTGTCTACAGGCAATCAAAAACCAAAAAGTGGATCATCCATTTTTAGCTGAAATTTTAAGGTGTCATCTCAGTTTATCAGTAGCTGGGAAAGATACAATTTTTTGTTGGCTGCCCAGTCATGTTGACATCAGTGGCAACTATAAAGCAGATTCTTTGGCAAAAGCCGCTCTCAATAAACAAACTTCAAACACAAACCTTCTATATTCTGATCTAAAACCTTCCATCAGACAATATGTGAATGATCACTGGCAAAAATACCAAGACTCTGAACAAACTTCATGCTATCAAACCACTGATTGGAGGTCACGCATGTTCTGGTTTATATGGTCATGATGAAGTTGTTTTACAGCGGTGCCGCATTGGCGATAGTTATTATACACATTCATTTTTATTGAAGGGTGAAGATCCACCTTTTTGTATCCCCTGCAATAGTCCAAATACTATCAAGCACATTTTGCTTTCATCAGACAACGCATTTATGATAATGTTCATACCTTATCTGCACTTTTTAACACAGTTTCTGATCACTTGATTTTAGCATATTTAACAGAAATCAAACTGTATGAAAAAATATAGATTCTTATCTGAACAATCAGTTTTTACCCTTGAATGTGATATTGACTGAGGTTTAAGTGATTTCCAGCATCAATTTTATCATCTTTGATTCCATATGGTCAGATTAGACATTTTCTCGCCGCGAATAGCTGCAAGATTGCTGATGCGGCGTTAAGCAAAAATTAATCCACTCCACTCCACTCAAAATCCAACTCGAAAGGACCATGTTACCACCGTCAGGACCGACCTATTCATTTCTAAAAGCGTCATATTTGTTTTGTCCCTTGTCACTGGGTCGTAAAACCAGTCAGGTCACGGTTTAGTGGCCGCACCGCTTTCCTATCTCTTACTTGCCCGGCGTCGTCACCGATCGGCAAAGTCCATTGTGACCAACTCGTGTTATTCCGGGACAAGCCGAATAGCGACTCGTGCCTCTCTCGTGGCCATTTTTTGCGACTGGGTTCCGTCTTAGCGCAAACGGGCATACCTAAAACAATTGTCAACTCGTTGCGCAATGGTTTACATATATTTCCCCATATATTTTATATATTTCAGATGCAATTAAAAGTATATCGGGACATGCGGATTTATACAGTACGATTGACCACATTTAACTGTGTCTAGGGTATATTTTTAGATGCAAGACATATGTAAAATCAAAAATTGTTTCTGAGATATTCTTTGAAGAAGAACTTAAAATCATACGCGCATTCCAATTGGTTTGTCATATTTTCGCACATAACATTTATCGATAGGGGGACGAGTCTTCTTGCCGGTTACGGAAAGGGGCGAGTGGTGACGAATGCGGCAAAGTCCGGCGGTCGCCATACCCCGGTGTCTGTACGTTCATTGTTAGAGAATTTGTGACCCGTTAATGTTATTCTCCAGCTGTTTTATCGCATACTTTTATCATGTATTGATTTGATATATGTTATCTCGTACATGTATGGACACGTTTTCATGTATTATAAATGTTCTTGTAAGTAATATTCTCACGCTATCGCGCGATTATCTAATACTACAACAAGATATTTCTCATGTATTTGTGGTCATTTTTGCCACCTCAATAATCGTACATATCTGGTTGTAAGTCTTTATTGGATCGTTGGATAGGTTATGTTTAGCGCTTTAGTTTGGTTCTTACATCTTAGACCTTGGTTTAGTAGTTAATTTACTATTCCGGTTTCCCCAGTGTTAGGAAACACACTTTGTTGCCTCACCAGGCTATTGCCGTCCCACTGCTGACCAGGACATGTTGTTCTCGATGACGTCCTCGTTCACGTATATAAGCCCTGACAAATTCATGTGTATTTACCTCCAGGGATCGCTAGATCGTTTACGGGTCGTTTTGGTACGGGGTAGTCATTCGAAACTTAGGTTTCGTTAGAAAGTGGTTATGGGTTTTCTCCCTGGTACTGACTTACTCTGGTGGTATTGAGCTAACACCTATTGGGCAGGCTTTTATATTTCGTTATCCGTGTTTCTAGTAATCGGTGCATCACCAACTTTACCGCGATTGACTAGTTCAGTCAAGTACCTATTTACTACTGGGGGTGAAGTTACTCTTTTGGTCAAGTATATTGTATTTTGGGGAGTTTAGAATTGCCTTTAGTCTATAAGAATAGTTTGTCATTCAGGCGTTTTTCGTCTATTTTATTGTCCGAGAGATTTATATTTTAGGGGTAGGCCCCCTGTGTTTATTTCCCGCTATTTAACCGAGCCGAGGTTATTCACTCTTTAGAGTACTGAGTTCATTAACATTCGGGTGTTAATTGGTCGCAGTCGACTCAATTGTCTGTCTGTCAATATCTTGTCAAAGTGTTGATTTAGATACTCTCTTTACTCTCTACGTTTTTCAGTTGCTTAGCTAATCGGCTTTTATATTTATCCTGGGTTATTGATCAGCGTTCGTTGTCAGTGTAAATAATTTTTTATCCTTTTTGAAGTCATCTATGGTTATAATTAGCTGAAAATAATAAACCTGTGAACTTATAACCAGTTTTTCACTTCACTTCTGTTTAATGCCACCCTGGTCTCTGGGGCACAGCTCCGTGACATCCCGCCTATAATTCCAATAGAGCATGTACTTTCAAAAGACGCAAGCGGTACACTTTATTGCACTACGAATTTGTACCGAGATGCAGCTAACTTCCGACTACAGTTCTTTTCGTCTACATTACTACGGTAATTGTGTTATTGAAGGTGATTCGACTTCTCTCAGTTCATCCCATCCCTCATTTGATAATGGACAGATACTAGAGAACAACCTTAATAAAACTTGATACTTGAACTATCGCCGAATAATTAAAAATATCCTACTCATGAGTAGCTTAGTAGTAAGTAAGGGAGAGCACTCTTTGACAAAAACAACAATTATTAAGAGGCTCAGCTACCCCTTTTCATGAGAAGTCTCTCATGTGTATTTCAGGTATATTAGTATAAAAATACCCATGGTTCCACTGATCATACCGAATACGTAGTTTACTAATAACAACAAAAAGATTTTTTATTTACTCTTATAAGAGTTAACTAACTTCTTAAACAGATTTCTGAAAAGCACTAAAGTATAAGTGACTGACATGTTTTCATTGGAGATGTGTCGATACAGGATGTTGGCGAGTTAGTTAGAAACCTGACGTCCCAACCTCTTTGCCCTTATCCGAGATGCTACAGAAATTAGACAAAGCTGAGAGGAACAAACCTGCCCAGTATCTGCATGATTCCAGACCTCCTCCTCGCAAGAGACTGCACGTGGAAATTGATCAACGGTTACAGAGGCTGAAAAAGTGAGTAAGTGAGTGAGTGAGTGAGTTGGGTTTAACGCCGCTTTAAACACTATTCCAGTCATATCACGGCGTGTCAGCTTAATGCCCGAAGTGATGCAGGTCTCAGACGTTTACCACGTCGGTGAAACCCACGAGCATGGGTATGGTGCTGACAAACCTAGAAACATAATCGGGGCGAATCGGGATTCGAACCCACAAGCATAGGTTTCTGGCGTGCCCAAGGGACGCAGCTCTGCACAGTGAAGTAATTTGCAGGACATTTACTTAAACTTGGTTGAACTGTTGAACTGATGTTATATTGTTCATTTGCTGTTGCAGTACAGGACTCTTATAAGTGTTGAGGAATATTACTTGTTGACTATACTATGATATGGTATAGTTGGTCATTGTCCAGAGTCCAGATATTTCTGCTTGTCAAAACTCGTTTATGCACACAAAATCTTTCGCCGCTCAACGGCTCTTCAAGTGTAATGAACACTTTACTGGTCATAGTCATAGACGGACAACAGCAGCTTTGTACATTTATAATACTTTTAGTATCTTATTCTTCAGTAAATCTTTATCTTATTTTACACGGGCAGGATTACTGTTTCTGAAGCGGTCAGTTTGTTACGCCTCTGATCACTGGTGCATAACTTCGTTTTGATAACACTGTAGACGAAAGTGGGCGCCCCAAAACTTGACCACATACTCCTCTGTTTAAATCTTTGTACCTTTTTACTTTTTGATCCAACTTCTTATCGCTCTTAAGTGTTTTAACCGCCTGCGTCAAACATTTAGTTTGTTCGGCATGGGAAACATTGAAAACAACTATATTTGGGCGTTAGTACTCCATTTACTTTATGCAATAGGACCGGAAGCTGGTAAACAGCGTCAACTTTGTTGTAGAATTCTTTTTCCATCTTGTCCTCATACCCCAATGCATCAGTTTGCACATGCGATAAGGGGAAAGTGAACTACAGAGCACACGACTCCGTTCTTTAAGAATGTTCATATGGTCGCCATGACCTGTCCTCGAAGTTGTTTGACTGAACATTCAGTCTGAAGTAACTCTTAAACGCTCTTTAAGGAATATGATTACAGTATCAATGTTTATATTGAATATATTTTCATATTTAGACCAACACATTTTGAAAAAACAATTAATCAAAATGTTGCAACCCTATATGCACCAGAGACCATATACAGGTACCTCTTTGCGTTTGCTGAAATAAGACCAATTGGAAAAACGGACAAATACACGACATGCATTCAATCTAGCTCCAGATATTTATTCCGACAAGATTCTGACATTTCTTCCGACTAGCTTCTGACATGCATTCCCACCAGCTTTTGACATGCATTCACATCAGTTTCACGGCGACTGACAGCTCAGTTAAGCAATACACATTACACAGGCAACTAAACGTCTTCAAGAAGTTAGATGCCTATCTACCACATGCAGCCTATGATGGCTGAAGCGTCTATGCTGCGCTAGATTTATCACGAAGAGCGATCCATACATTTTGCTCTGCAGGAGGCAATGAATGAAACACCATTCAAACAGTCCAATAATTGCTTTAACATGGTGTTGCATAACAGATAGAAGAGCTGTCTACAACCAGCATTCCAGTGGAAAGAAGCATGTTGCCATATTCTCCGTTAACGCCTGTAACAATAGAGATTTGGATTTGGCCCTTTTTCGTTGAAAACGTCAAGTATGGAAATAACATATATTTTCAAGTACTCACATATCACTACGTATGCTTACCTGTTATGCTATTTAGAGAAAAGAAGTTCAGGTAACAGAATCATTACGTCTGTACATCGAGGCACACTGAATACAAACACAGGTCCAAATTGCAGGTCGTATTAGGAACCTGCGGAAACAGGCAATACGCTTCTCTCGACTAATCGGGACTCTACAAAACTATAGCTACGTCCCCCTAACACACTACACATGTACAACTTACCTAAAATTAAATTAACGTCCTTTCATTCCCACGTTTTATCCTAAAATAATGGAATTTTTCAGTTTCAGTTCGAAAGAAATAATTATCTTTTTCGGACTGTTTGATTTCAAACATCCCCGTGGTAAATCCAGGGAAGAATTGTTAACATGTGTTAATCACAAGAACGACTACAATGGATCGGATGGTCCTGATCGAATGATTGCGTATCACCGTCTACAAATAGCGTGGTTTGTCTGATCTCGGACAATATACTGGCCCTCGCACTGTGCTGATATGAAGACGAGACGACTAAAACAATTTTGGAACTTCCTTCGGTATTTTAGGAACCTTCGAGTGTTACCTTCAGTATTTCAGGAACCTTCGAGTGTCACCTTCAGTATTTTAGGAACCTTCAAGTGTTACCTTCCTGATTTCAGGAACCTTCGGGTGTTACCATCAGTATTTCAGGAACATTTCAGTGTTACGTTCAATATTTCAGGAACCATCGAGTGTCACCTTCATTATTTTGGAACCTTCGAATGTTACCATCCTTTTTTGTATCCTTCGAGTGTTACCCCTCCTTGAGTGAGTGTGTACATTTTGTTCAACGCCGCTTATATAACCCATGTTACTTAGTGACATGTCATCGTTATATGGGTATGAGGGGGAGGCCCGAAGTGATGCAGATCCTTTTCATTTTCCGTAAACTTAATCAAAACGAACCGGAATTCGAATCCACCATTATGGGTTTCTGTCAGGCTAAAGAGTCACTACTCTGCACAGCGAATTGATACACTTTTTTCGACTGGGTCACTCATGCCCCGGCATCGGGTCCAAGACCATCCTGAATAGAAATTAACATTTCGGCGTGTCAAGAGATTTCGATGAAGTTGCATGAAGAAAGATAAACGTTATATTTTCCAAATTAACACCTGGATTTTCGAACTTGCGTGTGATAGCGGGAATATATAGGAATCTGTCAATGACCACATTGAGTAACTGAAGATCAAAATGAACAAAATCCTATTCCCATAACAATATATTGTTCTGTCCCATAGTCCAAAACCTAATTTATGAGTTTACCTTTTAGAGATACATAATAAATATCAATAAGTATCTTATGTGCGTTGATGGTTCAACCCACAAATGTACCTTGTACATCAATTAGAAAGATTCACGTGTTTATTTGGCCAGTTTATAGCTAGTATACATAGCTTTAACAACCGTGATCTATTTACGAACGCATCATTTACATCACAGCGTGGGGGAGACAACGAGTTCAGTACATTTCTCACACGGTTTTTCGTTTACGTTGTCAATAAACACTTAGGTGTTGTACTCAAAACACAAAATGTTTCGGAAACAAAAAATGGAAGAGGGCGCCGTACCAAGTGAATGCAAAGCTGTCAAGCACAATATTTATATTGGGAAACATTAGCGGAATGAAAATATAACTATGTTGTTTGGTGTCATTCGCCGAGTTGTTGCTCGTACAAGACCATACAATAATATCATAAATGATGTGTGTTAACATTTTGGCTTCTTTGCTACCATTCCTGTAGAAAAAGACCTGGCATTGCCCTGCTTGGATAACGGACTTGGTTTAAGTGTCTTAACCGCTGTCCGTCTTTACTTTAAGTTTTTAGTTCAGGACAACAAATTCAATAAATATTGTTGTTTTTTACCATATTCCACATAGGATTACTCCCTCAACAGGTCGTGTTTTATTGTTAGATCCTTTAATATTAGGTAGGTCAAAGATCGTAATATTTGTCAAAACTTGACCAGCGGGTCAGTTTCGGTAACCAGCTAATCTGGTGTATATCAACGAGTTCAAACATCATGATAATGACTGAAGTCCCATGGGAATGGTTCCCGGACGATATCTTCAAAATATATTGACCAAAATGTTCCCAATGCCAATCGGTAAACGCGTCGCCTGTACAAATATGATCGTGTTTTATTATGTTAGAGATATAAGAAGTTCCTCGTGGAAAATGGCTCTAATTTAAAAGCTAAAATTATCGATATTACGGATGTCAATGATTACACACATGGCCTCGTTAATGTTGAGTGAGTGGGTATGGTTTCACGCCGCTTTTAGCAATATTCCAGAAATGGGCTTCACACACTGTACTCATGTGGGGCATTCGTCGTGACGAGCGAACGTTTAACCCAATTGGCTACCCCGCCGCCCTCTTTGATATTTAAGTTCAGATGATGACTCCAACAAATTATGAATGTCGTTTAACGCCACGGTCAGCAATGATCCAACTCAATAACGACGGACTGCGTGTAATCAGGTGTGGACATATATTAGAAATATATTCCTCGAAAAACACTATAATCAGCCCTTATTACACATTTTAGCTTTATATGTACATAAGGATGAGACACGCCCCGAACTTGCAGTCATGATTTGTCATTTATATGAACAGCTCTGATAACATTCATATTTATTTTAAGGGTTTCTTTATTTCTTACATTTAACATATCCCATGTGTCAGAAGGGTCTTCATCGTTATTTGGCCATTTTGCACGGGAATGATTTTCTGTCAATACCCCTGACAAATATTGATGGATCGTCGTAAATTTAAGTTTACTTGGCCTCAAAGGTCGCATGGCCAAGAGTACAAAACATGAGATAAATCTTTGCACATGGACAGGTGGGACAAGGGTTATATATTATACAGGCAGATTTCTTTTCAAATATATGGCAATATTGTTAATTAGCTTAACATTTTTTGATGCTATTAGTTGATTAATTTTGATCGTGATGTATACTGGTAACAGTAGCTTGGGATGTAGAGCTTTCTGTTTTCCTTATAAAATGGACAAACTAAAAGGGAATGGCATTCATCTTCAATTATATTATGATCACATTTCTTGCACTTAAGTAAATAAGTATTGACTTTGTCATTGTAACGAAAGTGTTGACTACCCAACTTATGGCTCAAACATCGGAATTTAAATAATATGCGGATGAGATATTTGTTTGGTCATAACTCTATAATATATTTCTCTGGTTCGAGTACAGACTTTTATGTAGAATAATGGTTTAGAAATGATGAAGAAATACTTTTAGCATGCCAATTTCGCCTAGTACTAGTTCGTCTAGTACAGCATTAGTTGATAGTTTCAAACACATAAATATCGTTTAAAGTAAAAACTCCTATTTGCACGAGAAGCGTAACCCCAAATTTCCGAACCATATAACAATATGGAAGCTGTTTTACTGTCAAATATTGTAGACGCTCCCTTGAGAGAAATGTTTGCATAATCCTTTAATAAGGTAATAAGAGGAAACGAAGCCTTTCTTCGTTTAGTGTGCTAGTGCTAATGTTTCACGCGCCTTTGACCAAATTAATCTGGATGTGAAGACAATACCTAGATATTTAAAGTGGGATACTACTTTCCAATGTTTATCATCATCAGTCCATTTTTTCTATATTTCGTTGGTATCCGCCATTTCTGAAAACAACAATACATGACTTCTCCAGGTTAACTTCTCGGCCCCATTTGCTATAATAACCTTTTAACACATCAAGTTTTCTTTGTTGGCCTATTACAGTGGCATCAATCAATGTTACGTCTTCTGCAAATAAAAGTAGTATGATATCGTTTAGTGCATCTCTGACAAAAACACCTCTCAATCCACATTTCTTCATTTCATTTAAAAGCTCATTTATATAATATATAAATAAAACAGGACTCAACATACATCCTTGGGGTACTCCACATGATGTTGTAAATATTTCAGTTTTCGAACTTCTGATTCTAACACAAGCTGAGACCTTGTCATACATATCTTTTAGAATTCTAAACATTTCCCCATGTACACGTTTCACAAGAAATATATACAATGTCTTATTTCTGACAACAAAGTCAAATGCCTTACGAAAATCTAAGAAACCTGCATAGAATCAGTGTTTTGGTTTTCTCAAATATATTTGACATAAAGATCGTGGGACAAATACATTATCAATTGTATAATTGTCATGTCCAAAACCTGCTTGACATTCATGTAATATTTTATGTACCTGTAGCAATATCCTTATTTTATCCATTTCATTTAGCCAAGAAATACCACGGTAAATATTTGGATCATAAACATCCCCTTATTTATACAATGGGATAATCATACCAACATTCCAACTATTGGGGAAAACACCGCTATCCAATTTAACATTTCTAAATATGGTAAATTTGAATTAGCGTGTTTAAACAATTCGGTTGGTATACCATCAATACCCGGGGATTTGCCCACTTTAAGTGACTTGATTGATTTCTCAATCCCCTCCCTGGTAATACGTTCATATCCAAGTTAGCCAATTCTGAGGAACACATAGTCACGTGACTATAGCAAAACTGGCCTGGCTGGGACTGGTTTGGAGACGGTCTTGTATATGCGATCAGGATGAAGTACATGAAGTATGAAGGATGAAGTAATAGGTTCTGAAATGAGACAACGCCATCTATGTACATAGCGCCATAGATAGCTTCATAAGGATATTTTTTACAGTATGTCAACAAAATAGCATTTGTGCACACAAATGTTGTTTTCGAGTTTTATGTTTCATTCGATATATATATAGTCTGTGAACCTAATGTTTCTATCTTACACCATTCCTACAAGTCTCTACAAGGAGATGGTGGTACAATCTGGGAAACCCCTTCTTGTGTCTCACGCAACTACGCTAACTCATTCACTCACTCACTCACTCCAGCGTCTGTACCAAGTTCGTGTGCTTATACTACAGGAAAAAACAATAGCTTGTAATTTATTTCAAACATATTATTCCAATACACAGACAACTTCTTATAACGTCATTCAAGCACCACGCACAAAATACACAAATGATCCTTAAAACGTAAGTACAAAGTACACATTGTTACACAAAAACTGACTGGATGTATGCCATACCACGGATACCATTGCTTCTACTAAACAAACATGCAGTCAATGGTTAGTAGATATCCAAGATATCTTCTCTTACAACCTCTCGCCGCCGAAGCTACGAATGTTGCCAAGTCGTGATGAAAGTCTGATTCGTTTTCCTGCGGTTGAAAACGCGAGACTAGCAGCGGGGCGTGTCGTATTACCGCTCCTGCCTTGCTGTCAAAACCGCCGGGGGTAACGTGGCTACCAGTGCCATGGCGATGGTGCCTTGCTTCACGAAATATGGTGTAAAATTAACCAAGTAATTGCCACTCGTCCATTACAAGACTTCGTTCGTATTTCACGCTCAACTATTCTGGTGGTGCGCCATCATGAGGAACTACATTTTCTTTCTGACTATAGGTAAGACTTTTAACGTTATCCACGTAGACAGAGTGTAAGAAATATCTACGCATGTTACGTAATCTTATGCACATGTTGGAATAATGCAGCTGTTCATTGTCGTAAAGAAGATTCAATGCTTAATTGTTTTTTTGCAGATATGTCAATATGGAAGAAGAAAATATTGAAACATTTTGCACAAATGAACATTCTGCGTCTTTAGTGATATCTTTCAGTGCCAGCCTGTCCCTGCAAGAAATTATCGAAATACCCCAGAGTAACAAGTTTCAGAACAAATAATGGTGCTTTACAAACAGCTCATGTGTTATCGTCGAATACTTTTGGTGTTTCGCAGTATGGCTAGTTTTTAACAGATTATATATTATTTTGAGCTCTTTTTACATAACAAAAAATGAATTATAAAGAGTGTATCTATTCATGCAAAAAGAATATTTCAAACAGAGTTGTGACCACGTCGAGCAAAGCATAAACATTTGACCTATTGACCTTTTTTCAAAATATGGCAAAGTTTAATAATGGTTATATGGAGGTATAACAATCTCAAAATTACAGTATGTCCCTGCGAAGCTGTCTACAAATATCATCAATATAAAAAAAAATATTTTACGAGCGCAGATTATGGAGGCTCAATCACTGGAATAATTCCGACTATTATCCCAAACTGGCTTCCGTGGGAGATGTCGCTTAGGTGACATCAAGCGTGGTCTCCTTTTTTGTTTATTTAAAAATGAAGCTTAACATGCGTCAGGCCCAGCCCAAATCCCCACTATCGATACATTAACATCTCCAAAACAACTAGTCAGATTTACACACACACACACACACACACACACACACACACACACATACACACATCACCCCACACCCCATTATCAAATGTTGAGTAGTATATATTTGATATACTACAAAAGACGCTCGGCGATATTCTCTATTTCTCTATTTCTGCAGTAAAACATGAGCACAAACAAGTTTGATATCGATGGGTAAAGAAACGTCTTTTAAACAAAAGCTCCAAGTGTTGGTGATGTTCTATCGGAGAAACGTCAGGGGTTAGTTAATGTATTGTAATTCCTCAGCGTCCCCCTCGAATGCGCAGCTAGTAGGAACATATTTACGGCGGCATATTTTCTCACAAACTATCACTAGCCTGTGAAATCGGAGTTCAAATTCCTCTTCGGGTCAATGTTCTGACCTTGTAACGCATAATTGCTTGTTACACAAAGTAAACGTGAGCCTTTTTCTTATATTCTCAATGCTGAGAAACAGCTGCTGATACAATGTTATTCTATCCCTCGTCGTACACATGTAGCTATCCTCGGTTGGCTGAGCAACGAGGATTCTGAAACATCTTTTTCAGACTACATGTTCAAACCTGAACCGAACTTGCTGGATCTTCTGTATGTTTGCTAAAAAGAGCTCACATAATGCAGTTACGAGTAACACAGATACAGTGTTCAAAGCGAGGACGGGTTAAATTCGCTTTCCCAGCCATGTTACGGAAGAAGACAAGAATAAATTTTCTAAATTGCACTATATTTTGAATTTGTAAAGCGCACTTTATAACTGCTCAAAGGCGCTTTGGCCATATTTATTACCCCGGTCACATGATCAGTGTGCAAGTGATTTTTCAATCTCAGCTCCCTGGGGAGTATACGACCCAAGCAGTCTGTATGGCGCTAGACGGTTAACAGCCACTACCGAGTACCCATTCACTAATGGATGAACAGAGGTATATTTCGAACAAAGCCACATGCCTTAGGAGTCAAGATGCCGAACACGGGCATCCCAGACAACTATCCGCGACCGACGTTGCTTAACTTCTCCCGGACCGCCTCCGTGGTCGAGTGGTAGAGCGTCCGCCCGGAAAGCGGAAGATCCGTGGTTCGATCCTGGTCCTCGTCATACCAAAAGACGTTAAAAGATGGTACGTATTGTTACCCTGTCTGGCGCTCGGCAATAAGGGGCTAAAACAAGGACTGGTCGGCTCGGATTCAGTATACTGTGTCTGAGTGGGGTATTCATGGTAAACTCACACACACACACACACACACACACACACACACACACACACACACACACACACACACACACACACACACACACACACACACACACACAGCGAGGAAACCTTCCAGCTCTGCTTTTGTTCTCGAATGCAGGGTTTGGGGCTGTGGTGAGTCTGTTCAGCAGAAGGGTGTGTAAATTGTCAACGTTGGTCCTTCGCGTCAGCGTGTGCATCATCATCACATAATATTTATGATGAACAAGAGTTATTGCTTCACTATTTATCAGTATTATGAAATAAAGTTAAATGCATGACATTAGCGAGGGATAAATGTTCAGTGCATGTATATG
Source organism: Haliotis cracherodii (assembly GCF_022045235.1). Classification (NCBI taxonomy): domain Eukaryota; kingdom Metazoa; phylum Mollusca; class Gastropoda; order Lepetellida; family Haliotidae; genus Haliotis; species Haliotis cracherodii. Next base: position 39,535,338 of record NW_027266308.1, on the reverse strand, counting down.
AAGGTCAAAGTAGTAGATATTTTGGTCCCGTTTTCCGTTTAAAAAAATGATATCATTACACTGATTGCAACCGAACCAATGTGACTCAATTCCCATAAGTGAACGCATGACTGTTTATACTGCAAGGAAACAACAGGAGAGAGATGACATAGGTTATCCTTGAAATGACCCCGCCGGGATTCCGGATCACATTAGGTTCGCAGGATCATCTGCTTGTGGTAAGGGTCAACTAAAACCGATCGAGGGACCAGGCTCTGTGACTTGTCATCGTGCCCGGATGGCGTGAATATCTTGTCATAATTCAGTACCTCTTTTGCTTAGTCCAGACTGGAATATTTTACTGTATTGAGATATATGGATTTATTGCTAACACCATCTGTAGGACACATGTAGATCTCAGACAGTTGAGAACAGTGCACTAGCCTACTGAAACAGCCTCATGGAGCTATTATCACAAACACCATCTGTAGGACACATGTAGATCTCAGACAGTTGAGGACGGTGCACTAGCCTACTGAAACAGCCTCATGGAGCTATTATCACAAACACCATCTGTAGGACACATGTAGATCTCAGACAGTTGAGAACGGTGCACTAGCCTACTGACACAGCCTCATTGAACAACAAAAGTTCCTGTGACATTTAATAAGATTTAATGCAAAGTTATATGTTTTACCAAATCTGAAACAATTTCGGTTTGCAACAGATAAAAGACTCTTGTAAGTGTTCAAATGGTTTAATTTGCCATATTGACCTCAGAAAATGCGTGATTTCATTAAAAAAAAACATGAACATGCCAAAATGTCAATTTTGTGTGTGTGTGTCCACCTCTGGTTGCGATGCAAGCAACACATCTTCATCTCATGAAATGGACCAGGCGTAGCACAAAGTCCTGTGGAATATCTGTCCATATCTGCTGGAGCATATTTCGAAGTTCCTGGAGTGTCTGTGGAACACGAGGTTGACATCGAAGGCGCCGATCCATCTTATCCAACATGTGCCCGATTGGTGATGTTGAAAGGTAATGCCTGGGCCATTACGACGCAAAAACGGTAGAACAACAGGGCCTATGATCTCGGTAGCGCTGTCCATTGAGATTTCCCTCTACCAATATCAAACGGGTCCTCTGTCTTGCTGTAATCCCACCCCATACCATAACGCTGCCGCCCCCGAACCGATCTTCATCCATGACACAATGATTGACGTAACGTTCACCGCGACGTCGGTACACTCGAATCCGTCCATCGCTGTGGCTGAGGTGAAAACGAGACTCGTCAATGAATAGAGCTTGTCCCCACTGCATGGCCGTCCAGCGTAGACGCTGTCTGCACCACTGTAGACGTGCTTGACGGTGGTTTCCTGTCAAAATGGGACGTCTGGTTGGTCTTCTGGCGACAATCCCTGCACATCTGAGGCGACGACGTACGGTTTGTGAAGATATTCGTCGAAGGCCAGGGATGCCACTTGTAGTCACTGTTGCTGGCTGGAATCGATTTCGTAGGTGTGTTGTTCGAATCCAGTTGTCTTGTCGATTATTGGTTACGCGTGGCCTGCCACTCCGAGGATGGTCTCTGACTGCATTCGTCTGTTGCCAACGTTGCCATAAACACCAAATGGTGTCTCTGTGGACGTTAAATTGCCTTGCAACATCACGTTGACTCGATCCTGCTTCAAGCATACCAATGGCTCGCAGACGCTCATTTTCGGACAGGCGTGGCATTTCGTAATGTTGAATAATTGCGTAATTTTGTTTTTTTTCTGAGTGGTTGTTGTCAGCACGATGCTAAACAATGCATATGGAATCCCGTTAACGCACATGTTTTTTATACCCATTCTTGGTTAGTGAAACGCATGGGGCTTGCATAAAAGTCAACTTTTGCATGGAATGCATGCTTTTCTGTAGCAGTTGCGTTTTTGTGACTTGATTCAATACATGTACTACAATATTGAAAACCAAACTTTATGTGTTTGAAAAATACACTAAAATATTGGTGTCACAGGAATTTTTGTTGTTGAGTATATATGTGTCTTTGCAAGAACTGATTATGTTCATTGAGCAAGTGGAATCTACACGCAATTCTCATCAGAAGGAAGTCCAAACTTGTTTCAAATATCTATCATTGTCGTGGAGTTTGAAAAAATGAAATATGTTTACATATCCGTCGAAAACCAAGTTTTTCATGAAGACTGAGAACGTTCTGGGTTCTTTCGTTCTCTATAAACCTTCAAAGCATTTCTTAAAGGCACACTTTTGTCAAAAACAAGGCTTCCACAATATATCTGTAGATATTCATGTAAAGGAGGTAGGATAAGCACCCCTTTTTTACCCACCGGAAATGTTTAATTATGAAAATTGCGGAAAGCTTTGTGATAATGATCTTAGCGAGAATTGTCAGACATATTGAAATTGTTGACAACCACTATTGTTTCCTTTAACACTTTAACACCTTTAACAGTTTTTAAATTCTGGCGTGATCAAGCACACACACATGTCGAAAATGAGCGTAAAAAGACGATTTTTCCAACTTCAAGAGAACTAATCCGTCACCCAACATGGACTTTTCGCCATATGGTCGAACTGTTTGTGTCTCCTCAGAAATTCAGTTTATGTCTAAGACTTGCTCATAATCACATATTAAATAAACGCGACAAAACCCTTTCCATATTAATAGGCAATCTCTGCCCAAACCACAGTCGATTGTACGATTCCGACTATGTCATGAGCAAATGCTTCATGAAAAACTATAAATTCAGTCTTTTCGACACATTTTAGCCTCAGGTATTCATTGTTGTCCAAAACATACATGTGTTAAAATGAACAAAGTCTAGTTCTCATTCATGTAAACATATCATAACTGTCATAACATGTCATGGCATATTGTGGAGTGTGGCGTTAAACAATGAACACATATTACATGTCATAAAATTTATGAAATTACTCCTGTGGACCAAGATGTATGGAAGCGTAGTAATGCCACATTCTAAATAAATCATCTGCTGCGAAGATGATACTTTCATCTACGTAAATTATACTTCAGTCTACGTAGATAGTACTTTCATTTACGTACATGATATTACTCACATCTACGCAGAAGATGCTTTTATCTATGTACATGATACTACTCACATCTACGTAGAAGATACTTTCATCTACGTACATGATACTACTCACATCTACGCAGAAGATGCTTTTATCTATGTACATGATACTACTCACATCTACGCAGAAGATGCTTTTATCAACGTACATGATACTACTCGCATCTACGTAGAAGATACTTTCATCTACGTACATGATACTACTCACATCTACGCAGAAGATACTTTCATCTACGTACATGATACTACTCACATCTACGCAGAAGATGCTTTTATCTACGTACATGATACTACTCACCTCTACGTAGAAGATACTTTCATCTACGTACATGATACTACTCACATCTACGTAGAAGATATTTTCATCTATGTACATGATATTATTATCTACACAGAAGAAAGTATCTACTATCGAATTATCGACATTGGTAAGAATATTTTTTCCGAGTCATCGACAATAGTATCGGGTCAGGTTAATGTAACCTTTGGCTTAATTAATAATTACCTATTTGTTTGACTTTTAACTTTGACATATCTTTATTGGGGTACCATCCAAACTTAAGTAAAGCAACTCGTCATTAAAATGTGTCGAGGTTACAGACCAGAAACCAAGTCTGGACTGGTCCTGTGATATCTGACCGACACAATTTTGGCTGATTTCCCATCTTAGCCATCCATTTACGAAGTAATGTGAAAGGATCCACATTAATTCAATTGTTTTTATGTGTTGTGGTTAATATCCGCGAAGCAAAACGTGATGGGGGAGGGGGGGGGGGGGGGGGGGGGGGGGGGTCCGGTAGGCGTCGAGAAGGATGACGCACCCCGCACCCCGCACCCCCAACCTCTTATAACCTTAATGAAGATGGCCGAGAACAAACCTTTCTCCAAACTACAATGTCAACTTCGTTTTCAAAGTGGTCAAAATTCGTTAAGAAATTAATGAACTCTTTTGAAATTTAACCATTGTGATGACGTCACGCTGTTTGAGCCAGGAATTCACTGGCTATTCTGAACGTGCATTTGTGCAAGTAAAACTGACGCAACTATAGGTTATTTATATACCATAAAATGGTTCAGTTTAAGAAATCACTCGAATATTTATTCTCACCATTTCTCCGTTACGGAAATAAGGCTTAAATTATGAAGAGTTTAGAATCACTCTAACTGTAAAAAGACTAAACCAAACTGATAATTGCTATCATCACATGACGCTCTGAAGGTACAATTCTGCAGTTTGTGTTTTATTTTAGCGCTGATTGTTTAACAAATTGTGAAAATATGGAAAAGGCCAAATGAAAATAAACAACCAACATGCTCAAAAACATATAATTAAATTAACAGTAATTAAGTAATCTTCTTTAGTTAAAATACAAATGTTTGTATTAACTAGTATCCAAAGACGTCGCAACTTCACAAACAACATCGGTGTCTGAGTAAGAATTTTCTCTTTCAAAAGCACATCACAAAGTTATAATTTCTTTGTTATTCTTTAAAGCTGCATTTAGCAATATATCTCTAGCGCCTCCTGCGCCACCAGTGGCATCCTTCACAAACACATGCAAAGACAAGTCAATTGTTCACCTGCAAAAACACGGGTACAATATTGCTCGACATGAGGGGACAGGTGACTGTTGGAAAGTTGTAGTCATCCATTATTCTTATAGAGAATCTGTATGCACATATATGAATATGAAACAGATGAGGCCGTCTCACTGGTCTTCTGTATTTCCAGTTCAGGTGGGTAAATTAGTGGAAGGGAACTGGCTATTTGATGATTTTTTAACAAAATCAGATCACCCAATTACGTGAAGTTCAAGTTAAACCTTTGGGCTAAATTACCTTGTTTTGACTTTGCCAATCTGAGCAGAAATTCCGATTCACGTGCATAAAGAAACAGATCAGCAAGAAGGAGAGCGCAACTGGTGCCCATGGAGACGCCTACTCCTGCCTAAGTATCTTATCCCCAAATCTTATACAGATGTTATTAATGTTTGTTGTTTGTTGTTTAACGCCGCAATCAGCAATATTCCAGTTGTATGACAGCGGTCTGTAAATGATCGAGTCTGGACCAGACAATCCAGTGATTGACATCATGAGCATTGATCCACGCAAACTGAATACGATGACATGCTTCAACCAATTCAGTATGTGCCTGACCATCCGATCCCGTTATTCGGCTCCTTCGGCAAGCATAGTCGCCTTTTACGGCAAGCATGGGTTGCTATGACCTATTCTACCCCAGATCTTCACAGGTCAGTTATCAATGAGGAGATCCAACACTTCACATATTGTTTTCTTAGAACAATATTATCGTTTCCGGAGCACGCCTAAAACCATATTCAACATTTTTTCATCAAAAGTTGTTACATGTATTCATTAAGGGCTGAAGTAGTGCCTTTTGCTTTTTAGGATTATTAAGACATGTAATTTCTCCTCTTTCCATGGCAACAAGTTATACTCTGTTCATAGTTGTCAACTTGTACCGTTTGCTATTTAAGGATTTCCCAAAATTTGTTTGTTTCCCGGTTTGCATGGAAACAAGTGAGACTCAGCTGATTGGAGGTAGGTGTCGTTTCCGGGGTAGAACTTAAAACCTATTCAACATTTTTAATCCAAACTTGGTGCATGTATTTATCAAGGGCTGAAGTGATGATTTTTGCTATTTAGGAATTGTTTTTAAACTAATATCTTCCTAACAAAGAAGACACAATTTATGGATAACAACTTCTTTAATTACTGTAAAGGCGACGTTTCGGTATAGATCCTTATACCGTTGTCTAGCAAGACTGAATGAAAGAACATGGTACAAAACATATATAGTAGATGGGGGATTAACAGTAACAACAATAATTGCATACATGAGTGGGATAACATGAGTAGGTAATGTAATGGCAACAGAAGGATAATACTGTAACAACATGATGGAAGGCAATGAGGCATGAAGCCAATTAAAGAGGATGAGTTTACATAGGTGTGTTGATTATTGCTTAATGAGTTCATGGTAGGCGGATGGGATGAAATAGCCTTGATCTCTGTTCAGTGATGGCTTTTGGCGGCGAATGTGGACTGCTTCTTTTAGTTTTCTTTCAGTGAGGTTGTTGGAGAGGATTTGGACGTTTTCCCAGTTGATGTTGTGATTGGGGCAGTTGCTGATATGGTCCGAGATGGCTGATTTACTGTCTGATTTGATGGTTGAAGTTTTGTGCTCTTTGATTCTGGTGTTGATGGGGTGGGATGTTTAACCTACGTAGGATTGTCCACAGTTGTAGTCAATTTTATAAACTACACCTTTAGGCTTGGGCTGTGGTTTGGTTGTGTTTCTACCGTTGGCTCTAAGTAGGGTATTGAAGGAGGTGGAACTGGTAAAGTAGGTGTCAATATTGGCTTGCTGTATATTTTCCTGTGTCCATGGCAACAAGTTTGACTTTGACTGGTGTGTTTGTCCGGACTATCTAAATGTAATAGGTAATCCTTTATGACACTTTGCAGACACAACGACTATTATGTCAATGGTGCCTTTTGCGAGTGACGGATATTCCAAAATTATACTGTTTCAAATTCCATGGCAACAAGTTTGATTTTTTACTGTGTGCATAATGATGTGTACCTGACATAGAAATACAGAGTTCTTAATCCAAATTCCATGGTATTGATTTGATAGCTCAATAGCCATTCTTGTATACAGAGAGACAGATTAGATATACATTCTCTCATCAAGCTGGAATTAAGGAAACAGTCAGAGGATTTGTTCTTTCGAATTTGCGGGGGCCGGGGCGATTTGTCATCTTCTGATGACTTATTCTTTGGGTTGTACCTCTATATGTTGGTGTTTTCCAGACCCGCATCTTAGAATAATAATATCTAGAAGCTGGGAGGGCGTTTACCGCTGCTTATTACCTGCACAATGTCAGAAAACGTCAGTAGAAGAATATGCATTGGTTCAAGCCTTTCAGAAAATCACTATATTTCACCCGTGCGTAATTAGTAAATGTCTAAGTGACACGTGATGCTATTAGCCACCGATAAACAAAACCCATTCTGACAGTAACAAGGCAATGGAAAAAGTCAAAAGGTTACAACTGATTTCTATTTTAGAATGTTTGTAGCGTATATTCTCTCAGAACATGTATGCCCACTGTGTTTGATAAGCAGCACTCATTATCGTATGATATGGTGTAGTATATCGCTAAAGTCTGGAGCCCATTAGGAAGTGCTCGATAAGTATGGCATAACACCAGCACAGGTGGCAGTTTGCCATGGAACGTCACATTGTTTTAATTTTATGTTTTCTACAGTTTCAACAGACATACACACAGGGGATAAACGCTGGGATTTTTATCTTTCCTTCTTTATTCATCTCAGCAGGTACAGCATATATATACATAACATGTCAATAAAAGTGAGGTACAGGGTATTCAAGAAGTGTACAGCATTTCATACATATAAATTCTTGCCTTTTAAGTCAGCGCACTGTGTCAGTGTGTATTACAGATGGATGTTTCTATTACATGTATATTTGACTAAGGTTTGTTCTTGTGCCAGTTTTCTTACTTTTGATCAAAATGTGTTTCCTCCGAATGCAAACTTGTGTTAACAGGACATGAACATCGTGCATACACAAGCTTAAACTGCAAGGGAACAGATAATAGGTTAAACGAAATGACAGATATAACTAACACTGAGCAGGTTTCGACATTTGAGGACTTCATGGATAAAAGAATTTAAGGCGATTTCTTTTCTTTGTTTAATTCCATAGTTGTGCGTACCGTTATACATTTCACAGCTGTGAGTACCGTCATTAGTTTCACAGTTGTACGTACCGTCATTAGTTTCATAGTTGTACGTACCGTCATTAATTTCACAATTGTACGTACCGTCATTAATGTCAGAGTTGCAGTGCGTACCTCATTAATATCAGAGTTGTACGTACCGTCAATAATGTCACAGTTTTAGGTACCGACATTAATTTCACAATTCTACGTACCGTCATTAGTTTCACGATTGTACGAACCGTCACTTATGTCACAATTGTACGTACCGTCATTAATTTTACAATTGTAAGTACCGTCATTAATTTCACAATTGTACGAACCGTCATTTATGTCACAATTGTACATACCGTCATTAATTTTACGATTGCACGTCCCGTCATTAGTTTCACAATTGTACGAACCGTCATCAATGCCACAGTTGTACGTACCGTCATTAATGCCACAGTTGTACGTACCGTCATTAATATCACAGTTGCTGTGCGCACCGTCATTAATTTCACAGTTGCTGTGCGTACCGTCATTAATATCACAGTTGCTGTGCGTACCATCATTAATTTCACAATTGTACGAACCGTCAGTTATGTCACAATTGTATGTACCGTAATTAATTTTACGATTGTACGTACCTTCATTAATTTCACAATTGTACGTATCGTCATTAGTTTCACAGTTGTACGTACCGTCATTAGTTTCACAGTTGTACGTACCGTCATTAATTTCACAGTTGTACGTACCGTTATTAATGTCACAGTTGCTGTGTGCACCGTCATGAATGTCACAATTGTACGAAACGTCATTAATGCCACAGTTGTTGTACGAACCGTCATTAGTTTCAAAGTTGTACGTATCGTCATTAATTTTACGATTGTATGTACCGTCATTAATGTCACAGTTGTACGTACCGTCATTAATGTCACAGTTGCTGTGCGCACCGTCATGAATTTCACAGTTGTTGTGAGTACCGTCATTAATTTCAGAGTTGTACGTATCGTCATTAATTTCACAGTTGTACGTACCGTCATTAATTTTTGTTGTACGTACCGTCATTAATTTCACAGTTGTACGTACCGTCATTAATGTCACAGTTGTACGTATCGTCATTCATTTCACAGTTGCTGTGCGTACCGTCATTAATTTCACAGTTGCTGTGCGTACTGTCATTAATTTCACAACTGTTGTGCGTGCCGTCATTTCATAATTATTCAGTCTAACGTTATTAATGGCATTATTGTTAATGTATATATATGCGTAATGTTCTTTACCAGTTTCATGGTAGTTATTCATAAGGTGATTGAATTCGTGGTTGTTATACAACACTTTAATAAAGCTACCATATGTTGTTATAAGTGTCGCGTTTGTTCCTGGTAACACTGCTACTCTAATCACGGTTGTGAGGCGATGTTATTAATGTCACTTTCGTCACTGTGTGAAATTCGGGAGAATGAGTCGCTCAGTCGTCTAAGGCACCGCAATTCACTTTGCAGATTTGATTCCTAATGATCGTGGGTTCGAATCCTTGTTGGAAGTCATCATATGTTTTTCTCTGTCAGCAACATATCCGTGGTCGTGGGTTTCATGAAACTGGTAACCGTCTCAGACCTACATCAAATCGGGCTTTCCCCCAACTTCAAACTGACACCTCGTGATATAACGGGAAATACCGTTCAAGGCGGCGTAAAATCACAGTCACGGATTGTGAGCAATTCTTTGTATGTGACCCCCATTAAGGTTACACAAAACAAAATTATTTTCTGATTTGGCGTTGCAGAGGTTCAACATTATGAAGACCACGGTTGTTATCCCCGTGACAGAAATCTGAAAGATGATAAATTAATGTCATTTTGACAAGCACCATGTCATATCTGTTGGTTATAACATGCAGGACATGACGGCCAACCGCCTGGTACCGCCCTTGTCAGAAACAGGTTTATCAATGTGTTTACCGTTAGGGGATCGTATTACATACTTACTTCATTTGCCAATAACGTTCTTATTGTTATATGTCTTCAGAACGGTGAAGGTTTATATTTCTGTAGGTTACGTTATCAAGCTTCTGTTCTATCTCCTGTTATATCATATGTTATGACAGCATGAAAACAAGATGGCAAGGGTGGAGTAATAGTTTACGTAAACAAACATGATCAATCGCAGCCTGTCCTGATGAAGGACCGATAACGTTAAACATAAAATTCTACTATTTATTTTACAATTGCCAACAACCATACAAACAGTCGTAGAAGATATATCGTAGTAAACACGTGGAGATGCAGTTGGGTGACAGTGCTGGCAGATATCCCAGTGTGTTCACTTTACTAAGTAGATACATAGTATTTGCAGTAATAAACGGAATATCTCAACGTTAACAAACGTGACCAAGCGTACAAACATTGGTCCTACTATTCCGCAGTTAACTCGCAATCCTAACGTGATCAAAATACTTATGATACTACTTTTTATTCGACGTTTAACAACAGTTTCGACTTGATCAAAATTATTCATATTACTCCTGCTAAATCGACGTTAAACAATATCCCAAGCGTGATCAAACATACACTCAGTAAACTACGGTTATAACGAACTGAAAGGGACCACCAATTTTCGTTCGTAATAACCGTAGTTCGTTATAAGCATATACACATTATATATGCATCTAATGGCCGGGACTAAAAAAATAAGTTCGTAATATCCGTCAGTTCGTTATATGCGTGTTCGTTATAAACGTAGTTTACTGTACTCATATATCTCCTGCTATTTCGACGCAAGATAACAGCCTGAAGTGATAAAACATACTCATTATTTCTGCTAGTTTGGCGTTAAATAAATGCGACAAAACTCTTTCCAAATTCATACGAAGTCACTGCCCAAAGCAGAATCTATTGGACTTTTCCGACTATATCATGAGCATGTTGTATGAATCACTAATTCAATAGTGATGACACCAGGTGTTCCAGGTGTTCTGTCCCAGCGGTAGCACCCGTCACAAACACATGCGAAGGCAAGTCAATTGTTCACCTGTTAAAACCACGAGAATATGTGGTACAAATAAAAACTGCATCAGACATCATTCTTGTAAGTGATGCACCCGATTTAGAAATGTCCTCATCATTTCACCATGACACTTTTTGAAAGCTTTTCTGAGGCCTTGAATGTTGTGACCTTGATCAAACAGCTTCTGCACAAGAGTCATATGACGCTCTTTGAAATCTTGTTAGATAGTGCATGCTCGATTGTATCTCCAAAGTTTGGAAATGTGGACGCAAAAGGCTGGAGCTGGAGTTAAAAAGGGAAGGTTTACCATTGGAAAGTTGAAGTCATCCCTCTTGGGAAAAAGTCTTGTGGAAAGTGTTTTGTCACTCTAATCCTTATGTATGGATCTAAATATGAAACAGATGAGGTGATTTTTAGTTCAGGTGGGTAAATCAGTGGAAGGGAATTGGCTATTTGAGATTGATATTTGTTATTGAACGATATCAGATCATCAATACACCTAAAGCTTAAGTGAAACTTCTTGGCCAAATAACCTTGTTTTGACTTTGGCAATCTGAGCAGAAATTCCGACGCATATGAATAAAAACACAGATAAGCAAGATGAGCGGTGGCACCATTTGTGACGATGGGGATGTCTATTTACTGCCTTAATGTCTCACCCACAAATTTGGCATGGATGTTATGAATGTGAAAATCCAGAATTTCACATATTGTTTTCTCAGAAAACTACAGATGACATTTGCTTTCATTTTACCAAATTGACCTGAACCTCTGAAGATAGATGTGTAACTGTAATAAAAGCCCCATGACATTTTCCCTTTAGTTTGTCGTGTGGGATAGTGGTGTACAAAGATGAAAAAGCAAATGTTATGACAGAATTTAACCGGGTTCTTTTCTGAGATTGTAAAAGCTTGATCATTAAAGAAAATCCTTGGAGTTTTTGAGAATCCACATAGTATTAATTTCACTTGTCTCAAGTGCTTTTCTGTGAGTAAAAGTATGTCCTTCCTTGATTGTATTAAGAGTCACGGTTAAATATTTGGTGATACATTTGCTGGACCCAGCACTATATCTCTCTTTGTATGGATATGAAGCTTTCGAATCCAGTACAAAAGAGGACTGGACTTCAGACCATCTTCAGACCATCAGCCCAAACGTCATCAAACATATTCATATTACTCCTGCTGTTTGACGTTAAACAAGAGCCCAAGGGAGATCAAACATACTCATATTACTCCTGATATATACACGATAAACAACACCCCGAACTGATCAAACATAATCATACTATCCTTGCTATTTCGACGTTGATCAACAGCCTGAACTTGATCAAACATACTCATATTACTTCTGATATATAGACGATAAACAACACCCCCAACTGATCAAACATAATCATACTGTCCTTGCTATTTCGACGTTGATCAACAGACTGAACTTGATCAAACATACTCATATTACTCCTACTTTTTAAACGACTTGTGGAATTGTTACAGGTAGAAATCTTACTCTTCCAAACTCGACGCCTTTACCGCAGTGATAAAACAGAAATGCTGTTCAAAACAAGATTAAACACAACACACACTCACTCTAACCGGTTATGAGCCATTATTAGACTAAACACATCAAAAGCCAATATTTATTACATGCTTGGGGTTTTATAAATACGGCATGTTTGTCTTCGGGCATTTTAAGATAACAACTTAACTGATATGGAACAAGAATTCAGACACTACTCGAAAATAACCATCGTGGTTAGAAAAACACCATCAACAAACTTCCATCGCATTTCACGTTTCTTCTCACCACGTATCTTATTCACAGATTTTATTGAAAATACACTCTTACGATAACACTTATTCCCAGCACTTGCCAAAACCAGAGAACATTCTCAGCACCGTGTGGTATTTAATATGGTTCTATTGGAAAGCTATGAATGAAAAACAGTCTCACTAAACTTAAAACGTGAGTAATTTCACGGAATATTATTCTTGTTATTTATTGTTTATAAAGTAACCTCACCCTCACTGCACTTAGACCGTATGTGAACTGCAGTCTGCCCCTAGACTATACAGGGACACTGTACACAGATTGAGTTTCAGCTTGTCTATAGAGAAGGCTGTATGAAAAGTAGCGCTTTTGTACAGGAGCCAACTGAACAGACAGGTGTTTTCTATATTTGAGACAGAATTATCTCCCGCATAAAAGAGAGGTTCAAATCGAATTTGATCTCAGAAAAGAACGCGATTCTTTTTAGTGAATCAGAGGGTTCAAATCACAATAATACGTTTCTGAATATAAAAACTAGTTTGACGAAATACCGTGAAATTTATATCACCAATGTAGTTTTGCTGGCTGGGTTTCAAATTGAACCCCGCCAAATCTACAGATAACATAGTTATACCTCTAAAATTGTTTTAAACACTCCACCTGTAATTATAACTTTCCAGTATAAGTTACACGAATGCGCCAAAAGAACAAACATGCCATGCCATTTGAAGTTTATGTGAGTGGGTGAGTGTGTATGACACTAGAAATGAAATGTGCGCACTGGATCAATGTGACTTCGGCGTGACGAGTCAACGTATTAACTACTAGGCTACCCCACCTCCCCTAATTTATGCAGGGTTATGGCAAATGTTTTACTTCCGATAATTATTGGTTGGTTGGTTTGTAGTTTTACGCCGCACTCAGCAATATTCCAGCTATAAGACGGCGGTCTGTAAATAATCCAGTGATTGATATCACGAGCATCGATCCACGCAATTGGGATTGATGACATGCATCAACCAAGTCAGCGAGCCTGACCACCCGATCCCGTAAGTCGCCTCTTACGACAAGCATAGTCACCTTTTACCGATGAATAATTATAGTTTAGACATGTTTAGAGTAGAGTGGGGAGGGGATGGTGATAATGAGTGGTATACCTGGTTATTAGTCTTCGCATCCCGGCAAACAACTCGTTTGCCAGATTCAGAATCGATCATTTAAGACATTCGTGTACAGTTCAACATTGCTGAGGCGAAAACAGCCCTCACTATACAGTGGTCCTGGGAACAGAACATATAGTCTGGTAGGTGAATGAGGGCACATAATGCTGTACGTATTGTCGCATATTGTTCATTGTTGTGTCCAATATAAAGAAAACCATATCAACTAACATTCAATTGATCGAAAAGTGGTAGTGAAAGGACAATTCGCTTTTTGACACATATGCAAAATCAAGAAATAAACTTTCAGAAATTGTCAGGAAAGTTATCAATGTGTTCATATAGGCTTATTTAAGAGGTTTTCTTGGAGCGTTTCTAATATTTGAGTGAGTGAGTTTGATTTTACGCAGCTTTTAGCAATATTCCAGCAATATCACGGCGAGGGACACCAGAAATGGGCTTCACACATTGTACCAATGCCGGGAATCGAACCCGGGTCTTCGTTGTGACGAGAGAACGCTTTAACCACTAGGCTACCCGACCGCCCTCTAATATTTGAGCAAGAGCCAGCTGATTATCTTAGTAGAAGTAGATAAGGTCAGTACACATATATGGTAAAAAATCATCTTCGCGCACAGACTTGCTGGTAGTTAGATGTTCTCTTGAAATTAGTTCAGAAGTCAGAAGTCGCGTGTAAGAAAGAACATAGGCTAGTTGGGAGATGAACCTACTGTGTTTATAGTGTCCGCGGTGATGCGGTCGTCAAATCGGCCATTTCGATCAGAGGGGGTTTATTATGATTTGACAACCTCTGATTCACCAATCAGAATCGAGTAATTTTCAAATTCATAGTAGAATGGTTATTTGACGTGTCTTATTATTCACGTCCAAACATTTCCAAGTTTCCAGTAACTTTTAAATTTAACAAACGGCCTCTTGATACTAAACCTACGCTTTCCATCAGAATATATGTTCTTGAACAGCCTATCAATATAATCTTGAATATAATCACCGATAACAAGGACAAAATAAGTATTATCGTTAAAGGAGGACTAAGCTCTGGCCATTTGACCGTCCTAGCATTTTTTATTCATTCAACCCTACTTTGTTCGTTAACTCAAAATACAGCTGTCTCGCAGTGAATGATTACCCCAATTACATAGACATAATGCCTCAGTATCACACATGGTACTGATCACAACATGTAGAACTGTTAATCTCCAAACTGCGGTCCTTGACCGTCTTTAAAGATATATACATAAAGCATTAGCTTGAAGGCTCAAAACTATACTTAAACTATACTTTTTTCAAATCCCGCCACGCCTGACGCTCGGACGAGAACGCCGAGACCATAGCAAGGCCTGATTGTAGATATACCAAACGCCCCTATCATATTCCTCAGCGCTATGGAATCTCAAATAAGTGTCTGTTTCTTCGATGATTCTAAGATCACATCGTGTCCATTGATAAAACATCTGCCTCTTCCTTGTACAAAGCTTCAGTGATAGACATATTGTCAGTGAATGACAGGCCGGAACGATACAGTGCCAAGAAAGACTAGGTCTGTCAATCAAGACAGTGGCTCGGTTCTTCGGGTTTTCAAACACAAATAACTTTTTTATACACTCTAAGTGACAAAATCCATAAACACTATGATTGGGTTTGGGTTTTTTTAAAATGGATAAAACTGTAACATTGTGGAGAATATGTTTCGGATAAACTTTGAACTCTACAGTTTAAGAAAATATGTTATGCAGTAACAGTAAGCAACCTTGTAGGTCATCTTTTCACATTTTTGAAAAGTTGATTAAGACCAATGTATTGTTTATGTTTGCGAACAAATATAACCAAGCAATTGTCAAAGTACAACAAACAAAATGGATCTATCTTCCACTAAAATTCGACAATTTTTTTATAACAGATATGCGTTAGATGTTCAATAGTTTAACAAACATAAAGATGATTGGCCAATCGTAATAATATTTGCGACCAACTACATTTGTAAGGATGAAAAATCACATTTTGACTTTTTATTATATTTTAAAACAACAGTGTCTTCAGAGGCCCAAAATACAATTCATAGGCTTCAATTCATATTTATTATAAAGATACAGGGCATCAAACATTTAGACTCATTTTCTCATATAACTGTTTATTTAATAATTGTAGGTTTTAGACATACTGTCTGGTGAATTGAAAGTAGACATGTATGCTGAAATGTTTTGAAATGATGTTTTTATTACATTACGAACTAACGAGAGAAAAATAAGATACTTTTGTACAGTCCGCACATATGGTGAGCACATATGGTCTTTATGACTTCATAGCACAATTGCATCCTAGCACTAATAAGGGTCCCTTTTCTCCTGGTGGGTCATATTTATCAATCAAAATGGATAGCGATTGACATATAGGGACATGTAGTGGAATTCGTCACCAAGTGAATTTGTATCACATAATATGCATAAGCGATCCTCACGAGATATCCATGTCCATCTACCCGTCTCCATTGGCAATTTGTGGTTACATGTGCGGAAGAAAAGTTCAGGTTGAGAAATATTTAGAGGCAGTAGTAAGTAATTTTAAAATGAAGGGTAGTCTTTTAGATACTTGTAATAATTCCCTTTTGAAGAGTTGACGACAGCACTTTTCCATGACTGGATAAACTGAAGACGGAGGGTATTCTCAAGTTGAAATGAACTGTACGCTATATTATAATCATCAGAGATATCAAACATATACTTAAGATCACAATTATCAACGATACTTTTTATATGATTAAGCCAAAGAAATTGGTTTTGCTTTATTTTATTGTGATTTATCAAACATTTTAACATAAAAAGCTCCATGTTATGTTTATATTGTGAAGGCTGACCAATAACCATTCTTTCAGCATTTTGTATACTGAGCGCTCTAGTTCGCCATATACCATGAAGTTTGGCGTGGACCGTTGTATACTTGCTGCCGGATTTAAGATATTTAAATGTACTTTTTCAATTATTTCGGTGTTATGAAAGTCCCCTATTTCACAACATAAGGGGGCACGGGTGTCCCAGTCGTCTAAGGCGCAGCGATTCGCTGTGCAGAGTTGCGTCCCTTGGGCACGCCAGAAACCTATGATTGTGGGTTCGAATCCCGGTTCGCCCCGATTATGTTTCTAGGTTTGTCAGCACCATACCCGTGCTCGTGGGTTTCACCGAAGTGGTTAACGTCTGAGACCTGCATCACTTCGGGCTTTCCTCCCACATTAAGCTGACACGCCGTGATATAACTGGAATACTGTTAAAAGCGGCGTTAAACCCAACTCACTCACTCACTCACAACATAAAGTAAATTAGGGACAACAATTGTATCAAACGCCGAAAACACGGTCAGGTTAGGTTGGAAAACATATGGGAATTGCTCTCTCTCTCTCTCTCTCTCTCTCTCTCTCTCTCTCTCTCTCTCTCTCTCTCAGAGAGAGAGAGAGAGAGAGAGAGAGGTTGGCAATCAATCATTCGCCAGGCCCAAAACACGATACAGACAATAAGGCCATTCGTCATTCTTAAGTGTATTTGATTGGCTAAGCAAGCTTTCTGTTTTTGCGTTTATGTTTCCATACACCGAAAAAGAAATTAGACGAGGACTACTGAATGGCTGATAATAGAATAGGCGGAGCTTGTGTTACTTCTATTGGGAAGAAGTATATGACATTTGGTGTTAATGATAAAATAAGCAGTCTGTTGATGTATTTATTTGTAAGAAGTGACTTCAATACGTTGTTGCGTTTTTATCGATATAAACGTTAAAGCAGGTGTGCACGCTGATATACACAGTATGCACAAAATTTCAGATAATTATGGCGGGGGAGTAACTGGACTTTTCCTTCCAATAATGGCAACTGTTCAGGAGATCGACCATGACAACATTTCCTGGAGTTGCAATTAAAATAAATAAAAAAATTAAACAGTTCTGGTTGGAGCAGAACCAACAACGAGACTGCCGCGATTTTTCTCATATTTAATCTCATTTTACCTGAGAAAACACATCAAAAACCAACATTTATGACATACTTGAGGTCTTATAAATAGGGCATGTTTGTCTACACGTATACTGAGGTTGAGACCTACTTGTGTTCAAAGTTGGAACAAGAATTTAGACATTACTCAGGGATAAACATCGTGGTTGGACAAACACGCTTCATCTTCCATTGCGTTTCAAGTTTCTTCTCACAACGTATCTTTTTCAAAGATTTTATCGAAAATACACAGATACAAAATACACTTATTTCCAGCACTTTCCAAAACGAGAGAACATTCTCAGCACCGTGTGGTTGTTTATGTGCTATGTGTGAAAAACAATCACACTAAAACTTCAAACGTGAGTAATTACACGGAAAATTGTTCGCTTATTTATTGATATTGAAGTTAATCCATCCTCCTGCACTGACATCGCAGTGAACTGCGGTCTGCCGCTAGATACAAGAACACTTTGCACGGATTGAGTTTCAGCATGTCTATTGGGTAGGCTTGAATACATGACACTTTTTATGGACAACAACTTCTTTTATCCTTTGTCACGACGTTTCGCGGCTACTTCTTGCTCATTCCTTCACCTGATATAGGAGCAAGAAGTTGCTCTGAAACGTCGTGCCAAAGAATAAAAGAAGTTGCTATCCATAACAGGTGTCATGTATTCATGTAACTCCGAAATACCCATCAAAGACTTTGCAGGGTAGGCTGTGTGAACAGTAGAACTTTGTACAAGGGTGATGAAAAAGAGAACAGTGATCAAGTCATATTTTTTAAAATGACAACTATGTCTGCATGAAGAGTGAGTGAGTGAGTGAGTTGGGTTTAACAGTTATATCGCTGTATGTCAGATTAATGTGGGAGGAAAGCCCGAAGTGATGCAGGGCTCAGACGTTTACCACTTCGGTAAAACCAACGAGCACTCGTATGGCGCTGACAGACCTAGTAACATAACCGGGGCGAACCGGAATTCGAACCCACAAACATAGGTTTCTGGCGTGCCCAAGGGACGCAACTCTGAACGGCGAATTGCGGCGCCTTAGACGACTGGGACACCCGTGTCCTCCTTTGTACAAGAGCCAAACTGAACAGACAAGTGTTTTCTATATTTGAGACAGATTTGTTTACCTGCATTAAATGTGAATACATCTCTTAAAGGTTCAAATAGAATTTGATCATGACTTTGGAACAATGTGGGTTTGGTTAAAGAATCGGTTTCAAATCACAATAACACGACAATTGAACAATTTGATGAACTAACTCTGACAGTTATAACACTAATGTAGTTTGCGAATTGATTTCATATTGAGCGCCGCCAAATCTGCAGATAACATAGCTCTACTTTAAAACACAATAATTTTACCTCCTAGTTGTTCTTAACACGCCACCTGTGATTATCAAACTACGCCGGTTTTAACAACATTGCAACATTTTGTTGTCGGAGAATACCAGAAATTGATCATCCTGGCAATTATTCATTCAAACCTAGTTTGTTTATCAGTTAACTCGCAATGGATGATGGCCCTAATTACACAGAAATTATGTCACAATCTCTCACATGGTACCGATTACAACATATAGAACTAAACTTGGGTTCTTTACGGTGTTTAGAGTGCATAGAGCATTAGCTTGAAAGCACTATACTTTAACTATACTTCTTTAAAATCACGCCACGCCTGAGTTTCGGACGAGAACAACGAGACCATAGCAAGATCTCATTGTAGATATAGCCTTCAGCGCCATGGTATCTCAAATAAGTATCTGTTTTTTCATTGATTCTAAGATGGCAATCACATGGTGTCCATTGATAAAACATCTGCCTCTTCCTAGTACAACGCTTCAGTGATAGACATATTATCAGTGAATGACAGACCGGAACGATACAGTGCCAGGAAAGACTAGGTCTGTCAATCAAGACAGTGGCTTGGTTCCTTGGGGATTTCAAAAGTCATTCCCCAGTCTGAAAGCACGGTTAGGTTAGTTTGGAAAATATGCAGGGATTGCTCTTCCGACAGGTCTGGGATCAGCCCCAAAACACGATACAGGCAAAATTGCCATTCATCACTTTTAAGTAGGCTCAAGCTTGAGAATATAGGCAACTAAACACTAAACACTTCGATATTACACAATTAACTAGGTTTACAAATAAACACAAATTACTGCACAGAAATTAGAATGCCAGTACACAATAGATTGGTCGTACAATATTCAA
Source organism: Haliotis cracherodii (assembly GCF_022045235.1). NCBI lineage: Eukaryota > Metazoa > Mollusca > Gastropoda > Lepetellida > Haliotidae > Haliotis > Haliotis cracherodii. The sequence continues at coordinate 39,515,327 of NW_027266308.1, read as the reverse complement.
TGGCAGCAGTTGAAATGACAATAACAATAACAGTATACAAGTCGACGCAACAGTGGTCAAGTTTCAAAGATGGGCCTTGGCCTAGTGTGAAATGGGATCTTCACACGATAGCTGGTTTTTGATGTTATGTCAGAAGAAATGCCTGACGAAAAGTCAGATGAGGCAGGGACGCGCCCGCTCCTCTTATATACTAGCTTCCAGTACTTTCTACACGGTGCTAGACCAGTCCAGTGTCACTTGAACATCACAGAATATTCCATTCCATATGTTTCTATAATGCTTGACATCCATTGGCATGCTATTCCAGAAGATTACGGATAATTCGAGCATTTAAATGAAATAACTTCCTCACCACTGCTTACATTAAATAGTTCTACATTCCTGACAACTAATCTTTGTCCATATACAATGCAACGAACTTCAACTGAATCTCAACAGAAACAATGTAATGCGATTACAATCATTGTTTAACAATAAATTACACTACCATATAACAACCTGAACAAACACGAGAACACATATTTAGTAAAATTATAGAATTGCATTGGACATCATGTTTGTGTCAAATGATGCGTCAAATGTGGAAATGTCCTCCACATATCTACTATAAAACTATCTGAAAGCTTGACAAAAACCTTGACTGCTGTAACTCTGCGTGAAGCTTAAGGTGACTTGATTTATTGTTAAGTGAAATTTCATAATTAGCAATGTAACTGTTGCATCAGGTAAGACAGCGAATAGTTTGTCCTCTATCTTGGTTTCGTTTGTCACACATGAAGTTTGACACGATGTATGTAAAACTTACTGAGTCGTGAAAATATGTGCGAATTTCAACGTTTATCCGTTGCTAGAAATTCAGTTTTCAGCGTATAAATGTCTGATTTTGTAGTTATGCTCTCTGTATGGATTACCCAATGGGTCACGTCACAAGCAGGATACTTACCAATTGGTGATGACCATACTGCTTTCTCTTGTCACCACAGGTTTTCTTTTTTTCATGTCAGCACACGTCATCTAATATTTTGATATTAGGACAATATACCCAATATATACTGAGTCAAATTAAAAACTTAACATTTTTAAAAGTAATCCCATATATGATATACAACGGACAAATGTATCAGAGAAGGTAATTTTTTATCATTAATGACCAAAGAAGGATTTTAATTAACGGTGGTTACCATAATTTGTTCCAAGCACCTACGGTAATCGGTAATAACATCAACAGTTTAAATCATAAGTCCCAAGCACGAAAATCTGATGGCCCACAAGTTCATTAGCGTGTATGGCCACCATGTGCGTTGACAACTGCCACACAACGACTCCGCATGGACCTTGTGATGCTTGTGAACACATGATTGGGAAGACGACGCCACTGTTGCTGCAAAATAGTGCCAAGATCTTGCAAATTCTGTGGTTGGATCTTGAGAGTGCGCAGACTTCTGCGAAGATCGTCCCAGACGTGTTCGATGGGATTGAGGTCGGGAGACCTTGACGGCCAGTCCATGACGTTGACTCCCGCATTCTGAAGGAAATTCCTTGTCAGAATTGCTGTTTGGGGTCTGGCATTGGCGTGATGGAAGATCAAACCGGGTCCATGTGCTGCCATAAAAGGTAGAAGTTCTGGTGCCAGTACCTGGTCGCGGTAAGCAGCAGCGTTGAGGTTGCCACGGATGACAAGAAGCCTGGAACGTGCATTGCCACAGAAAGCACCCCACACCATTACACTTCCGCCTCGAAATCTGTCAACTTCCTGTACACAACACTGGGCGTAACGTTCATGACGGCGCCTCCACACCCTCGCCCTACCATCAGCAAATCGAAGATTAAATCGGGATTCATCACTGAAGACGACTTGATTCCAGTTCCTCTGAGTCCATTGTAAGTGTCGCTGTGCCCACAATTGACGTTGACGTCTGTGTAATTGAGTCAGAATCGGCCCGCAGTATGGCCGTCGTGCTTGAAGGTGAGCAGTTCTCAGACGGTTTCGCACAGTTTGCGCACTCAGTCTACCCCTAAACAGTTCATTTCTGGTTGATGTAGCCGTCAAAAATCGGTTACGGAGGTAATCTGATCCTTTGCATGTGACGTCACACGTGGTCGACCTGGCCGATGGCTATCAGCGGTGGTACCCGTTTGCTGTAGACGCGTCTGTAAATCATAAACAGTCCATCGACTGCAACCCATCGTCCTTGCGACTTCAGCTACGGACGTTCCCGTCTGCAACATGCCGATGGCACGTTCACGTTGCACATTTGAAAGGCGTGGCATGATCAAATGGCCGTAAAGACTTTTGTTTTCTTGTGTTTTTCTTTTTTTGTTAATGACTGCTAACAAGTATGGCTGAAAACACGTGCGGTATTATGGCCACGTGACCAGTTGCACGTGAAAAACCACTTTTGCCACTTTAGTGCTGTGCACATGATTTTGATCGATTCACCTGCACAAAAACGGGTGTTATCTGAAGACAATACGTGGCCATTACTGTTTAAATACACAATAAGGGCCCACAAAGATAACTGGTCAAAATGTTAAAATTTTAGGATTGTGAAGTTTTTAATTTTTGTTCAGTATATGTTAGTTCTCCATTTCGAGATGCAGGAAGATATGGATGAATGGTAAAACGATATGGGGAAATATGCATCAATGGCGTGTTGCTTGAAGATTTTATTGATGCATTGGTGACGTGGAAGATATGCATGTGTAGTTAGGTGATGTGCGTTTGTGGCTGCTTGTTGTAGCCCGAACTAATGCCCGATTTTAAAGTGTAGACCACTGAGATACGATGCCGCAGTTTAACAGGAATACCCCACTCAGTATAACGACTCCAAGCCGAACAGTTGGTTGCTTTGTTTGTTTAACGTTGTACTCAGTAATATTCCAGCCCTATGACGGCGGTCTGTTAATATTCGTGTCTGGACCAGACAATCAAGTGGTTGATATCATGAGCATCGATCCACGCATTTGGGATCGATGACATGCATCAACCAAGTCAGCGAGTCTGACCACCTGATCCCTTTAGTCGCCTCTTACGACAAGCATAGTCCCTTTTACGGCAAGCATGGGTTGCTGCTGAAGACGTATTCTACCCCGGATCTTCACGGGTCCCGAGCCAAACAGTCCTTCTTTTAGCCCCTTAATGCCGAGTAACAACAAGTGACATCTTTAAGCGTCTTTTGACATGACGTGGCCGGGGATCGAACCCCGGCCGTCCGGTTCCCCCTGCGGACGCTCTACAACTAGACCAAGGAGGCGGTCTGGGGATTTGGGAAGGTATTGCTGAATGGTATTGTAATGTAGGGAAACACGCATGAGTGGCATGGGAATGTGGGAATATATTCCTGGGTGGTTAGGTGGAGAAAGTGAAGGAGAAGAAATGTATATATTGTTAGTGGTGTGGAAACATAAGCATGGATAACATATTAATGCGGGGAAAAACACACGGATGTTTAGGTGATTGGGAAAGATATGAATGGCCGATTTTGAAAGAGGTATTCATGCGTGGTTAGATGTGGGTGGAAGTGTGAATGGATGCACGCAGTATGGTGATGTGAAAATCGAACTGGGTGTCTTGGAAGTAACTGAGTACACCCTAATATTTAGCAAGAAGGTATGATAGCATTTAGTTGATAATAAGAATTGGATGACGTTTAGTACAGATACAAGATATAATGATAACATAATGTCGTCGTTGCTATGAAGATCAGCAGTCAGGATTTCTTCTCCGACGTCAATTTTTTTGTTGCTTCCAGCTGAAGTTCGTGCATTAGGCAAATTTTGAACATTTCTCTGACTGTCGGTACATCAGTGGTCTGATGGTAGCACAAGTGTGGGCGTGTTGAAGAGTCTCTTTAGATATAACGTCATTAATACATAACAAACAGCCATCGTTTATCCTGTCAAAGGGGTTTTACCTTCGCTTGGTCTCTCGACCAGTCGGCAAACAAGGAGTTCAAATAATTGCATACCACTTTATAACACGTATAACGTCGAGTTCAGACATTTTGGTATGTTTTGCTACTGGATATTCAATTATGATTTTTTCTTGTAAACACATAATCTATCCTATGATAATATCCTCACATGATGGGGACGGCGAGTACTTGCTAACGTGGTTTTGGTGTACAAGTAAGTATCAGATCTTAATCTCGGGGAAACACTGACTGGGTAATTGCCATGCACCCAACACTGATCACGAGTCACTGAATATATACTTGGAGCAAGCATGACCTCCTATGCCAAAGAAGATAACGACACTGAGAAGGTCCATGGTAACGAAAGACATATTCAGCATCAATTGAACAATTTGATACAGGCAAACCTCGAACTTCATTTACTCGACATACCGGTTAAGACGATAAGTATCTACTCTCCCGTAGAATCCGTATCGGCCCAATGATCCAATATAGGCACTTCGTTTCTCTCAAACTAACTCGATAAATGTTCGATGGTCCCCAGAGCGTCTAATTAATGTTTGCGCTATATTTTGACATGTAGAGTAACAGTAAAATGATACAATTGTGAGCGATGATTCTGTCTATTAACTTTTTACTGTTAAGGCTGGAAAAGGAAAACAGACAAACATATGTGTAGCAGAGTTTGTGAAATATATAAACAAGTGATTCTGTTGCATTTGATTGGCTAAGCAAGCTTTCATTTTTGCGTTTCTGTTTCCATACACCGAAAAAGAAATGAGGCTAGGTCCACTAACTGACTACTGATTGGTTGATAATAGAATGGGCGGAGCTTGTGTTGCATTATTGGGCTGAACTATATCACATTTTTAGTGTTAATGACAAAATAAGCAGTCTGTGAAGTTAATATTGTTGATGTATTATTTATAAGAAGTGACTTCAATTTGTTGTTGCGGTTTGTTTATTTATGAACGTAAAAGTAGATGTGTATGCTGATTTACGCCGTATGCAGATCATTCTAGATCACTACTGACCTTATCAGGAGATCGACCACGGCAACTTTCCTGTGGATTTACAGTTAAAAAAGCTAATAACAGTTGCAGTTGTCTCACTGGTAAAACGAGATTATGTTTGAGAAAATATCGCGGCAATTCAAAAACCTGCCTTGATGTTGGTAATCTTGCAGAGTTGGCTATGCGTTGATAATATGTCTTGTATAAATAACAGCGACAAAACTTTTCCATATTCTAAGAAGTCTCTTCTAAAAGCAGAGTCGATTGTGCGATTCCGACGAAATCATGAGCATGTGTAACTATCAATTTATAAGTTTATAGTTTCGGTATTGATTTATAGTTTATACCGAAACGTATGACAAAGTCGTGCATGTATGAAACAAAATATATATTTTGGTAATAAAATACGAAATGCAGTGTTATACCCATCAGTGTCTTGTTGAACGCCGCATTTAGCAATATTACAGCTCTGTGACGAGGGCTAAGTATGTGATCAGTGAATGTATTAATGGTTTTATGCCACTTGAAGCTTAAATCTAACATTGTTTCATTTGTTTTAGTCATCTCTTCACTTTCGTTATCTCTCCTTTGTCTTTACTTCCAGTGGCGGCTTTCACCCAGCATGAAGTCCAATCAGCCAAGCGGATGAGTGCCCGCGACAAACTGACACGGGTGTCAACAGCTCCGCTGGGCTACCTGACGAGACAGCCTCCTGAAATGACAGAGACCCACAGAGCTAAGCGATCTGCTGAAGGCGCTTCAATACGTCCCGAAGAATACGCAGAAGAGATTCTTGGACTTAAGGGCGCGGAGAGGTTTGAAACTGTTAAAGAAGTTGTCACCGTCCACGGCGTCACTTTGAGGAAGATGAAAGAACGGTACCGGGACAGGGACGTGTTCGACACCATCGTAACGGTCAAGGTGGACGATGACAACGAAACTATTGTTGATGCTAGTGGTTCTATTGTTGAAGATATTGAAACCGAATTAAAGGACTTTGATCACGAGCTGTCCGACGAGAAGTTGTATGATATACTTATCATCCATAACAATGATGAAAATATCACAGAAAGTATAGGAAATCGTAAGATTGTGTACGATGTGCATTTAGATGACAATAGTACGGCCATCCCAATTGCAATTGTGGAATATCTCATTGAAACGGAGGAAGTGGTGAAGCGACCAATGGCAATCATAAATACAAGAACTGGAGAAGTGATAAAAGCATGGAACAATCTCCAGACGTGTTTCCCCAACGAACGCCACAAGCTCTACGGGGGTAATGAAAAGATTGGTAAACGGGAGTATGGAATAATACCTCAGTGTTTGGAAGTGCGAAAGGAAGGGAATACTTGCTACTTGGAGAATGACCTTGTGAGAGTTGTTGATATGCAGCACACAGAGCTGGAGAACATCACTGAGACTGCAAGCTTCGACTGTGATCAGACCTACAATGACTCCATCAATGGAGCATACTCCCCAGCCCTAGACGCTTTGTACTTTGGGACCCAGATACAGAAGATGTTCCTTGAATGGTTTGGTCATAAGCTTGTTGATGACCTGGTCATGAGAGTGCATTTCTCCAAGAATCACGTGAATGCTTTCTGGAATGGCAAGAATGTGACGTTCGGAGATGGTCGTAGAAGAATGGTCTATCCTTTTGTTGCCCTTGATATTGCAGCACACGAAATTGCTCATGGTTTCAGCGAGCATAACGCGGGGCTGCTGTATGTGAGCCAGACGGGAGGGTTGAATGAAGCCTTCTCGGACATGACAGGTGAAATGGCAGAGTTGTACCTTGACATGGTAGATTGGAGAGTTGGCTACGCCATCATGTGGCCTGAAAGATCCATGCGCTATCTGGATGATCCACCAAAGAACGGAAGATCCATCAAGCACATGAAGAAGTACAAAGAAGGCATTGATCCTCATGGGTGCAGTGGGATCTACAACCGCGTGTTTTATCTCCTGTGTCAAGAATACAGTGATGATCCCAGAGACGTCTTCAGAGTCTTCCTCCATGCCAATAAGATGTACTGGCATCCTCTAAGCAACTTCTCAGACGGAGCGTGTGATATTATGAAAGCAGTTTATGACCTTGGTCAGACGCCAGAGCACTATATCAAGTCCTTCGACGACGTTGGCATTGAGGCATGCGACATTAAAGACCACATTCTCCATCTCAGGCACAATAAAACCCGAAATGGGGTCACCGTTTCCAGATCAATTAACCCAGTGTTTGCCATCGAGGTTCCCGAGTGGGCTAGTTCCTTCTATATCCAAACATCAAGCGGAGGTGGCAAGGATATATTAATTGAACTAATGACTGAATCTTGGAACAGACAGACTAGAAACACTGTGCCTGTTGCTGATGAAAACAACTACCTGGAGTACAATGTAACCAATCTGGATTCCAGATACTTCTTTATCCGGTTCTCGACAAAAAGTCGCATAGCTATCAAGGATGTATCCGTTAGGGCAGGCTACTTCTGCTTGGACTACTACACCCATCGAAACTTCTTGTACAGGGCGTTCTATGCACTGGAGTGTTGGGGCATTGACCTTTGGGCAGGATGAGTCAATCGTAGAAGGAAACATAGACGAGGATTCTACTTAAATACGACTTCTGTTAGCACACTGAAACACTTGCTAACAGACAATATATATACTATGCATTAAATTTGACATTTAAATACCAGAAAGCTACATGATGGATGGTAACGTGAGTTATATGGTAATAGATGAACACCACTTTGAGACCAAAAGGGTGTTACGAGTGATCCTGAAAGTGTTCTTAGTCTGTATTGACTTACGGAGAGGAAAGGTCGTCTGATTTGGTTTGTTGCTTAACAGTTTTAACATAGATTTTAAAAGTACGAAACCTCGTTAATCCAGACAGATCCGGATTGACAAGTTTCCGGATTATAGAATCATGGGTACGGTGTATGTTTCCTTTGGAAACATCTTAAACAGTATCAGATGAGGCGGTCTCATACATTGTAATGATATTTTGTCTCCATTAACTGTTTCTTTATTGATTATTGAGTCTTAAGAACATTTTGGAAGTTTAATGTACTCCCACATTTCCGCATATACTGAATGGCGATAACAAAACGTCCCCAAACTCTGGTAGATATGGGTCATTATTCATACGTTCGTTACATTTTCTTAGATCATGTCTCTAATGAATATTTGGAAAATCACGAAACGAAAATTTGTTTATTGTAATAGTTATTTTATTCAGTGTGATATGCTTGTGTGTTGTTTCTCAATTTAACTAAACGTCATACATTTGCTGCATTTAATGGATCTGAGAAAGATGGAATATTATGTTAACACCAAATGGACTTCAACAGGGCGGTGAACACTGTCTTGTGTCATTTTGAATGACAAAAATGGAATATCCTGTTGAAAGGTTCACCTTGTAGGACATACATTTAATTCAATATTTTCGTATGGTATCTATTCACCAACTAACGCTGTTTCATCTATTAATATGTCAAAGGCTGATATACGAGTACAACAGTTGGGCATTTGACTTTTCCTTTTTCAATTTGTGTTAGAAGGTTGTATATAGATGGATTGATAGATTGGTAGAAAATTGTGTTCTCATTTGAATATTTGATTTTGTGAAGTATGTTATCGTGACTGTTCACTACTGTTTAAGGAAAATAAACACAAGTAAATATTTCTAACTGCTTGAAGTTCCTTCGTTTTCATGTATCGTCATTTTGAATACATGATATTACAACAAAACTATGTCATCAAAGTGTCCTGCATGAACACATGAAAAGTGGAAAAAACATGTCTTACTGAAAACAAATGTAATGTAGAATTATGGACAGGAGTTAAAAATGCCTTACCAAACAAACACATGGAAGTATCCTGGACACTTTGTGTACAGCGTGTTTACTCAGTGTATGAGTTTTATATAAGTCGGAAAAAAACTAGTGGGCAAAAGAAAGTATACACCCATGTTTGATGGTCAATAAAATGAAAACAAACAAGAGAATGTTATTCAATGATGGTGTATTCGCTAATAGGGTCACAAGCGATAGTCTGTGAACAATTTCAGTGCAAAACGCCAAACAGGTGACGTGTACATGACGTTTACATGAACATGGGGTTAGATAGATCACAGTCCACCAGGTACTGTCTTGATAGGTTTGTGGTCTTTAACAGATACCAGGTACGCTCAGTTTCAAGTATGACCACCGTGAGCATCAATGCACGCCCAGGCTCGCCGTCTCATTGAAGTTGTCAGTCGCCTGATGACGTAATCGGGCACCAAACGTCCCCCCACCCCCTCTGCGACGGTGTACACGAGCTCGACCATCACTGTGAAACAGCTAAAACCCTGCTTTCGTCAGAGAAAAGCCCTCTCTGCCAATCACGGACATGCCCACGTCCTACTGTCCAGGCCCATTGCAGTCTTCGACGACGATGTTCCCGAGCCAATACCACTCCACGGAATGGACGGAGAGCTGCGTCACGTAGACGTCGTAGCACGTCACGTAGACGTCGTAGCACGTGCGTCGACCGATACGGTGTCCTAACGCCGTTATTGTCGTTTCCGTCGCCGTGACAAACCTGTTGCGCAGATGGTACGTCCGCAAGTGCCGATCTTCCTGATGCGTTGTCACTCGTGGTCTGCCCGATCTTGGTCTGTTTTGTGTCCTGTCTGTCTGTCTGGGGCGTCGAAACAGTCTGACGGCCGTTGCCAATGTACAGTTGAGGTTTCTTGCAGTCTGTAGTGTTTTATTACTTGGGCTGTCTTAGCAACGCTTCATCGACTTTTAAAACAAATTCAACACGTGCAATTCTGAAAGATAAGCTTCTCACTTAAAACCTCATTTCAGGGTAAGTCGATCTCCCCATCCAAGCATACATGATGAAAGAGAGTCAGCATTTGGCGCAAGATTTGGTCCATTTCAAACGCAATGGTTGTAGTAATTATATTGTGCTTGCCATCATTATTTCGCCATCAAGGCTCTCTTTGAAGGGACGTAACAAGACGTTTCCTTAACTGTTAATGTGAAAATGGAGTTGATTTTCAAACGCTCATCGTCTTTCAAGTGGTAGTAAGGCTTGTCAAGAAGATTATCGAAAATAGCTTTGCCAATCGCATTCAGCGGAATGTGTTTTGCTTTATCATACTGTTTTCTTTCATGCCAGGTTCACACAGTGCCGATTATGGATCCCGTTTGAGATCAGACAGCGCTAAGACACAAAAATTGAAAAAGTCGGATTACTATCCTCAATGATCTGGAAGGTCCTATCATTGTCTGAACGTAGTCGTATACGTTCGTAACAGAGTCCTACAGGTCGGGAAAGTTCCAGAGAGGTCGACCAAGCACTCCCGACAGTACGGTGCGTCCCGTAACATTCGGGAAACTCAGCCGATTCTGCTGTATCGGATCAAAATCGTAACAAGGACCTGTGTTGTCTGGACGCTGTCCTGTGAATCGGGACGCTGTCGTGATGAACGGGCATAAATTGTTAATTCCCGTTTCTTGTCGATTGAGTCCAGATTGCGTCCAGATTTTGCCGAATGCGATCGCTGTCTGATCTCTGTCGGATCGCGTTCGGGAGAATCGGGACGCTGTCGGGACAGATTCGGTCTTCTTTTACCACGCGGAGATCAGATCGGATCAGATTCGGATTGAGAACGGGGGAATCGGGACGGATTCAGCTGAAAACGGCTGAATCGGGATGCTTCCTGAACAATATCTGATTGTTTTTGAATTTCCTGCCACGAACCACATGATCGTGATCAGATTTTTTACAAATTTAAATTGGGAATGGTCCTATCAAGGACGGCAGTAAAAATCCTGAATGTGTGATTGAGCCCTTAGTGTCTTTGTGAAAGATTACACATAACATAAAACGTCAGCGCCAGAGAACAATCAGTCGCGATTATCTGCCGAAACAGAATGACTCAATTGGGCCTATAAAGAAAAATAGCGGTGACAATTTTATGAATGGATCCCTGAAAATCGAAATGCTCTGTATTGGTTGCATTTTGTTATCCCCAAATTCGTTCCACCTGTTTTACGTCAACGTGTTACAAGTGTGTGTTACACAATTGATAAGGTTTCTGACCGCCTATGTAGTCTAGTGGATAGAGCGTCTGTCCGGAAAGTGGAAGGTTTAAGATGGTACTTGTTGTTACCCTGTCTGGCGCTCGGAGTCAGTATACTGTGTCTGAGTGGGAATCCATGTTAAAACTGAAGCATGATACCTCAGTGTGCTAGCACTATAAAGCCGACATTAGTCCAGACCTGAAACAAATAAGCACTTTGCCATCCCAACGCCCTAGATCTTCTCCATAAGTGACCGTCTATTGTATCATGGTGTTTTTCAATATGCTAGATGCGTTCCTCAAAATGTTAACTTGGTATTAGTGTCTATCCTCTTCTTGTAAGGGAGCACGGATGGCACGGCGCTTTACGTTGCAGCAATACAGTTACATGTAGTGTTTCGTTTGGCGTGTAACAGTGTTAAGATTATGTCTCTGTTCAGCCAGCAGCTAATGGGTACCCGATATAATAAAGGGGTTATGCGACTGTTAACTTTCTATAGCCTCGTAGGCAGCCTAGGTTGTATGTCTACACTGATCCATTAGTGATGGTAGGGCTTTAGCACATACTGGTGTATTGAATTTATCGTATTGTTTGTTTGTTTTTTGTTTGTTTGCTTGCTTGTTTGTTTGTTTACGGTGGGGTAAGCTCATGCCAATGTGCAGTCCAAGCAAGTTCGTTTCAAGCCATCCATACACCGCATCCCAAATTGTATTATAACGATCAATCGGGCATTAAACTAATTCAACAGTAAACTACATAGGAACAACAAAATACCCAGACTAGATGTATTTTATGTTTGTTTCATGTTTTTTTAACGCTGCACTCAGCAATATTCCAGCTGTATGACGGCGGTCTGTAAATAATTGACGTGCTTCAACCAAGTCAGCAAGCCTGACCACCCGATCCCGTTAGCCCAAGACACCATGCCTGAAATAAATGTGATCCACAGTATGACCGGGAAGTATGTGAACTGGCAAACATCGCAACGCGTGCTTTCGGAGAGGAATTGTGTGTAGAATATCTATTACGTCAACGGTTGTAGTGGGACTGCTCGCAGTGGGAACTACATAGTCCATGGGTGCTGCTGCCCTCACGACTGGAAATAGACGCAGGCGGCAAAGATGTTGACACATTTACCAGATGTTGTTAACAAGTAGCTCGATGTAACTCTACATGGGCCTGTGTGTGCAAATACCATCTGTGCTGTCACTGGTTTGTGTGAAATGTACAACACAGGTGTAAAATAGGTTTTTGCTCTGTTGCAAAATCCCAGGGAGTTAGAATACGCGCATCTCTCATTCAACTGATCCCTGAAGATAAGCATGTTTAATGTATATGTTATATGTACGCGATGTATGTGTGCGTGCGTGGAGAGCCAAGTTCCTGGGCAATACTATATATTTCGCCAAGTTCTTTTCTTTCGAGTCTTTTACGATAAAAGCTTTATTTCCTGTGCTGACAGCGTTAGAGCTATTTCCAGCTAAACAGATGTTATTATGCACAGAACTGTCGTAGTATTATCAGTATAGTTATGGCGTTTCGACAGGTTTTATCAATTATATATTTTGGGAAATGGCTGTATATAAAATCCAATTGCCAACACACCATTTCTTAAGACATGTTGACCACACTTCGTGTTCACATCAGACTGCTATAAAACAACACATCTTGTCTCAAATCATCAAAGGAGATACAATAGTTAAAAACATGTGAAACCAGCAATAAAATAGGCCCTATTACAAAATTTAGTGCACTCACGAATTTCCAGTATTTGTTACTGTAGATAAGTCGCAAGTCAAAGGAAGGATTCGATTCGCCCTCGTCTTTCGCTTATAAAGTTTGTTGGTTGGTTTGTTGTTTAACGCCGCACTCGGCAATATCAAGCTATATTACGGAGGTCTGTAAATAATTGAGTCTGGCCCAGACAATCCAGTGATTCATATCATGAGCATCGATCCACGCAAATGGGATCGATGACATGCATCAACCAAGTCAGCGAGTCTGACCACCTAATCCCGCGCATATAAAGGATCAGCCAGCCTTCTAGAAAATGTTGCCGGTTAACGATCGCCGGTAGGGTAACGAAAGTTATGAACGGAGTTTGAACAAGGAACACTCTAGGTCAAGGTCATTACCACAACTCTGCAATATTCCTGCTATATGACGGCGGTCTGTGAATAATCTAGACAGGACTAATCAATCTAGTGATTGACATTATGAACATCGATCTACGCATTTGGGACACGATGACATGCACCCACCACGTCAGTGAGTGTTGTTACTTATTATGTTTTATCTGCCATAGCAGAGAGTAAAATGATCTGAAAAGTACGATACGAAAAATCAAGGATTTGTGTTATTTTGAAAACAAAAAATACAACGGTTTACTAACATTTCGATATTCCGCTTACATATTTAACGTACACTTCTTCGTGTATTATCACGAGGATGAGTACGTAGTGCCACGTCACAAATCAGGTGAAGTTAAACAGGGGTGGCTGCGATCGCAGCATTACGACCACCGTAAGTCTATCGTAAAGAATGGAAGAACAGTTTGACGTCGAGTTATTTTTTTTAAGAACAACTGGCTCCCTAGCTTGGCGGAAAAAGGGCACCAAACCGTGAATGATATTTCTATTCCCTGGATTTGGGGGTCTGTTCAGGACATTTAGCATTGTGTTACGCGTCAAATATAATTGTAATTTGAACGCAGATTCAACATTTACAAATGCAGTACATACATAACTGCTAATTTTATTTTGTCGATGTTATTTCAGTACAGTTAATTTAACTTCTAATCGAACCCTTTTCTCAAAGCTTTTGAGATTTATGTTTAGTATTCGTCATTCAGGGATGAGCAATGAGACTGAGAGTGAAAACATAGATGGCATTCGAGATGCGAGAGAGTGGAGCGTGGGGTGGCGCCCTCAAATGTGTCTTCATGTGAACAATTGTCATTGAACATGTGGCCAATGCAACATTGATGTTAGTCATCATTGTTGAATTGTCCGAACACTTGAAGTGAGTAAGTATGGTTTTGCGCCGCTTTTAACAATATTCCATCAATATCACTTTTGTGGACACTAGAAATAGGCTTCACTCATTGTACCCGGGTCTACGTCGTGGCGAGCGAACGCTTCAACCACTTGGCTACCCCACCGCCCATAATAAGCTCGGACGAATGGAAGTTTGATTCAAGACATAAAACACCACAATGACCATGATGTACCTGGTACCTTAACAGGCTAGCAGTCAATGATTTCCAAAGTTACACGGAGAAAGTGACTCCGTTTACACCACCAACTGATACCAGCATCTGGACATAGGCATCGGCACCAGACTGTACGGTGTAGCGCCCATTTAAGAACAGCTGGAGTGGAATGAGTATGATTTTATGCTGCTTCCATCACTATTTATATCACTATCACTGTCCAGAAAAGGACAAATTGTACTCATGTGGTGAACTGAACTTTACATGATAAGAACAGCAGCTATGACATCTAGTGAAAGTAATGCAGTGATAAACAGTCACTAAAATATTGATTGTCCTCATTTCCATACCAAGCTTAGTGGTGCACAGTTTCGACTGACAATTTAATTAAGAGCTATTTCTTTCACCAGAGGTTATTATGTCCTACTCACTTAAGCATATTTAGTCTATTAAATGCACTTTCATTAATTCTACACCGGTTTGAGAACGGAGGTTGGACTCGCCCATTGTTAGCACTACGTGGTAAGGTAGATTTCTGTGTACTGAACTCTACACCCTTTATGGTAGAGAGTATATCAATAGAGTAACGAATGCGTCACGCGCTGAGAAGGAACTTGTTCTGTTGAAGGTCAGAGGAAGACGTCTCAATAAAAGGTTTCATACACTCACTTCAGTGTTTTGTTGTTAGCGGAATATATGCTTAGTGGCCACGGGTGTAGCTTCATGGGCCGCACACCGAAGATTTCAGTTTCGTTCCGATCCACGCGCCTTATTCTATTACCCGCGTAGGTTTACCAAAGGGAAGTAACTGTAAATCCTGTTTACACTTGCTACACAGACTTACCTCCCTTTGGGACAAGGGAGGTAACTCTTAATTTGTACTACGCGGTTCTCAACTTCAAGCATGGTTGCGGCCACTTATCACAGTGGGGAGCTTTGACTGGTGGCCGCGATAGTAAAGAGAGTTCCATGAATGGGCTATCACTGTGAGGAGCTTGGTGTGGTGTGTGAAGTTTTAGAGACGCTGTTCAGAATTCGGGCAAGGGACAAACACGATTACCTCCCTTTGACCATAAACAAAACCATTCCCGACTGCAGTGCAGTCAGTCCTTTGCGATGTTTTTTTGCAATACCAAATTTATTTTTAGAAAAAAAGAGAACCCCCATAAAGGAGAACGACTATTCATGATTTTTAGCTTGCATCGGTAGTACCGGGAGGGTCATGAAACGGCTTCATGCACTCATTTCTTTTGTAGTTCACACAATAGTATGCTGAATGGCCACGGGTATGGTTTAGTGGACCTTGCGATTCGAGTCAACCTGGCTTTATCCGTAGGATCCATCTACCGACATACATCGATACGACTCCTTGGATTTGAGGAGCCGTGCCAATGGTCGAAAGGGTGTAACTGTAAACCCTGTTTACATTTGCTAAATTGACTTACCTCCCTTTGTACGCACTAAACAAAGCTCCTTCCCAGCGCGTGACACCTTCGTTACACTCTCGGTAACATCGCTGCCACCAGTGTGGGCGCGGCCATTACAAGAATATTGAAATTTGCCCTCCAACCCCATATGTAGTAACGTTTATACTTTTGTTTATGTCTTTGGGAATGCCATCATATTTCAATTTGAAAAGGTTTACGACTGACCATGTTTTCCAGATGAATTTACTTTATTGTTTTGATAATCAGATTGGTTCGAGATTGCAGACTAACGGAAAATCAACTAACTTCTCCCTTACATTCTTACTATATCAATAACATGATAGTTTTAATGAAAGAGAAATTCAAATTGACGAACGAAGAAAGTAATTTAGCAGCGATAAGTGTATTCGGCGTCACGACAGTCGTCACTTGTTTGTAAACATAACGGCACTAAACGCAAGCTCCCCACAGCGATAGTACGTTCCCGGAGCTCTCTATACTATCGCTGCCACCAGTCAAAACTCCCCACTGTGAATAGGTGGCCACAACCATGCTTGGAGTTGAACTCGCAACCGAATGACCGTTATGTTTACAAACAAGTGACGACTGTCGTGACGCCGAATACACTTATCGCTGCTAAATTACTTTCTTCGTTTGTCAATTTGAATTTCTGTTTCATTAAAACTATCGTGTTATTGATACAGTAAGAATACTAAACGCACTTAAGCTGGGCTCCTGTCTACCTACATAGCGATAAGCTTGTGTCACCAACAGTGGAACCAGTTTATGAGCACCCTTTGATTGACGGCGTATGCGAAATGTTAAAACAGGACACTGTGCGGAGCTCAAGCTCTTTTCCAGCGCGTGACACTTTTGTTACGCATTCGTTAACATCGCTTCCGTCAGTGTGGAAGCGGCCATGACAAGAATCTTGAAATCTGCCCCCTAACCCCAAATGTGGTAACGTTAATACTTTTATTAATGTCTTTGGGAATGCCATCATAGCGAATTTCAAACAGGTTTACACTGATCAGATTTCCCGGATGAATTTTGGTTTGTTTAATCAGATTGGTTCGAGATTACAGACATTACCTAACTCCTCACACCACACCGCCCCGTCCCTTACATTCTTACTATGCCAATTACATGATATAGTTTAAATGAAATAGAAATTCAAATTGACAAACAAATAAAATAGTGTAGCTGGGGTAAGAGTAGATCTATTAGGCGTCACGACTTTCACTACTTGATGTAAACATATCGGTCAGTCGGTTGCGTGTTCAACTCCAAGCCAAGTTGTAGCCAGCTATCACAGTGGGGAGCTTTGACACGATGGCTGCGATGGAGCTCCGCGAACGGTTTATCGCTGTGAGGAGCTTACGGGGGGTGCAGCGAACGTGTCACGCGCTGTGAAGGAGCTTGTTTGGAGTTAAACCAAGGGAGATAACTCTTGAACAAAACACGATTACTTCCCTTTGACCATAAACAATACCACATATAATCATACCTTGTAGTCTTTTGTAATACATTTTTCTATACCAAATCCAGTTTTAGAAGAAAACAAATTGCATAAAGGAGGAAGAATATTCAAAAGTGCAAAAAGTGTTTTAAATCCGCAGGAATATCTGTTTAAAAAGACGTTTGTTTGTTTATTCGATCGTTAACGCCGCACTAGGCTATATTCCACCTACATGACGGCAGTCTGTAAATAATCGAGTTTATCGATTGCTTACAGCCTTAAGTAAAGACCGTGAAAAATGGACAATCCCTCAATACAAGGCTGAAAAGTAGGAGAACAACCCGTGTCGTATGATTATTTTGTGCTTTTCTTCACACACACAAACACACACACAAAACACACACACACACACAAACACAAACAAACAAACACACGAAAATGTATTCTATAATACATTTGGGGCAGTTTTAACTTACTGCGCTTTCATTGACGATTTCTTAACAATCATGAGCAATATATGTGGACACTGCCTCGATAAGATGCAATATGAGTATCTTACGAAAACCTTCTCAAGTTTGCCTCAAAATAATGGAAATATTTAAGTCCTCCGTAAACGCTGTCCAGACCTACTCAAACAATACCAGTGGTGGCATACTTACAAGCATAGTCGTCTTTACGGTAAGCATGGACTGCTGAAGACATATCTCATCCGGATCTGTTGTTATTAGAGACACATAACAAACAATGTCTACATTGAAAAATGTTTAATCAATGTTTTGCTGCAGAGCTGATACTTTTCAGCAGCAATTTTCAGTACAACACTGAATTTCCGGAATTTAAGCTATTGTTTCATTATAACATCCCGGCAACATCAGCATCGACGGTGTCAAATATCATTTCCAGGTCATTGCTACAGATAACAATGGAATCCTATAACGAGTAAAATCACATAATTTTTTTATTTGAACTTTACACGATATACGGCTTTTCCTTCATGACCGCGAACTTGACGTTTATAAGTGTATGAACGTCACAATTTGACGTTCATACGATTTTAACAAGGCTGTATTCTTGAAATGGCGTAAACACTGACGGACTACTTACACATTCCTGGTTTACTTACACATTTCATACAGTTTTGCCCTCATTCTACATCTCCCCGAGGCATGGGAGTTTACTGACTATGAGACTGGAAACTGGACTTTTACAGTTAGTTAACTCCTTTACCTTCGGGAAGATGTCATTCTATGAAGGTTCATACAAAGTGAAAGTAAAATTGCTTGATTGATGCATGGTAGATTTTCATTTGGCATATTTCCAAAAAATAACGTAAGCATAAAAAAATAATAATCGGATGTAACTTTAATTTTGATATAAAAGTAACTCATTCCACCGAAGACGCGTTCACAAACAAATTGCCTGGCTCATTAACAAAACATCTGGCTCATCAGTAGACAAAATCAAGTACATTTATTCGTTGGCTGGCCCGTATACACAAGCTAACATCCATTCTGTTACTCATACACCTGTGTTTCTGAAGTTTGGTAATATATAAATACAAACTTAAACAACCGTAAGAAAAACGAGGCACTATTATCTTATATCGTATAATATTCCTATTATTCCATTCGTTTAAAAGAGCATAATTTTGATTCTGTACATCATTGTCAGGACCGATTGATGTTCATTGCAAGCTGGTTGAAATTAGTTGTGACGAAAATGTGGTCGTGCGAGAGGTCAGAGTTACGTCCCCTTTCTTGCCGGCGTGAAAACAAAACATGTGTTGACAGTGAGTCTTTCCCTCGTTTTATAGGTAAGAATGAAAGACTTTCTCACACAGAGAAATACTAATATGTTTGTGAATGTCGTGTGTTTAATTGACAAATATATGTTTTAAAATTATTATCGAGAATTAAAATGTTTTCTCCTACTAGCGCAGAAGAATTTTGGCACCCAAGACTCTAGTTTTATTTAAAAGTCGCAGTATTTATGATTATGGAATTGAACAATAATACATGGTATTGATGGTAATGCTCTTACAAATTATCGATCCTAATGAAATCTGACATGTCGATCATTTATTACTTGTTCTTAAACGTAGTGTTTATAATATTTATAAAATAAATGTTTTGGAAATATATTTATATCTTACATCTGCTGCTTGTGCTCAGAGAAAATTACATTTCGCGGACGTTTTATCATCTGGGTATTAATATTTCAGTAGCTTCATTCAGCATTCTTCAGTGCAAACTCTATTTCTATTTATATTTGTATCAAGAGAACAAAACTGGTTTCTCTTGACAGTAAGGCATATAACATTTTTAAGTGAAAGTGAAAGTATCAAGACACTTAGCCTATAGGTTATAGCACTATACACAAAATATTTATATTTAATCATTGTTGATGACAACAACAGTACAAGGTAAATATGAGTCTGATTAACATGGCTCCAGATTGTCAATTCAAACTGAAAAGAATTCTAAATCAATTGGGCAAAATCTCTTACATGTCTCAGGCAAAGATTTTTCAAATTGGATGCATTGATGAGGATCGAGCATTACTGCGCATTTTCTCTTTACCTTCATTATTTTGGAGAAACCAAGTGGATTCCAAGGTAGTATAGATCCGAAGAACCCATGCTTGCCTTTAGAGTTGACTAATGAGGATCAGGTGATCACAATGTGTGGCCAAGACTTTATCATTTACAGGTTGCCTGTATATTGCTGGAATATTGCTGGAATATTGCTTACCAAGGTGTAGAACAGTGTACTCTCACTCATTCACTCCCAAAAGTTTAATCATGAGCAGTGTTTTAATTAATGATGAAAGTCATAACCCTTTTGTAAAAATTCAAAGATTTAAGGAGTCCTCCGATTCAAAGACAAAAGTAAAGCTCCAATACAAGGACATGCACCTTTTCAATTCGAATACTTAACTTTTGATAAAATTTGTGATTTTACTTGAAAAGTATTTAGCATTTATCATGTTTATAGAAGATGTCATGATGAAAATCAAACAGAAATGTACACAGGTTTGGCTATTTTTCTGTGCCTCTGCACATTGTTAGCCATATTTTCTACCCTGGGACAGAATAGGTTGTCACTATGCCATGTTTGTTGAGGGTTGGTGGTCACAGTGTGCACTTGACTGATTGTGTGTCATCATATTACCATGGCACTGGGAATGAATCATCATGATCATGTCTGCCTGGTCCAGACTGGAATCTTTACATGTAGCTGCGACATATTACAGGTCGTCATAATTTAGCAACAATATTTACAATACATGTTCAAGTCGCAATGTTGTAACTGGAATATTTACAGATCATCGTGATGCAGATGGAATTTTGCGGAAAATAGTGTCTTCATCGTAAAATAATATTAACTCAGTCACTCTTACCACTGAATTTGGTGTGAAACCTGAACATGTTCAGCAATCAATCATGTTTATTCATGCCCATGTTTTTACAGTACGATCAGTGGTGTCCAGCCGAAATAATGACATCTATCATCAAGCTGCATGTCTTCTCGGGGTCACAAGGAGAGAGCCCGCCCTGCTACATGCTGCAAGTGGATGAGTTCCGCTTCCTCCTGGACTGTGGCTGGGATGAGGACTACAGCATGGACCACATCCGAGAACTCAAACGGTATCAGATATTAACTTGAGTTGTTCATAAACCCAGATTCCCCTTGATTCGAACACTGTGGAACTCAAACGGTACCAGATATTAACTTGAGTTGCTCTTAAACCCAGATACCCCTTGATTCGAACACCGTGGAACTCAAACGGTACCAGATATTAACTTGAGTTGCTCAAAAACCCAGATACCCCTTGATTCGAATACTGTGGAACTCAAATGGTACCAGATATTAACTTGAGTTGCTCATAAACCCATTGCTGTGTTTGAAATTCAGCATGAAAGTCGAAGGGGCCTTGTAACCCCATGTAAAAAGGGGCCGCGATTCAAATACATCATGTGTACATGTTCTGTGGCAGAAAACCTGAGGGACCCCTTTAGTTTCTAAGAATGCCCCTGGTAGACATGGTAGAATTGGCCCAAAGTAACATATGTTTGTTTAAGGGGACTTAAATGGACTTAAATGTAAATGGTTCTGGTTTTCAGACTCACTGACTTTGTAGATTGTGTGTCATTGTACCCAGATGGTGTAATGATGCTCATTATATCAACCACTGGTTGTTTGGACCAGATTTGACTATTTATAGACTGTCGTGAAATAGCTGTGATATTGCTGACTGCTGCACTAAACATTCATTCATTCAACATTTATTCGCTTCTGTCATTCCTTCAAGGGGCTAATTTTCATTAACATAGCTGATGTGTAAAAAGTCAATATTTGATAAGCCCGACCCTTATCCTGTTTATCGAACATGATAAATGGTTATAGCTGATATCTCACCAGTTTGTTTTGGTTCTGTTACCAATCAAGTGGCACATTTTTAGAATGTCGATGCTCACACAGGCGATATCTCCTGTGGGAGAAATTACGCAGGATTATGTGGTTAAATATAAGAACTTTAAGAAAATACCAATCTTGGACCAAGTAATTGATTTTTCCCAATTTCCATGGGCACTTAGTTTAGAATCGTAAATATATCCGTGGATTGTTGTAAATCTGTTTCAGCCACCTTCACCAGATAGATGCAGTGTTGTTGTCATATCCTGACCAGCAGCACTTGGGTGCAGTCCCATACCTCGTGGGCAAAGCTGGTCTCTCCTGCCCCATATACTCAACTATTCCAGTGTACAAGATGGGGCAAATGTTCATGTATGACCTGTTCCAGGTAAAGCATCAGTTACCTCCCTTTAACTGGCCAACATTTTTCAGTTACCATGGTTATTAGCATGTTTGATCCCAGGTATTTAGACATATTTTTTTCTGTAAGAAATCGTTTTGAGATATCTGTTTTCTGGGACATATGAACTCTATTGATTTGTTTAATTGGAAGTTGGATTTGAACCATGAGAACAATGATTATGAAAATGAAACGTCTTGTTAATGGAATTTGTTTAATAATCTTGGTTATTTATTTTGATTTGCTATATGAAATTTATGAAATGACATTTAATAAGAATACTTTACCTGTTTCAGTCTCGTCACAACACTGAAGACTTTGATGTGTTTACATTGGATGATGTGGATGCTGCCTTTGACAAGATCATTCAGTTGAAGTACTCACAAACTATCACACTGAAAGGTGAGATGTTGGCATGCATGTGATAGGCCTGTTTCCAGTATGTCCAGTTGTATTGAGTCAAGGGGCGGTCGGGTAGCCTAGTGGTTAAAGTGTTGGCTCGTCACGCCGAAGACCCGGGTTCGATTCCCGACATGGGTACAATGTTTGAAGCCCATTTCTGGTGTCCCCCGCCGTGATATTGCTGGAATATTGCTCACTCACTATTATTTACACACCACGGTCATATAGCTGGAATATTGCTGAGTGCAACGTTAAACAACAAACAAACAATGGTACTAGCACTAAGAAGTGCACACTGTTTCCAGGCAAAGGCCATGGTCTGCAGATAACGCCCCTAGCTGCAGGTCACATGATCGGAGGCACAATATGGAAGATCGTCAAGGATGGGGAGGAGGAGATTGTGTATGCTGTGGACTACAATCACAAGAAAGAAAGGTCAGTTGTCCAAACCTGCAGCATAGTAATCGCATTGATTTCCTTTCAAATTTGATTTTCATTTTTTGATAACATATGATCAGCCAACAAAGTACAGTGACATTTACGTGATGTGTGTTTCAGACATTTAAATGGATGCGTGCTGGAGATGTTCAACAAGCCGTCGCTGATGATCACTGATTCTTTCAATGCAACATACAACCAACCTAGGAGACGGCTGAGAGATGAACAGCTCATGAGTGAGTGGCTTGAGCCAATATGTCACATATGAAATAACCATGACAAAAGAAGAACCAATTGCAGATATGTCACGAGAGATGACTGACAAAGTCTTTGATGAAGGGTCATTAGAACATGTAGAATACACCAACTTTTGGTGTTCCCCATTGTAATATGACTACAATGATGCTAAGGCTTAAAAAAAATAGAAGAATTGGTTCTCCAGCAATGACTTTTGATAATAAAGCACGGGTGGGCTGGGTTTTTTTGGGTTTTTTTTGTTTGTTTTAGCTTGTTGAAACTAGAATGTAACCAAATAAACATTGTGTACCATCAACCTGGGAAAGGGCCTCCATACATTAACAAGGACACAAACTCCTATTGCCGCCATGACCATTCCACAAAATGTCCAGGAAAGCAGTTTGCATGTAAGGGGAAGTAACTGCGTGCTTTATTGGATTTCATTGTTTTAAAGTAGGATCATTTTTATTATTTTTTAAATGGAAATAAAAACGAAACATGCGGCAGACTTTTGGATGATGCGGGCAGTGCCTGAGAGCCAAGACTATTATTTTTTTTAACCTAAAAGGAGTGTAAGGTGTACTCCTGCCATAAGACACGTTTTGGACCAGTGGGGATAGGTCTTCAGCAACCCATGCTTGCTGTAAGAGGTGACTATGCTTGTCTGAAGGGGCGACTAAAAGGATCAGGTGGTCAGGCTCACTGACATAGTTGATGCATGTCACCTTTCCCCAATTGCGCAGGTCGGTGCTCATGATGTTAATCACTGGATTGTCTGGTCGAGACAAAAAGATGTAATATTGCTGAGTGCGGCATTAAACAACAAACAAACACACCGACAGATGAGGATAAAGTTTTTATGATGAATCTGATAACTAATTCATATGTTTTGTAGCCACTATCCTACAGACTATGAGGAATGATGGGAACGTTTTGGTTGCGGTGGATACAGCAGGAAGAATGCTGGAACTTGCACAGTTACTGGTTAGTCCTTTGTGCATATCAGCTTAAGTTTATGGGAACTGATAACAAGATGAGATATGATTATCACATCCAGCTACTGGGAAGGAAAGTGTGAGATGTATGCGATTGTTTTCAATGTTTGGCACAGTTGTTGTCCAGAAAACGTGACCTATATTAATATTGTAGATGTTATATCTAGTTGTGGGAGCTAGAACTATCAGTTCCCTTTTCTTGTGTGTCTCTCTCCCTCTGTTTCTGTCACTGACTCCCTGTATGTGTTTCAGGATCAGATGTGGAGGAGTGCTGAGTCAGGCCTCTCACCCTACTCCCTGGCTCTCCTCAACAATGTCAGCTTTAACGTGGTGGAGTTTGCCAAGTCACAGGTAATACATGATCAAGCTTAAGGATGTCTGCTGATGTATATTTGTGTTCACATATTTTAGAAAGATAAATACTGTGAACATTGTATATGATTTCCTTTGTGTGCCTCTTACGTAAACTGTGAATTGGACACAAAAGTTCATTGTCAAGCGCAACCCTATTTTTTTTATCTTTTGGACACTTCAATTAAATTGTTTAAATTTTGAAATGTTAAAAACAGTTAAAGATCAGGAAACATCCTTAATTTATTGTTGATATGTGTTCATGTAGGTGAATCTGGTTGTATGAAAATGTGAAACTTCATG
Source organism: Haliotis cracherodii (assembly GCF_022045235.1). NCBI lineage: Eukaryota > Metazoa > Mollusca > Gastropoda > Lepetellida > Haliotidae > Haliotis > Haliotis cracherodii. The sequence goes on along the minus strand of NW_027266308.1, from coordinate 39,490,679 downwards.
ATAGGCTTCTTGAGGCGAAACCAAGCAGTTGCAGTCTGACGACCAACATGATATCTGCAGTGACTGCTGCGATCACTGCACTTCATCTGTGCGTTGTTCACAGTGTGTCGACCTACCTGACAGGTCATTCAGCATTTATCTTCACAAATGCTCACTCAAGGAACAAGACCAGCTTTCTAAATTCACGGAACCTGAAAAATCACCCATGGATCGCCGCTTGATGCTGGCAACCATGGTCATCGACTGCTGCTCCTGAATTGTACAGTGACTTTGCAACTCTGGCCCCCAAACGTTCATTGACCTGATTAACTGTGGACAATAGAGATTTAGTGCATCTGGACAATACTCTCAAACACTACTATTAGCCTCCGCTATCCTTTCAGTGACGGAAGATCTTACTTCAGTATTGGATCATGTATCTCCTCCTGAAGAGGCTTGCGTACAAGGTGCTGTGGGTCTTCTCTAGGACAAAGCCATTTTGGATCTTTTTGCTCATCATGCAGTGTTGATTACTGCCTTAAAATGATGTGGTGTACTTCAGCATTGTTCATGGGATCATCCCTTTAAAAATCTCCTACATCAACTCCTTCACTTTTTGCTGAACGCATTCAAGACATTGTGAACTATGTTCAGCGTGAGACATCCCTCCAGGTGACAGTTGATCTGCCTCATTTACAACATAATCACCTTGAAGAGCTACACGGTTGCCACTACCATGGACGGTGCTCCCGTTTGGAATTTCTTTGGCCTCACTAAGCCCATCGTGCAGGTCCCCATCCATCAGGAGCAACGCCACTTCCTTCAGTTCATTTTCCATGGCTGCCACTACCAATGGAAGGTGCTCCTGTTTGGAATTTCTTTGGCCTCACCAAGCCCATTGTCAAATTCCTACACATTCAAGGCATTTTCTTCGAATCAAACATCGACAACTGCATTCAGGCCACAAAGATCCAGGCATCCTTCCGCTACGTCTCAACTTCATGTGGTTTCTGTGGGTTAGGGAGCTCATTGTCAGGAGCTACAGGTGGCAGGGCGGTGGTCTGTCGAAGAAAGCCAAACTTCACATCAACAACAACATCATAGAGTTCAATGCAGTGGTCTTGGCAGTGTCACATTGGGTGACACTTCTTTGTGCTTCCAGTCTGATGACCCTCGGAAAACCTATCAGTCATCTCGTTTCCAACCACCGACCTGGGATCTGAACTTCACCACTGCACTTTCAATTACGAGCCACTTGCCAAGAAGAAATTTCTTTTTTCTCCTGCTACTGCTGCTCAAGTGAGTGAGATTCATGCCTCAGACGTCAACAGGATTCATTTCGAATGTGATTTGCACCGAAAAGTTTCTATTGGCCTGCGGTGGGACTTCACAAGAAAATCAACTCCCTGGCCAACCTGATGAGTTATTTACTATCTCCCTTTGACGTTCATATTGAATCCTGTAGACGTATCCTTGTGTCCAGTATGAACCTTCGTATCTGTCTTGATGCAGCGAAAGCTTTGGCATTTTTAGCAAAAGGTTCTTTCTTCCGCTTTCCATGGCAGCTGTTCTGGAAGTCTCCCTACCACGATTTCCTTTTGGCTTCGCGTAGTTATTTTCCGGGCTTATACTGCTGCTCCGAGCACTTCCAACCCTCGTGAAGGATGCTTTGGAAATCTGACAGTTTTTGCATCCAACAACCTCCGAGACATCTCTGTGACTGAAATCCAAGGTCTGCATCAATTTGGGCCATTAGTTCTCTGCACAGCAACTTCTGTATCTACTGCAACTGTGTAGATAGGGTGAGGTGTGGACCCAATCCAGTTCCTTGTACTAAGCTTTTTCTCTATATTAGAATTAGAATAAACCTTGGCATTATCCTTTGAGATTATTATGGGTTTTTTTATTTTCCCGGACTAAGTATCCGACTGGAGGATGTGTTCACTTCTCTGTAGAGACTTCAGTCTCCAACCTGGAAGTCACCATCAGGCTTGGCCAGGTAACACTGTCCAGGTCCTTTATTCTGCTCACCTCTGCCTAGAGCATGTGTTGCTTGGTACTGGTTTGATCATCCTGTTCTGGATGTGGTCGATCGTTCCTCTTCTTATCTGAGCCTCTGGTTGAAGAATCGATTGGCTGGATTCTTTTTCTGAATTGATTGTATTGTGTGGCTTTACAATTACACTCCTTTATGTCTGAACAAGGTTCACATGTTGTTCCCGATCTCATGTGTTTCACTTGTTCCACATATCAGGGTCACAACACTTTATTTTGGGAGTGTTTTTTTTCCCCCTTCCAACAAGTTCTTGCCTTTATGACACCAGACAGTGTTACCTATTTGTGTTCCGTAATGTTTAGCACCAGCTTCCTCCGTATGTCCAACCGTTGTTGCTTTTTATATGGCTCGGGATCTGCACCCCACCATCCAACCATGGGATAATGCATAGTGTGAGATAGGATAAGTTTAAAATTTTGGAAATTTTGATATAAATTGTTTTAATACTTATCCTATCTCGAGGTTATGTGTCAACCTGTCCATCTTATTTTCTCTAGCCTATTAGCTCCAGAAAGGGAATTAGTTGGCTGGGGAGACCACGTGTTCAGTGTGTGCAGATTGCTTAGCAGGAAAAGCATGCATGACAGATTATATGGGATGACCATCATGCTCAGGGGTGTTTGGACCGCCTCCATGGTCTAGCAGTAGAGTGTCCGCCCGGAGAGCGGAAGGTCCGGGGTTCGATCCCTGGCTGCGTCATAACAAAAGACGTTAAAAGATGGTACTTGTTGTTACCCTGTCTGGCGCTCGGCATTAAGCGGCTAAAACAAGGACTGGTCGGCTCGGAGTCAGTATACTGTGTCTGAGTGGGGTATTCATGTTAAACTGCGGCATGTTATATCAGTGAGCTAGCACTATAAATCGGCATTAGTCCGGACTATGACAAGCCGCCACACAAACACACACACGTACATGCACGCCGCATATAAGTGCAATAATCTTGGATGTGATGTTAAAGCCCATTTCACCTCACATCACCTCAGGGGTGTTTGGGTGAACTGGTTTTAGAAGCTGGACACCATTTGTTTAACAGTGTTTAAGTATGTTTCCACATAGGATCAAAAGAACAATGAAAAATGCATAGTGTGAGATAGGATAAGTATATAAAAATACAATTCATATGAAAATTTCAATTTTTAATTGAGACATCTTGCTGAAATGAGCTTGTTTCATAGGTATGTTAACGCTGCAACGTTCACATGATTCGAACATGGATTTCTTCACTATACTTCTATTTAAGGTGGAATGGATGAGTGACAAGATCATGCGAGCGTTTGAGGACAACCGCAGTAACCCATTCCAGTTCAAGCACCTCAAGCTGTGCCACAACCTGGCGGAGTTGGCCAGAGTGCCGGAACCTAAGGTAGGCCTTCGCTCTAATGCTGAGGATGCATGTTTGGCACCTTGATTTTATTTCAGGTTTTTATTCACAATGCAGCCATAGCATCCAATATAAAGACTGAAATTTTTGTCGCCCATAGAATACCTTTACCACTACACAGACTGACTTGGGTTTCTGCAGATTTCTGCCCATGCTGTTGAGTGGTTCTGTTGTCCGACTCTAATTGAATTTTATTGTCTCTTAAAATTGCTGTTCGAGTGGTAAAATCACTGAAGAAGGGTAGTGTCTTGTTTCCATGTTGTATGTGGTGTGTGCTGAGTCAGTCTCTGTGACGGATCGAATGGACACTGCAGAAACCTTGACTATTTATTCACAGATTTCAGAGCCAGTATGGCCATTCTTGAAGAACCACTTCAACCCACCTTGGACACAGCTGAAATTTTAAGCTATTATCGTCCTATAGCAAGGTTTTACAGGATACGAAATATTGCATCCTATGTGGATACCCATGAGAATTGATGCAAACAATTTACAGTGCAAGTCCTGTATGGCACAAGGTAGTATAGCTGTATAACTCATTAGATTTAGCAATGTGTAGGTTGCATGTTACATGTATAACTGACACTTCTATTCTGACAAAGTTCATTGTGTCTGCATTGTCAATGGTTGCTTTTTCTTCTCTACACCATTGACAACCTCATTGATGAAGGCTGCTGAGTGTGTCCAATGAAATGTCATCAATAAAATTATTTGGAATCATCTGAAGGGGGACAAATGTCACTACAGGAAACCGGATTTTGACCCCAGAAGTAATGAGTGATCTGTGGGGAGGTGTGTCCTGAGTCGTGCTGGGCTCCCCAATGTGGTAAATTTACGACCTGTATCACTTCAGACCTTCCTCCATCACTAAGCTGACACATATATTACGATGAGAACTGAAAGGCTTTTGAATGTGACTGCTTCCGTGGTCTAGTGGTAGAGTGTCCGCCCAGAGAGCGGAAGGTCCGGCATTCAATCCCCGACCGTGTCATACCAAAAGACGTTTAAAGATGGTACTTGTTGTTACCCTGTCTGGCGCTCGGCATTAAGGGGCTAAAACAAAGACTGGTCGGCTCGGAGTCAGTATACTGTGTCTGAGTGGGATATTCATGTTAAACTGTGGCATGGTATCTCAGCATGCTCAGTAAGCTAGCACTATAAATCGGCATCAGTCCGGACTAGTACAAGCAGCCACACAAACACACACATGTACATGCACGTCGCTATATAAGTGCAATAATCATGGATGCAACATTAAACCCCATTTCACCTCACCTCATCTTTTGAATGTGGCACAAACCAAACTCACTGACTTGGACATGTGGGAGACTCCGCAAGTTCGGAGACGTTTCCTGTCAGTTTTATTCAGTTCCAATTTAGAGCAAAGTTGAAGCCCTGAGTGCTGGTTCAGAATTATAGCCCATGATGACTGACATCATTTGGCATTTACTTGTCATGAGTACAATGTAGTAGTCTTCGGCTAGCAGACTAGTGTAAGTTTTCAAGTCTGAAGTGATTGATGTTATGAGCAAAATCTGTCACTGTCTGCACACAATAAGTCCATCAAGTCACCAAGCCTCACCACCTGATAGCTTCGTTTGCTTGGGGACCTATTTGTATTGAAATCCCAATAGGGTCTTGCAATATGAATAATCCTAATTCAAAGACCAGGTTTGCATCAATCATAAAGGTCGTACACATCCAACGATGTTAAATATTCATCCTAACAGATGCTTTTAATCACACAACCTTTAAGCTCTGAATTACTTCTGGAGACCCATTTTATGCACTGTGGGTATTAAAGGGAGACAATTCTGTCGCAACAAGTGCCCATACTGTCTTGTTGCAGAGCCTGTTATTGAACAAAGTGATTTCAATTGTTTATGCTTGAAGGTAAGGTGGTGTTCCCTTTGTTCACACCTTATTTACAAAGAGGTCCTGCTGATAACCCATTAGAGATCACTGTGCATGGTGTGTATCACATCCAGCTGCCATTCCAAAAGAAGAGGCTAGGTTTCTTACTGAGGAGAATGCAGGATCCATGTGGTCTCTGTTTCCATTAGGAACGTGGTTTATGTATGGCCATGCTCTAAATGTCAGCCCTCTAGAACTTGTGTTGAAACATGCCGTAAAATATAGAAGTTTAAAACCATGATATTGACCTTCTTTCAAGTCCATTACTGCATTAGGAAGCATGTTTGGAAGGAGTCGTCACTCAGAGTATGGCATCATTCAAGTATCATTCACCTTATCTTTCATGTGGTGATAGGGGCGGTCGGGTAGCCTAGTGGTTAAAGCGTTCGCTCGTCACGCCGAAGACCCGGGTTCGATTCCCGACATGGGTACAATGTGTGAAGCCCATTTCTAGTGTCCCCAGCCGTGATATTGCTGGAATATTGCTAAAAGCGGCGTAAAACCTCACTCACTCACTCACTCACTCACTCATGTGGTGATAGGCCGGCTCTGCGGTGTAGTGGATACAGTGTCTACCCAGAGAGAGAAAGTTGGTGGTTCTAACTACTGGACATGACATACCAAAAGACTTTAACATTTGGTACTTCTTGTAACCTAGTCCTGCACCATGACCACGGAATATATTTATTTTCTGAAAAAATAATAATCTAGAAATGCGTACAAAAGCAAGTCTAGCCAGCAGAAGCTAGCTCTATTCCGCAGCATAGGGAATTTTTTATTTATTTTTAGAGTCATAAAGGATATTGTGTAATATAAGATTTCAGAGACTAAATGTTAGTCTACTTGTTACCCTGCATGCTGCATGGCATTAAGGGGATAAAACAAGGACTGGTCAGCTCAGAGTCAATATGCTTGCTGTGCACATGTGCACGTCGCTACATACGTGAAATAATCTTAAAACACTCTGTGATTTAGTGATATGAGGATTAAACTTGGGTTGCCTGGTCATGGCGATATTTTCAGTGGTAAAGTAAGGAAGAGAATGTATGGATGTCAACTTCTTTATTATGAATAACACAATGTTTCAGAGTATACCGTATTCGACGTAATAAGCACCCAGGGCGCTCTCAAAATTAGAAATAGGGGGCTCTTATTAGAATATTATTCTGGTGAGAAAAAAAACAGAGTTGAAAATCGGAATTTCATGGTTTATGCTGACAGCCTGAAATGTTTACATACGACAAATATATTTTTCCAGAATTTAATTGACCATAATTAAGGATGCATATAACACACAAGTGCGCATTATACACAAATAAATAAGTCTTGTGTACATTGATCAATCGGAAGGGGTACTAACTGGGATTATGCACTCGCCAATATATTAGCAAATATCGCCGAGGGAGCTTATTAGAGTGGGGCTCTTATTATGTTGAATATAGGATGCTTACTGCTTCATTAGGTGAATAAATGCCATGAGACATAGTGTAAGCATGGACTCCGAAACGTTGTGTTCCTCATAATATAGAAGTTGACATCCATAAATTCTCTTCCTTATGTGTATCACTTCTAAATGCCTTTCAAAGAAGTGGTAAAGTGGTTGATTACTTGGGGTATCTTTTGTATCACTCATGTTATTTTGATCTATAATGGTCTATAGACTCTTCCAAAATGTTGAGAGACAAAAACAACCTAAAGAACAATATATTTTTCTTCCAAACAGATAGTTAACTTGTTTCAGAAATGTAAAAGGGATAGGAAGGGAGATTTCCCTTTGACTTTATCATGGCATTCATTTAATTTATCCCCTCTGACATTTGTAAAAGAAATAACTTTTTTAGATTGTTAAGTTTCTGCTTTGACCATGGATATGTTTTACCTCATGACTTAGGAAAATAAGCTGTCAGCCAAGTAATAAGAAAAAGCGTCAAACCAGAGATGAGAATCAATTGCTAAAAAACAGAGCAAGTCAAAAATATGACTGATAGGGACTTGAGACATGCCCAACAGCATGACACTCTGATGGACATACATGGCATGTATCACTTTTGACTTGCTACATGTTTAAAGTTTTTATCAAGTTTATAAGCTGGATATATTTTAAACAATAAGGTTGATAGTTGCCTTCATACTCAGATACCTGTGTCTGTAAACAATCCTTTTGAAAACCATGGCATTTGTGCTTGAGAAATTGCATTAAATACATTGATTATCAGCAATAACCTGACTGAGCCTTTAATGTCTACAGGTAGTATGTCAAGAAGGTTTATGCCAACGCTCACATCAGCATGGTTTTCTTGGACTGCTGTCACATGTCAACCATGTGTCTGTAGTTTTAATTGACAGTAATAAATGACAGCGATATTCTTACTACTGATGTTGTTGTTGTTATTTTTTTTAATACTGTTTTGGACCTTCACAATTAATTTGTCACTACAATCACTTACCTGCTTACCTGGTGTCCCCCGCCGTGATATTGCTGGAATATTGCTAAAAGCGGCGTAAAACCATACTCACTCACTCACTCACCTAGCTGCTTACAGATGTTTGAATTATCATGAGATACAATGACATGCATCAACCAGGCCCATGAAGATCCGGGGTAGAAAATAGGTCTTCGTCAACCCATGCTTGCCGCAAAAGGCGACTATGTTTGTCATAAGAGGCGACTAACAGGATCGGGTGTCAGGCTCGCTGACTTGGTTGATGCATGTCGTCTATCCCAATTGCGTGGATCGATGCTCATGTTGTCAATCATTGGATTGTCTGGTCCAGACTGGATTACTTACAGAAAGCCGTCATATAGTTGGAATATTGCTGAGTGTGGTGTTAAAGAACAAACAAACAAACATGCATCAACCAAGTCAGCGAAACTGACCACCTTATTCCGTCAGTAGCCTCTTATGACAAGCATTGTCACCTTTTACGGCAAGTATGGGTTGCTGAAGACCTATTCTAACCCGGATCTTCATAGGTCCAGTCAGTCCCTGTAGTCTGGCTGCCCTTGTGTGAGGTTTTACCCATGGTTTTGATATTCTCACTCAGTCATTATCTGTGGTCTGGCTGCCATGGTGTGACGTTGTACACATGGTATTGTTACTCCCACTCAATCAGTAACCATGGTAACTGAGGCCTGGTCAATTGGTGTCAGATTTCCAAATCAGTCAGTCCTACAATTCCTTTAACTTGACTTCATATGTGACCCCCCTAAATGTCCAAGCTTCCTCCCACACAGTGCACACAATACTATGGCAGAGCGCACAATGACAACCGGTAACATACTGGCCATTTCATCATGCTCATGCAATAATTGACTCAACTTCATTTGAGCTGTGAGCACATTTAATGAAATGTGGTCTGAAATAGCATGTAATAATGCTGGCCGTTCTGTTCAAGGTCTCTGGCTAGCCTGTGGGCACTTTGTCTGATGTGGAAAATGTGGTATTTATCCTGGCCCAAATGTAGCAGACACACAGACTCTTAACGATCACTTCTCCACACTCTGCAGCAAAGTAAGTTACAGCCAGTGAATTACAGCTGTCTTATTTTGATTTCAGTTGTCAGAATTCTCTTCAAGGGAACACAGACACAAGGTCAAATTGGAAATTTGAAGTGCTAAGTCATATGACCAAGGTTAATTTAGCAGCCACAGTCACGTAAAGGCTAAATTGAATAACATAATGTAAAAAATCAGGGTCCCAGAATGCTGTGGATGCAGCATTGGTTGACCTCTATGGTAGTACAGTACCATTGGTTGGTAGGTAGTTTGCTTGTCGATGGGACAGCTCAGTGGTAGTGCCATTAAGTGCCATTGATGTAAATATGGCAGAAATATTCAGGGCTTAAATATGGCAGCTGGGCAAGTCCGCCTGTGTCAAACATATTACAGTCTACTTGTCCAAACTTGGCTCTTTGCACCATTCTCAGTAGCTATTCTATTATTATGTTCAAAATACCGAAAGAAGTTTTTACTCTGATTTCAGACAAGTGCTGAAGTCTGAGACTTGCTGAATTTTGTCCTCATAATTTTTCTTAATTAAAACAAACAAAAAGAGATAGATTTAGAGACATAGATTTTGTCTGTATTCAAGTCCATGAGTTCTAATCAAGTAAACTTTTTCGTTATACTGATATTTGTAGATGATGGAAGGAGAGCCTGATGTCCCTTTTTCATTGTATTTACTGGTTCTGAGCTGTATGTTATTGGTTCCAGTTGATTAACTGGGTTTAGCGAAGTTACATCAAGGACTACATTTCAAAAACATTATCTGGGAACAGATCATTTCTGACAGAACAATATCTAGGTTAAACATGTTAAAAAGAAGTAAACATTTCAAGCAAAAACTATGAAAGTATGCAACAGTAATCAAAGCTGTAGACTTTTTTTGACAGGGGGAGCAAATAAGATTATTCATTTCTTATTCAAGTTAACTTTCACAAGGAAAAATGTTTTCTGTAAAAAATCCTGGCTACGGCACTGGTAATACAATTTAATCGCACAAAGGTCGATCTAATGTGTGTGAAAAACATTTCAAAAGACATTTGTAGTTATGTCTATTGAGCAGTGTTTGGTTTGTTAGAACATGCACATGCATTGCTTCTGGGATGAGCAAATCTCACAGGGCAACGACTCTATGGCCTGGTGTATTGTCTATGACCTATTTTCCTGTTGATCTTACCAAAAAAAAAAAAAAATGGTCACAAAAGTAAAGGAATTGTTTATATATTGATACTAATTACCTGTGGCCTACATCTGGTCATAAAAAAGCCAGTTAACCTGAGTGGATCAATCTATCATGAATAAAATACTCTATGGTAAAAAACCCATTTACGTCACACATTATCTCTGTGTTTATGTAACCATGGTAACTGCAACTTAAAATGTTTGAAAAGGCTTCTCACCAAGTGTTTGGAAGCTAAGCCTTGGATGTTTCTTGTATTGCTGTGTTTATTTACCTAATTAGGTCTTTGACATTTTCTGTCATCTCTTGGACCATGGGTACCGGTGGTATATGTATTCTCTAAAGACGTGTACTGCAAGATTGCCTTTGGCAGAGGAGGAAATTGGTATTTGCATTTGAAGAGTTTTATCCGGTCTGATTGGTCAATTTAATAATGTTTGTACAAATCCTTTTCTGGGCACAGTTATCAAACATCCGTTATAATTTTGACTTCGAGTGCTTGACCTGTGGTCATGGTGGTCAAGAAGCTCAGAAAGAAAGACAGTTTTATGGCCTTGAGTTTAAATATCTCATTAAATAATTGTTTGAATTACATTTTGTAATTATAATGTTGACTTATATCATGTAAGTTGAAACAGAACTTTCAAAGAGGATTTTCCTTACCTGATGAAAAATAGATCAAACTTTACGTATGACATTTCAGTTTCTGTACAATTTGAAATTATCTGGACAAATTTGTTTTTATGATATGGATACTACGACTAATGAGGCTAGTTTTGTATGGTAGACTTGCATTGCGACACTGTGCAGAGTGAAATATGTATATGCTTGCAACCTCACGTCAGTGCAAATGAAGACTTCAGCTTACTTCACAACATAAGGTGTGGAATCTTTTGTAAGATTTTGATCACCAATGTAGGATTTATAACAGAAGAAAGATCCTGTTCCAATCATGCTTGAGACATCGATTGATGCATGCTCATACTATTGACCACTAGCTTGTGGGATCCAGGCCAGATTTTGCGTATCTTTGTTGGTGAAATACAGTAAAATGCACTTAAAAAAGACATGCTTACTCAGCATCTCCTATGTTGCAGCGTTTGACAGTAAAGTGGTGCATGTTTTGGCGTTAATGTCTCACAGTGACAGAACTGATAACATTTATGGACTTTCCAATTGAAAACTCAGTCTTTATGGTGCCTAGAACCAATTTTATGCCGTTCCTAAAAAAGTCATAAAGTAATGACTGTTGTTTGCTGTATGGCTGTATAGGGAGATGTTTAAAGTGTACTGTGATCGGCAAACGTGACCTATGACTTATAACAGCTTCATCCCAGTGCCCCAAAACGAAACACAGGTCATAAAAAATGATGCAACTTCCGGAAATTTCAAATATTCCACAGAGATACGCCCATACAGCACAATGTTAAAATGCCCCATTGTATTTGAAAATGTGGGCCTTTTTCAAATTTAGGGGGTAAAAGCACAAGGTCCCACCCTAGAATAATCCCTGCCACTTTTCTTTTATACTTGAGGCAGATTTTTTTCAAAAATAAGTGTGTAGTTCTTTTCTCTCAGCAGGAAATGGGTAGGATGAGGTTACGATTGAATACAAAACCTTCTTGTACCTAACAGGCAGCTGAGAATGTAACACACCAGGATTCATTACCTGGGGTAATAATGTCAAATACTTTGCACTTTTATCATGTTGATTGTGTCTTGTGGTTTCTAAATGCCCAGTTATCATCACTTGTACGCGTTGGCTCTGGTTCCTGCCAGTCTTGTACTGAAATGTCAGTGGCAGTAGCAGGACTGGATAGCTTCAACTGACTGTTACATCTGACTGGACAAGACATGGTCTGATTCAAAATGTCAGTAGGAACAAACTCTTGTACATGTTGTATCAAACTGTTATCACCACTCAAAAGAAGTTAAAGAACACCTGATTTTTGCATAATGATATGTTCTTGACTTCATTTGAGTTGCATACTTTTACAATTTAAGTGATTTTAAGTCTGTCTGAGCATGAGTGAGCTTCTACATGGCACATTGTCAGGGTATAATCATGTTTATTCTTGTTGTCAACTTTTTTGGCAATCACAAGGTTTTGCAAGTTGAATTTTCCAAGCAATTAAGTGATGAAAATGTAGTATGTTCAATATACTATAACTGTCAGATGAAAATTATGAACAATAAAAAAACGTAGGTACATTTATTTTTGACAATTTTCAGTATCTTAATCTTAATATACTGTAAACAGCTTTGACTGACTGATATAGAAGATTTAACGTGCGCTTTCCGACTGTAGCGTATTTCGCACACGGGCCTGGCCAGACCATTTAGTGTATTCCGAAAAGGGTGAAAGTGGTGTGTGCAATCCAAGAGGGGGCTTTTAGGGGTTGCTTAATTATATTGAATTTTTGGAATTTTTAAATTTGGAATAAATGCCGAGGTGGGCTTTATTTCTGCGCCGTTAAAATATTGTGAATACCACACCAAAGACAATACTGCGACGAGATATTTTTGCGAGTTGCCGTGTTGAGATGACACCTCGATTACCAAACAATAGACAGCTTCTCTCCGAAGCTAGTTAATCTGAGTTGGCCAGAAAGTTGACCAGTGTCATGAAACCGATTCACGCAAGATGGCTTGTTTCCTGTGTGGACAAAATTGCAAAGGACACTGACGCAATCAAGCGAGGTTGGAAGAAGGCAGGATTACTGTGAGGCAACAGTGACACTAATTGGTCTGTTTACACTGTTATTTGTGATGTATTGTGTGACCATTCTGCATTCATTTGTGTTTTTAACTTATTGAGTAACTTGTGGTTCTGGTTGATGATTTCAACATTTGATGACGTGTTGCAATGAATAAAGTATGTATGTATTATTTATACTTATTTTTGCGTTTTTAATTTTTGCGATTGAGTCTCGTTCGCAAAACTCGCGGTAATAAAACGGTCGCAAAAAATTCCCTGTTTACAGTAAACTAATTTATAATTTGATTTATGCAGTGTCCCCTTTAAAGTACAGTATATGATACCAAACTTGATATGGTTTGCATGACCGGCTGCAGTGTAACCAATAGAGTCCTGTGTCTGGTTACCATGCAGGCAGGTAGATACAGCAACCGCAGCCAGCAGAGAACGCTGTTACTGATGATGAAGTTTTCCCTCTTGTAATTCGTGTCCAAGTCTGAGGCATCCAGCAGGAACAGTATTGGAAAGCCTCCGCTAACTGGCATCTAAGTGGCTCCGGGCACTTGCTAATGAGATATATCGGAAGAACTGATCAGACATCTTAAGGTAGTCTTTATTGGAAATGGATACTTGTCACTGAAAGGCTGATTCTTGGAATGGATCGGAACATGTTTGGCCTCTGTCGTAGAGGAAAATGATGTTCTGTGTTATTTGTTCATTTTGAAAAAAATGACATTAAGTAGAAAAAGATGAAAGTGATAGGGATTGATTTTTGGCTGCCATGTGTCTTTAATACATGTGATTGAGAGTGAGCTGCGATGCTCTCAGGACGAGTATTTAAGACTAGGGCCAACTTTGCCTGGAATTAGGCCTTACTGTATGAGGCAACTGATCTTTGACCAGTTGGATGTTTGAATTTTAATAATACTGGTTTGACTATCTGTATGTTCTCACTTAGAACTTGATTTGTTCACTCACAGTGTCTAATCTGGTTTGTATTAATTTCTTTGTGTGTGTGTGTACCAAAGTATTTTTATGGTATGTTTTTTTTAGTTATTTTCATTCCTTCAGCCAGTTACATAAATTCACAAAGAGAATTTCTTGTCATTGTTGTTCTAGTCAATTGTCAATTTATGTAACACTAGATCAAAGAAACATTTTAATTGAAAAGTCACTTTACAATCTTGCTTTGTCATATAAGTAATTTTGCTTTCTGTTTTGGAAAGACATATTTTGAACTCTATATTCTTTCTATGAAAACCTTAAAATGCACACTTAGCTCAACATCAAATTCAAATTCAGATTTCAGCCCTTTTGATCTGACAGGAATAGAGCAAAAATATTTTCTTTGGAACCTGACAAAAAAGCTTGTGCCAAAGTATGTGTTTCATATTTCCATGTATGTATTGCTTTGAAGGAGACTTCCTGTGAACAATGGTGTTTAGTGCCTTTGGCTTCCTTCCACGGAGTGATGGTAAAGTTATGTCATGTTTCCCTCTCTCCCTCCCTCTCCTTTTCCAGACTTCTTCCCTACCCCATTGTCACTCCATTCCTCCTCTCACTCTTACCCTCCTCTACCCCTCACTCCTTTCTTCCCTCCTTCCTATTCCTTCATTCTTTCCTTCCCTCCCTTCCCTTCCATCTCCCTCCCTCTTCCCTCCTCACGCCTTCCCTCCCTTACCCTCACACCTTTCCTCCCTCCCTCTCATTCCTACCTTTCCTTCCTTCTCCCTCCCTCTTCCTTCTCCCTCCCTCTTCCCTTCTCACGCCTTCCCTCCCTTACCCTCACTCCTTTCCTCCCTCCCTCCCTCTCATCCCTTCCTTTCCTTCTCCCTTCTTCTCCCTCCCTCTTCCCTCCTCACGCCTTCCCTCCCCTCCTCACGTCTTCCCTCCCTTACCCTCACTCCTTTCCTCCCTCCCTCTCATTCCTTCCTTTCCTTCTCCCTTCTTCTCCCTCCCTTTCCTCCTCAAGCCTTCCCTCCCCTCCTCACGCCTTCCCTCCCTTACCCTCACTCCTTTCCTCCCTCCCTTCCTCCCTCCCTCCCTTCCCTTCCTTCTCCCTCCCTCTCATTCCTTCCCTCCCTTCCCTTCCTTCTCCCTCCCTCTCATTCCTTCCCTCCCTTCCCTTCCTTCTCCCTCCTTCTCATTCCTTCCTTTCTTTCTCCCTTCTTCTCCCTCCCTTTCCTCCTCACACCTTCCCTCCCCTCCTCACGCCTTCCCTCCCTTTCCCTCATGCCTTTCCTACCTATCTCATTCCCTCCCTTCCCTTCCTTCTCCCTCCCTCTTCCCTCACGCTGTCAATCTCTTACCCTCACTCCTTTCTTCCCTCCCTCTCATTCCTCCATTCCCAACCCTTATCACCCTCTTCCCTCCTTCATTACCTCCCCTCCCTCCCTCAAACCCTCCCCCAAACCCTCACTTACTCCAACCCTCACTCACCCAACCCACCCACCCATTAAATCAGCTCCCCAGTCAAACATGCACTCATCCAGTCCTTCCTTGTCTTCCACCATCTGGCCAGCAAATTGTTGGTACAGTACCATGCCTGGACTCTGCCTGTCAGCCTGCAGCCTCCAGCTTTGTGCTGGTGTGAGTTATGATGGACATGGGACAGACCAATTCCACTTGTTTACAAGCAGCTGGTCACTGCTGAGAGATTCCACTGTGATGGCCTGGCTGGAGTACTTGTCTTAGGACAGGGCAACTTTCAACAAGAGCCATTGTTAATTAGATGTACCAGTCGCCTTCAGCTTGTAGCTTCTATCTTCATCTTCACTTTATACACAAGGGAATGTATTTAATTGTGCCCTTTATTTCGGAATCAGAAATTATTTGATTTTTTATTCGCTTTCTCATTATCTGGGGTTCCTTGGGATACTGAGATCATGGATAGGATGACTTGGAGACAAGTTGGAATGGAAAAAATATGTGTTTGATATGTTTTGTGTGTTGCTGTTGTGTTTCTTAGATCTATTGGGTTAGAATTGGTCTTCAGCAACCCTTGCCTGTTGTAATAGGTGGACATGACAGAGACACTCAACAGGATCGGGTGGTCAGACTCACTGACTTGGTTGATGCATGTCATTGTATCCCAATTGCATAGATTGATGCTCATGATGTCACTCACTGGATTGTCTGGCTGGAATATTGCTGAGTGTGGAGTGAAACAACAAACAAACAAATCTTAGATGTCTGTTAGGCATGTTGTAAGGTTATTGTAGCATAGGGGTATAATCTTGTGTACTCCAGTGCCTTATGGATGGGTTAGGTGGTCCATTGTTTTTTTTTGTCAGTTTAAGGATACAACCGAACAGAGCTGAAAGCCGTAATCTTTGAAGGAGACAGAGATTTCAACTGATTTGTTCTTTCAGTGGGATGTTTTGGTACTGTGCTAGAAAATCAAGTTACTCTGGTACGGACTTGATTTTTAAATTCTGGTTCAATCAGATCTTGAATTGCAGTTCCATGATGGACTGCCTCCGTGGTCTAGTGGTAGAGCATTCGTCCGGAGAGCGGAAGGTTGGGGGCTCGATCCCCAGCCGCTTCCTACCAAAAGACGATGCTCTGCTTTAAGGGGCTAAAACAAGGACAGGGCCCCATTGCACAAAGCGATCTAAGCGCTATGACTGTATTATGCCAATGTTAGAGAAATGCATGTCACTATGTAAGTGCAATAATCTTGGATGCAACGCTAAACCCCATTTCACCATGTTCACTTCAGCTCTAACTGAGATGGAACCCAATGACTTCTGAACTGATGAATACGTTTGCCTTTGCCAATTGTTTGCTGTCTTGTTAGAATACATTTGTGCAACAATGACAAAGACAGTTTATTACATGCAGGGATTTTTCCTGGACTTGAAACTCAGTGCCTTTGGCAGGCAATTTGGGAAAACAAATACTTTTTTCCTCAAATTTGCCAGTGAAATACAGGTCACTTCCATAAAGCCATGATATATGTTATAAGTATATTAGATGACTTGGAAAGATTGTAATTACAATTTGGGAATTTTCACTGACATTTGCTACAGAGTGTGGCAGAATATTCGGCTCTGAGCAGGTCTACATAAGTCCTGGTAGCATATCTTAGGGCAGACTTTTTGTTTTCTTTGTAAACTATTATGGCTGGCGAAAAATATTTTAAGCAAAGCTGTATATTGCTGAATATACTTCTGTTTGAACCAATGTGAAGATGAACTGTAGAGTGTGTGCACCATGTTTAGATTTTTGGGTGAACCTATAGGTTTGCAATTCATCTTCATTTGAATGTATACAGTTGATCTTGACCACATATATAGCAGGTCAGTATAGAGGTAATCAGTTACCAGATCTTACAATCTGTAATCCTTCAAGACCGACAAAACTGGCTTGTCAAACATGTCTCACATAGAAATATGTTCAGATATATTCAGCATGCATTCAGCAGCAGCAAACAAATACTATTTTATTATATGGGTTGACAGGTCTACAACCCAATTTTGTGTAAAAATGTCACACGTGTAATTTCTGTGTTTGGTTACATCCCTACCAATTATGGCATCCTTCACATTTAGGCCAGTTGTTATTATCACAATTAATACTCACTGTCTGAACACAGTGTCACAATGACTTGGAAGAGATAATCACCACAGTGTGAACTCAAAGAACGTCAAAGAAGATATATGGACACCATTGGCGCCACTGTCTCTGACATTTCCGAAGAGAAACTGCAAAGGTGTTTCAGGAACTAGGTAAGAGGAGTAAGTGACTGCTGATCATTAAGCACATGTAGGTGTTCCTGGCTTGACCTGGTTATCAAATGGGCAATCCATCACAGTGTTTACTCCTGAAGGAAGCCATGGCACTGTCAGTGTGAAAGGTAGGCTTGTTTCCACCTGGGTTGTAGTGGGACTGACAAGCACCTGCTAGGTCTGGAGGCTTCAAACACTGGGGAAGTGAGAACATTGCATGATGTATCATCTCTACTTGATCTAGTTTTGTTGATCATCAACTTGAGAGTGCAGTACTGTCAAGTAGGAGGCATCTTGAAGAATATGACACTGTGTGGTCTATACATCATGATACATCATACTCTTAACAGTGTGTTTCCAAGTGATATTCTGTTTTTTGCATAGGGTTGTCATCGTACATTGTCATGTCGATGTATCAATTTGATAAGTATTTATGAATATCCATACTAAATTGCCTATATGTTAAAGAAGGTAATTTATCCATTTTCCGTCTGATAAGGAAGTATTTTTAAATGATTTTGAAGTTTATGTCCTCCACATAGTGAAAACTTTGCAGTCTCTCCGGTGGATATGAGTGAGTGAATTTATGCTTTACGTCACATCGGCAATATTTCAGCCATACCGTGACGATCCGGTTGATATGACCTGAAGAGTAAAGTTATTTTTGTGAACACACATACATTTATCATACTGATTTCGTTTACACTTTAGTGGATGTTACCAAGGTTTTGTAAACACTGTCATCAATCATTTGTCATGTTTGCACCCATCGTCACTGAAACTATAATACTTTCATTTGTGACAAAGAAGTTAAGCAAGAGGTTGATAGTACTTCAAGAGATATATTTTTTTATTTCCCTTCTCTGCATTTACTATTTAGGAAGCGTGGGTGCATTAGTTCATTATGCTTCGGAAATCAATATACATTCATTCCTCAGAGGTCTGTAAATACCATGAAGATAGTATAATCAATAAAGGACAGTCATCATTTTAGCTTCATGTGTTCATCTCTTAGTGACAACTGTCCAAAAGATGGAGACTTAATTACTTAAGATTCCAAGGAGCAGCCGTGGGGTGAAAGGCCATGCTAGCCTAAGGGCAATATTCCCGAACCTATCGTCCATACAGATGGTCAGTTCATCATTGTTGTCCGAGGCATCCAATATCGAACACCCAGCAGTACCAAACATGCTGGACCCAATAATGACCAGTACTCGACAAACAAAACATGTAGGGGCCATCGACTTTCAAGGTGATCTGCATAAATCAGTGTGTTTGCTCAGTCGGCAGGCAGGTAATTACCTCAATGGTCATTACCTGGACATGTCCCTGCTGCCTGTGATGTCCAGAGTCTGGCCAGTGGGGAGAACTGGCAGTACAGGCTATTCCATAATTGTAAACATAGCAATTTGGTTTTTTTCATTAGGCCCAGATTGACATGTGCATTATTGACAGTGTAGGAACTATTTACTGCTTTGTGAGGAGATGGTAGACAGCGCTGGCTTTTAAACCAGGCATTAAGCGTTGATTGTTGACGCACTTGCATGAAGGAGGAATCATAGAGGGATAATGGAGGCTTGATTATTAGATTAAATATACACAAAATGATTATTAGATTGAATATATACCAGATGGTTATTAGATTGAATATATACCAGATGATTATTAGATTGAACATATACCAGATGATTATTAGATTAAATATACACAAGATGATTATTAGATTAAATATACACCAGATGATTATTAGATTGAACATGTACCAGATGATTTTTAGATTGAACATACACAAGATGATTATTAGATTAAATATACACCAGATGAGTGTTAGATTGAACATATACCAGATGATTATTAGATTGGACATACACAAGATGATTATTAGATTGAACATATACCAGATGATTATTAAATTGAACAGACACAAGATGATTATTAAATTGAACATATACCAGATGATTATTAGATTGAACATACACCAGATGATTATTAGATTGAACATATACCAGATGATTATTAATTGAACATATACCAGATGATTATTATTTTGAACATACACAAGATGATTATTAGATTGAACATATACCAGATGATTATTAGATTGAACATATACCAGATGATTATTAGATTGAACATATACCAGATGATTATTAGATTGAACATACACAAGATGATTATTAGATTGAACATATACCAGATGATTATTAGATTGAACATACACCAGATGATTATTAGATTGAACATATACCAGTTGATTATTAGATTGAACATATACCAGATGATTATTAGATTGAACGTATACAAGATGATTATTAGATTAAATATACTCAAGAAAATTATTAGATTGAACATACACCAGATGATTATTAGATTGAACATATACCAGATGATTATTAGATTGAACATATACCAGATGATCATTAGATTGAACATACCCCAGATGACATTGGCTTGTGAAGAAGTAAATATACATATCTCAGATAATTATTATGTTTTGTATATAACTCATAAAAATTGTTTTCTTGCTAATCATTCTTCAAGCAAAGTCTTTTGTGGGGAAAGATGCTATCTCCCTGTTACTTGTTATATGTAATGATACTAGACTAGCAACTAATATTTACCTGTACAGACCTTGTGATAAAATTAGTCAAGAATATTCAACTGAACTAAGTGATTATGTAAATGTAGTGGTTTACAGTTACCAATAACACAAGGGGACAGAATGGAGACCTTACTCTGACGTGCTACAATAAGAGAATCATGATCCATTTGTACTTGCTTCAAGTCCCATAGAAGAAGAATATTTATTGTACATAAACACCCACCGGGGGCAGGGTACAAAACATGAACATGACTAATTAAACACTGACATACACAATAGAACACAAATATTGCTACAATTATATTGCTAGAGAGGAGATGCAGATTTTCTTTGCCTGAACATTTTGTGAATGAAATTGGAGATAATTTGATCCTTGGTGTGGTTGGTTTTTTCCTTGTCTTGTAGACTGCATCAATATGATATACCTTCTGTGAAGATTCCAGTTTAGAACTGGTCCCCAGGAGCATATGCTTGAAGAACTAGCTGACTTAATGGATCAGGTGGTCAGACTCGGTGACTTGCTTGATAGTGTGTGCATCATTGCTCAGAGTGTCCCCAGGAGCATATGCTTGAAGAACTAGCTGACTTAATGGATCAGGTGGTCAGACTCGGTGACTTGCTTGATAGTGTGTGCATCATTGCTCAGAGTGTCAGCATATCAATTGCTCAGCATATCAATCACTAGTGAAGATTCCGGAGTAGATTCCAGGTCTTCAGTAACCCATGCTTGCTGTAATAGGTGGCTCTGCTTGTCGTAAAAGGCAACTAACGGGATCGGGTGGTCAGACTCGCTGACTTGGTTGATGCATGTCATCGATCCCAAATGTGTGGATCAATGCTCATGATATTAATCACTGGATTGTCTGGTCCAGACTCGATTATTTACAGATCGCCGTCATATACATGTAGCTGGAATTTCGCTGAGTGAGGTGTTAAACAACCAACCAATCAACCAATCACTAGTACTGACTTGATTGTTTACAGGTTTAGTGACCTGGAATAATGTAGCTGGAATATTGTTGAGTGCAGCAGCAGCACCAACCGGCATTTCTTTTCCAACACTCTGTTTTATAACTCAAATTATGTTCCTATGGGTTTAACACCCAACTCACTCCTCATAACCAAAGATGAAGAATGTCAGTGTAAATTTCATTTCACAATTGTCACCATACTTCAAAGCAAGAACTAATGACATCTATTTTGAAAACTACACTTGTTAAATGTCATGATAAAAAAATTTAACTTCCAAATGTACCTGCTACATAAGGATGACATATTGAATAATTGAAACCCTGATATGTTAGCTCCCGAATCCAATTATATATACTTACAAGAGCACTTAACAATTGAGCGTCTTAGCACGTATAGCCCATAAGCTTGGTCAACTGATATTGGAGGCTCTCGTTTCAGCCCACTTAGACCCATCTGCTATAGATTATGAGATGGGAGCATGAAGTGAGTGATCTCCTCCTTTTGTAGGCCATAGTGCTGGTTCCATCAGGATGTGAGACAAATGTCTCAAGCTGACACCCTCTGACCCTTTGTCCAGTAAAGCACTGGAGGCATCTGAGGCTGTCAGTGATGTGAGATGGAGCTATTGTCTTCCATCATCTTTTAGACATGCGGGAAGGGGGACAATTGTGTATCAAGGTATATCAAGTTGTGCTTCCTCCTTAGGCTTACATCTAGTCTCTGAAATGAACATATTGTACAAAAAGAAATAGTTGTTAAATTATCTTAATAAAAAATTAATAAAAAGGAGCCCAGAGACTTTTCATTTCCTGATACTGCAGAAATCTAGACTTGCCAAACATAATAGACTTGCATCGGCTGTATTTGATATATTTGTATCAGGGTCTGTAAGACAGACTACTTCCTCCTGTACATGGCAATATATGCACAAGCCCCTAAGGCGTTACTTATTAGTTGAAATCATAATTTCTAGATTATATAAATATTAAGAACAAGTTATCCCTATAAGGGACTGGTATCCTGTACTGTCTGCTTATCTGGACTTGCCTATCATAAGGATGGAATTACTACACATCCATGGACCTATCTTTCGGTACAGCCTTGGAGCAAGACATGTCACTAAGCAAACTTCAGTGCTTATCAAAATAAGAGAGGTAAACTTGCACACATTAGGATCACCTTCACAGATACCCTGACCTTGAACAGAAATTGCTCAGGAGTTTTACAGTTAGTGTGTTCAGGTACTGGTCATATATTAAGGGGCATAGGGGGTGAAAGTGGTCTTAAGACTGGAACATAATTTTCTGAAAATAATATTTGTTACTGTGAGTGAGTTATGATCATCAGCTGTTTGGTACAGGTGCAGATCATGAGAGATAGGGATACTTGAAAGTCAATTAACGACTGATCTAGAGTGAGTGAGTATGGTTTCACGCCGCTTTCAGCTATATTACAGCAATATGACGGCGGGGGACACCAGAAATGGGCTTCAGACATTGTACCCATGTCGGTAATCAAACCCGGGTCTTCGGATCTCTAGAGGGAGGGGTAGCCTTATGGTAAAGTGTTTGCTCATCATGCTGAAGGACTGGGTTTAACTTCCAACATGGATACATTTCTGGTGTTCCCCACTGTGATATTTCTGGAATATTGCTAAGAGTGGCATAAAGCTATACTCATTCCAACATGGATACAATGTCTGAAGCCAATTTCTAGTGTCTCCCAGCTGTGGTGCTTCTGGAATATGTCTAAAAGCTGCCTTAAAACTAAATCACTCACTTTCAGCTGTTCAAGGGCAACCTGTATTTGTCTCAAAACCTGAATCAATTTTTTTATTAAGCTGTCATTCTGGAAGTATCTTCCCGTTCTAACACTTTCAGATGCTCGCCGTGAGGACCCATGATTGTCGTAAGAGTAACTGGGATTGGGTGGTCAGGCTCACTGACTTGGTCGATGCTGGTCATTTTTTCCGAATTGCATGGATCGATGCCCATGATGTCAATCCCTGGATTGTCTGGTCCCGATTTGATTATTTACAGACTGCTGTCATATACATGATATAGCTGGAATATTGCTGAGTGTCATGTTAAACAACAAACAAACAAACAAATTTCAAGATGCAGTTGAAGGCTTCATGTGTTTAGGAGATGATATCAGTTATCTTAATACTTGGCACTTGTCTCAGAAGAAGAATGAATTACTGTAAAACGAGATATTCTTGTATTGTTATGGTGATGATCTATTGTTATATAATTCCATGGTTATGTTACGAAATAGACGCTATTGCCCAAATTTGAACGAAGTTTGTTGTTTCAACAGATGTTACAGCAACTATATATTATCATAGCTATGAGGGGGGCACGGTTTGCCCAGGTGTATCCATTTTCTTTTTGAAGTTGCATCCCTTGGTCATGCCAGAAACCTATGATTGTGGCTTCCAATCCCTGTTTGCCCCGATTATGTTTCTATGTTTGTCAACACCATACTCATTCTCGTTATTTTCACCAGTGATTAATGTCTTAAATCTGCATCTCTTCGGGCTTTCCTTCCTCATTAAGCTGACACGCTGTGATATATACTCACTCGTAGCTTATGAATTCATACTAGTATCAACAACCTTTATTCAAAACAACATTTCCGACACTACAGAAAGATGTTTGGTGAATGCATAATGTTTATTGACTGAGATACCACACAAGATTTTCTATTCTTTGAAGAGCATACACATCTAATTAACATTTAATGACTAAGTTATCACTCTCCATTTCCAATTCTTTGAAGAACATGCATTCTTATTAACTAAATTATTATCAGATATGACCCCTAAAACCAGACTTGCAGCAAACTATACAAATCTAAGATTAGAGATTAGGGACATCCTTTCCATGATCAAATGTTGCTTGGAATCCTTCTATTCAGACAGCTGCTTGAAAATTTGCTGAGAAAGCAATATTATTTTAACATTTCTGACAGATCAATCCAAACAAAATCATTTCATTCCTTTTGGAAATATCCCTATGATAGTTTTGAAAGGAATGTGGCATGAATTGTGATCCTTGTGGAAAAGGTGGAAATGTCAGAGGTTTGTATTGCATGATCGGATTATTGTTTCGTTTCTTCGTGTAAATATCATGAATATGTTGTGCAGAAATCTTTGTACAACTGAAATCCAAGTGAAGCATTTTGTTTTCAAAAATAGCATGTCTTGGTAGATACTTAGTGCAAGATGGATGGCTTGCCCTCATTTCGCCTACACCTCATTGCGCCTACAATAATTCAAATGCTTAATTGCCTCACCCCTATTATATGAATGGGCATTGTCCATCTCAGGCTGTTTACTAATCCAAGATCTAATCTAATCCAAGGGGCATAGAGGTTCAAGGTGAAGTTTTACAACCTATGACAACTTCTCACAACTCTTGTTTGACTTGGTCATTCTGTTAATCCTTAATTGTTTTGAATGTGCAAGTAAATCTTGTTTAGTAAATAAATCTTATTTAATAATTAAGGTGTAAAGAAGCCTATCATCGCTTCTCACATTGTTTGTAATTGTTCCAAATTGGTTAGTTCTTAGTATTGGTTTAATCAAAGGAAATTAGATGTCTGCCCAATTGTTGAACTGTTATTGTTGTTATTATTGCATTGGTATATGTGTACCTGACCTAACAGCTAACAGCTACTCCAAAAATCTCTTAATAAAATACAACAATGGGCTGACAAATGGGACTTCTCCCTCAGAAAAAACAGCAGGAATAGTATTCAAACATAAAAACATGAAACCCGCCTCCCCAATCCTCCAGCTAAACAACCAAACAATCAAATTTCAAAAACAAACCAAATTCTTAGGACTTATTTTCGATGAACATCTCACCTGGGATGCTCACATCCAAAACCTAACAACTAAAGCTTCAAGATTGTCTTGTCTGTTTAACCTTCTTTTGGGTTAGTTCATTATTTTAGAGGTAACACAGCACTTGACTTATGTGCAGTCAGCTGTAAATTTGTTTTGATAAGGGTGTAGGCGAAATGAGGACAGGCCAAGATGGATACCTCAGCCTATCATGTGATTACAACCAGCGGACACTGAACACTGCACGGCTACTTTTCCCTCCCCTCATTACCATGGCAAATACACACTTTGTTCCATGTGACAAAACACAGAAGCTGTCCTTATTGGATCTTGATCATAGCCTTAGATTGTACAAAGGCCATGTCTTACAGCGTATTGAAAGATGAATTAAAGTGGCCTGTTTTCAGGTCATCGGGAATGATGTTAATCATTTGATGGTTGTTGCTTGTCATGAAAAAGTCTCTGATGGATGTGGTTTGAAATGTAATGTAATTTGAACCTAACTGAAAGTGTCTTATTGGGCCACCTACAGACCATATATTTTGTTCCTTGAAGAGAAAGAGGAAGAAGTATCAGTTAACAGTTGATTGATTCATTATTCTGCCAGTCTTTTTTTTTGTCGATTGATGTAATTGCAAGCAATGTTTTTTGTGGCCTTTGCTTGCCTCACAAACTGAGCCAGCACTAATTGCTGTCTCAGACTTAATACATATACATTATTAAGATAGTTGGTCTTCGTTAAACATTCAGTTATAAAGTTTCAGAAGCAATACTTTTCTTTGGAAAGGTTTCATGTACCATGCTCATTTACTTGCTGAAGAATATATGTGATCATGATGCAGTTGTGTTAACCTGGTCACTGGATCAGTGCCAGAGTGTATGAAATTAAGGAGGGCCTTGCGTACTTGAGGTCTTTTGAAGGTACCCGGTGGCGGTTGGGTAGCCTAGTGGTTAAAGCGTTCGCTCGTCACGCCAAAGACCCGGGTTCAATTCCCGACATGGGTACAATGTGTGAAGCCCATTTCTGGTGTCCCCAGCCGTGATATTGCTGGAATATTGCTAAAAGCGGCGTAAAACCATACTCATTCACTCACTCACTCTGAAGGTACCCCTTAACTTTGTCTTATTATGACAAGACATCCTTGACTTTCATGCTTAATTTTGATGACGGATTGAGCGTTCAAATTTCTTTGTCAGTTCCATGAGGAGTATCCAACCCAAGCTGCCGGCAGTGATTCAGACAGGGACAATGACATTAGGACATTTCATTATCTTGATGACATTCTGCAGAATTCTAAAAATCTTCAGGATATTCCTGGGGACATCAGTCCATGAAAATGAACCGATCTGTTTCCATGTGCCTGGTATGGGTCAGAAATGTTTTCATTCACAGGACCTTGATGGCCATTTCATCCAACCAGGAACCCATTCAATGTTGGGTGAACACAGGGATTTGTTAACAGAGTCTTAGGAGACAGAAGTGTCTTTCAGAATGGGACAGGGGTCAAGCTTACCAAGCATCCATCAGCCTTCTCACCTCTGCTAGTATTGCTGAACTCAACTGTGCACTGGCCAACACAGAATCCATATATTGTCCTGAGCTTTGGTCTGACTTTGGCCTGAATATCCTATAAAGGCTAAGGTCACATTGATGGCTCTCTTTATTGATATTTTTTGGGCAACTTTCATTATTTTTGGGACCATTTTCCTCACTTTGTGAGCAAGTGGGGGTTACTAGTTTCTCTTATAGCTTCAAGAGCATTTTTGTTTAAAAAGTCTCCATTCCAATCTTATGCCCTTCATGGCTCTCCTAGCTAATTTACATCTCTATTTCATCAAGAGACTGTGTGTTCTATGGAAATCGAGGTTCCCTTTATGAATGTTTGTATTCAACCTCATACATGTCATATATATGAACATACAATGCCATTTAGAAAGTGGTCAAATGTAACATATGTTATATTTGGGATAACACTTTCTGAGTGGCTGAGTGGGTTAGATCACTGACTGTGTGTGCTGGTGGTTAGGTGCCTCACTCTGGCAGTGTGGGTTTGAATCCAAAAAAAGGTACAAGAATCTGTACTTTACTCAGAAAGTGTTAGATATAACATTTATTGCATGGCATACATAGCTTTATAATAGTGACTATTTGTTAATTGTGGCACAATCTTGAGATATCATATGAGTGTATTGGCTTTTTGACAATAATGATATAAGAAACCTAAGAAGAGACAATTTATGGATAACAACTTCTTTATTTACTTCTTTGTTATCCATAAATTGTCATCAATCAACTTCTAAGTAATGCCTATCAAACAATTCAATAATAAACCTCATTCACACCAGTTCATCTCATACATCCATTTTGCCACTAACAATTATGTGCAGTTTGACACATTTTCTGTTTGTATATAATTCAAAAGCTTTTCATGTTTAAAATGAAAATAAATCAACTTTAAAAAATGTGGACATGTTGCATTCATTTCATCCAGAAGGCAATGATATCAAAGAGATTCTATGTCCTGAATATGTATGATACAGAAGTGGGGAGCTCATGGCATGACGTAACCACTAAGTAGGGAATATTCTTGTAATGAAAGTAATTCCTGCAAATTATACAGGAACATCGACGACAAACACAGTCTGTAGCAGCTTGACAGAGAAGCTGACTGCCTCAGGTGTCATCATGCCGTCCAGATAACAGTGTTTGTGTGAACAGAACATCATATATATGGAATTATACTTATATTTAGTCTATTATTACCTAAAGCGAGTCATTTGAGCTACGTGTAGGAGTTATCACAAGTTGTCATTTGTTGGGTTGCGACCTTTAGCAAAATGGATGTTTTTCAGTCAGATGAATCAGGTGACTGGTAATAACTATAATCGAAACAGTAGCATTATTCAGCATCCATGTGATGGGTTCATTTTATTTTTGCTGTCTTTTTTTTGTGTGATGGATGTTATACCAGAACATCTCGGTTTTGTTAGTGATGGGTTCAGTCATCCTTGTGAACATGAAAGACTGTAAAACTCAGCACAACTATTCAAGGGTTATCGATCATGCATGGTGATGTACGAACATGGGGAATCACTGAGGCACTGTGCGACAGATAGGAATGGGTAACATGTGTCTTTCAGTAATTTTAGATGGTGCGGCCACTTGACCAGGACTTCACCAAATGCAGTGCCTATTAATGTGAAAATGCACTGTTGGTAAGAGTGTTTTCTTGAAAGGTGTAATCATAAACTGTCAGACAAAGTCTTGAATGTGAAGTGAAAAGTCCTCTCAGATAACAATTGTCCAAGTTTGGCTTGTAAAATGTTTGAATACTGTTAAGCGGTGTTAAACCCAATTCACTCACTTATTCCAGAATGTCCTACTGCTATCCTGTCAACTGGTTATATGGGGGCGGTCGGGTAGCCTAGTGGTTAAAGCATTCACTCGTCACACCGAAGATCCAGGTTCGATTCCTGACATGGGTACAAAGTGTGAAGCCCATTTCTGGTGTCCCCCGCAGTGATATTCCTGGAATATTGCTAAAAGTAAAGCGACGTAAAACCATACTCGCTCACTCACTCACTCAACTGGTTAAACCAATAGTCACTTGATGCTTTACTGACAACAACTTATTCTTTATAAAGATTATCTCAGTATGCACACAGGCATGCACACACACAGAGAGTTGTCTTAATGCCCCATTATCGCTGTAAACAAAGAAATGCACCAAACTGTTAATTATCATCATGGAAAACTGTTCCAACGCCCCATTGTGCCTGTAAACTGAGAAATGCATCCAACTGTTAATTATCATCATTCCTATCCTATCTGTCTGCCAACAAAATACAGGACACCATGAAAGCTTATTTGCTTAGTCACAGTGTTTGTAATTCTTGGGGAGATTTGTCACCATTACACAGGAAAAGGGAGGGTCCTCTGGAGGGTCTTCTGAAGGACATGCCACAATGATGTATGTTGGCTGTAATTTGCAGATCAGACTAACACAACAATAGCCCAAATCATGTATTCATGATCTGTAAATTGAACGGTTTGTATGAACAATTGTGGATGGTAAAGGTTTCATAACAACTTATTATGTCTTTTTGAGATGGATGAAGTTCCTTTGATGGTGAAGTCCACTAATGCAGTCTTGTCTAAACTGTATGGCACTGCTATGTAACGGTGAATGTGATGATGAAGTCTCCTGTCGCTTATCAACATGAAAGAACATGTCTTAAACTCTTATGCTTGGTAGGGAATAATGGTGAAATGATATTAACATGATATTTGATCCTTACTGCAATATAATGCTTGTAGATATCTATTTAGGAGTAGGGGTGCAATGATTGGGCTGGCCTGGTGTGACAATATGATATGCATCTCTGTACACTGGTCACAATATATGTATCTTGATATGCAAGAACTCAAAGGCCTGAACTTAAACATTTTTTTTAATTCATAATAAAATAAAGTCACTTACAGGACAGTCACCGAAGTCACAGAAAATCCTCTTTCAAGACTGGCCCATGACATGAGTATTTTAGACTTTAAAACATCTTTAAGATGAAGCTGACTTCTAAATAGGATGAATCAACACTTGGTATAGTAGCTATTTTGGCATTATGCACGGCACCAATCTGCTAATGTCAATGTTCGTGTGATGATGGCAAGGATCACACTGAGTGAAACAATATGGCCACAGACTCTTTCTGTGTTAACTATTCTGAGGCCTTCAGAAAATGTAACAGAGAATCCAAAATTATCCCAAACATGATTTGTAGGACATGGCCAGCTTTTCAAGCTCACTTTTATCCCTGCCCTCTGCTATGGTCAGCTCTTGCGTATCCAGTAGAGATGATTATTGGAAGTTCGAAGAGAATCACAATATTTATGATGCACAAGGCCATATTGAAATACGTATCATGATATATTGTTTAATTCTAAATTTTGAATTCAGAAGCAATTTGAAACACCAGTGTATGAATTGAAGTTCATTAATGGAACAAAACAAGATGCTGATACAACATGATATTTATGCATTCAAAAGATATGCTTGAAATCACACTCCCGGCAAATGCTTAATACAAAACATATGATAAAACACGCTATTTGAACTAACATATAATACAAAATGACACTTTGATACATTTTGTTGAAAGAGTTAACCTCAATTTTTACCACTACCGGTAATACCGCACATCCTTAGTATCCAGCCATGTTGAAGCATTGTACCTGTGAAGCCTTGCGATTGGCTGTTGAGTGAACATGAACTAACCAAAATAGGACAACTGGTGAACTCTAATTAGAGCACAATACTAAGCTTGTGGAGCAAGATCGGGTAATTATTTCATTGAGTAAGAATTATGTATTTTGATTTGTCCTGTATTGCGATACAGGTTCGTGTGTTTCATACAAGTGTAGCAGTGCATTGGAGTTGTGGTGTATAATTTCACCCTTATTTAGCAGTTGGGCCATGAGGCGTCCGTATCCTGAATAGATTCCTTGCCAAATGTAGAGGCATCTAAGTGGATCAGAACGTCTTGGTTGATCACGTGTCATTGTACCCGGTGGTATGGTACGTGATATGTCTACCATGTCTACCGGTACATCATATTGTATTTTTGTATAATAACATCATGTCAGAACAATGGTATATGTGACCAGACAATATCAAATAGAACCATCCCACTATCTTGATGTTAGACCTGAGTGTGTTAAGGCTTATTTACACCTAAGGAAATGATTGCTGTCTGTTCTGGAGGCTATTTCAATATACTGATATAGGTTGGAGGAAATTATTCTTTTGGTGAACCAATTAGTGTGTCCTTCTAACTACAGTTTGTTATTAATATGTATAATTATCATCCTGCTTTTCCACGTTGATTATAAGAGTGTCTGTTATCAGTTGAGCTCAGAGGAAGGGTTGTGCCCTTATCATTTGTTGTCATTATTGGTTTTTTGTAGAGGTCCATTTATGACACACATAAAAACCTTCATTGATTGACTAGTTGTAAGGGGGTCAGTACTTAAGTTCTCGTAAGTAGAAATAATGCCCAACCCAGCTAATTTCAGCAATAAGCTTTATGGAGTTTTGTAACCTTAATAGATTTGTCCTTTAGTCCTTCATGATGTTGACTTCTTACGTGGAAAAGATAGCCTTATGTTTCCGTATTCTTATGTTTTGTTTTATTCTTGGGTATTATTCTTATTCTTTTATGGGGTTTTTAAAAATTTACCTGTAATTTCCAAATCATTCTGTTAAAATACATATATCAATTTTGTGTGACATACCGGGGGTATATCATGTAATTTCATATTATTTTAGAAAATGTTTCATAGTTTCCTGATCATGCTTTTGCCTTTAATCTGTATTAAGGTCTGAAAGTGATTGATTTATTGATTCCCGTATAATTGAAGCTGGTTAAGAGTGCTTGCTCATGAGTCCGATCGTTGATAAGTCACTTTACTTCTCATGGCACGTTCACACTTCCAGTAGATGAAGACTGAGAAATTAACTTGAGTATCAATAGTTGGTAGGAAAGTAGCAGCACTTGTAAGTCTTAGTAATTACATGGGATCTCTTCAACATTAGGCTCAGTAATAGGCTGACACACTAAACCAGGTATTTCTACACTTGCGCTATTAATCTCTTTAGCAAGCAGGTGTATTAATTTCCCCTAATTGAGTTCATTTTCTGGTCTACCAGCACTTCTCATAAATATGTCTGCATTTCCCTAGATGACAAATGATTAAGGTATCATCTCATCTGTCGATGTAAGAAGCACTGGATACTGACAGTGTTACCATTCCACCAGCTATTATAAGGAGATGCAAGATTTCTTCCATCCAATCAAATCTTTCAGATTGGATCATTACGAAAATTGGAAATCAATTTACCGAGTCCCCTTCTGTTCCGATTCCACTAAACTAAGCGTCTGGTGAAGATGTGTCCAAACTCACCACTTCTGACACATCCCACGCGTCAGGCATCCCCTTACTTGTGAGGGAAACTCGGGAGGAAATCCTTGACATTTCACACTCATTTTGTTCAACTGTTTTGTGACAAACAAAAGACCATGCAAGATTGGATTATGTGAAGTAGATGTAGTCTATTGTTTTCAGTTGGATGTGTTGCTTCTTTGTTGACATTTTGTTTGTTCAGTTGTTGCTCCTGGGATAAGAAAGATGAAAAAGGAGTAAATATATTTTGATGTACATAGAAGTGTTACTTTAGACAGAACAATAAAAATCAAAATCAAATGAAGTCCCTAGTTTGTAAAATCACCAGTTATGCATGTGAGGTCCTGGGTTTTGTTTTAGACAAAATATTCTCTGTCATCTCTTTCATCTGAAAGCGCCATTTTTTACCCATGAATTATTCTTCAGAACAACCAGTATATCCAGCCAACTAGTTTTTTAATTTCTATCAACCAGTGAGGACAAATTGTTGTTTTTCACATGTTTGTGCACTGTGGTTTTTTTATGTTTAGATATCTCAAGGTGCTAATTGGTTATCAGATATTGTGGAGTAAGTTGTTTTTTGCAGAAATGACATGAACTTTTGTTATTTTGGAATTGTTACATGTAATGAAAGTTGATTTGTGTTTGTAAAGATGGGATTGTGTTGGAATGAACCTGGCTCTTTCTAAA
This sequence comes from Haliotis cracherodii, assembly GCF_022045235.1. Classification (NCBI taxonomy): domain Eukaryota; kingdom Metazoa; phylum Mollusca; class Gastropoda; order Lepetellida; family Haliotidae; genus Haliotis; species Haliotis cracherodii. The sequence goes on along the minus strand of NW_027266308.1, from coordinate 39,458,164 downwards.
AATGAGTTTGAAATGCATTCTTGTCATAAACTTGACTCTTGCGTTATCCCTCTGGATGTCAATGTATTTTTCTGATTCACATGTGAACCCTTGTGCGACGATTGAGGTTGGGCAGCACTGGGTTTACCTCTTACTACAAAAATGCAGAGATGTAGAAATCAAAATACCTAGTTGAAACTGTAAGCAAACAAAATAGTACCTGATATCTGATTGACATGAGATATCAAATGAGAAAGGGTTTTGTCGCTTTTATTTACGTATTCAATACAAAACATAACATATTTTTCAATAATATTATTGAAATTTCTGTTGTGACATCAAAAGACAAAAAATTATAAGATATGATGAAATTGAACTCCTTATTAAAAGGGCGTAATAGGGAAATAGATCACCTTGTATATATAAGACTTAATTCAGTCCGTTGATCCCCCATTCACTGGATTGTGTAAGTGTTATTTCACTCTTGTTGTGCATGTGGGTGTTTGTGTGTACATTCGTTCACCCGACCTTCTCCTCGATCCGGGGTAGAATAGGTCTTCAGCAACCCATGCTTGCCATAAAAGGCGACCATGCTTGTCATAAGAGGCGACTAACGGGATCAGGTGGTCAGACTCGCTGACTTGGTTGATGCATGTCATCGTATCCCAATTGCGTGGATCCATGCTCATGATGTCAATCACTGGATTGTCTGGTCCAGACTCGATTATTTACAGACCGCCATCATATAGCTGGAATATTGCTGAGTGCGGAGGTAAACAGCAAACAAACAAACAAAGTGGATAAATACAGTCATTTGCTGTAAGTGATTTTGTGTTTCCCATGATGTCACCTGGAACAGAAACTTTGACAATTTCTGTTGAATTTGCTAAACCAGTGTAATGTATCTATTTTTATTTCTCTTCACATGCCTATTCTAAAAACTTGATCGAATGTATGCATTAGATGAACGAATCCCTCAAATTGCTAAACAGTGTAAAATCAGAATTTTGCTTTCTTTGCATTTTCAAGCAAGAAAGGTTTTCAAAGTTCAACTTTCACATTTGATAAACCTTGCTTGATTTCATCTTGACTATTTGTATTGGTGATAAAGATCATTTTTCCTTGATGCTTAGATGTATGAGGAATTCAGGAATGTATGTGAGGCAGCTGAATATGATATATATGTCATGCAGTAGGCTTCTCAGAATTATGCAAAATGGAATTTTGGAAACATTCTCCGATGTGGTTGAAAGTCCACTTCGGCTTTTGTGTTCGCGTTTTTACAAAACCAACATGATTCTGGGAATTTTGGCAACTTACAGATACCCATGAAGACTAATGTTCTATTTTCGTAATTGAATCTGATATTTCAGTTTCAAAATAGGCATGAAATATATGCTGTGAATGGTGATTAAGTAAGATGTAAAAAGTAGCGATACTTACGATGAACCCAATTTTCAAAGGTAGTTTTCAGTAATTTTGCTTGTCTAAAATGACAGCAGATCATTTGATAGAATTATCATGATAACTTATAAAAGCACTTGCTGTGGATCTAATTATTATACATGTTATATGAAAACTTAGTATAAATGTTATATCATGAATAAAAGTTCAAGGCAATCTATAAGACTATGTAGACAGATGTGTTCTCGTTACCTTGGACTAGCATTTATCTATAAAGCTATATCTGAAACTACTGATATTTTGTATATGCATTTTACTCTAATTATATGAAATGTTGTATAACTTACTGTGGATCTAACTATTATATGAAAACTTAGTATAAATGTTTTATCATGATAGAATAGAGAATTTCCCTGCAGAATCCAAAACGATGAAGTGTATTTGTGTGGGGGATGTATTTGAGTTTTATTCAACATCAAATTGAGGATGGAAGGGGAGGGACGTGTATGTCCCTGTGACATCCAGGGATTTAAAGTAAGATGTTTTTGTGAAGTAAAGGTTAGATGTTTAAGAGAAAAAGAACTGACGGTTTCAATATGAATAGACATAAAAATATGTATACTTTTGTCAGTATTTTCACATTTGATATTTGATTTTAATTTTGAAAAGGCAGATATATAACCAAATAATTTTATTTATTACATTTATTTGTATTCAATGAGAGTCCTTTGTTAAGAAAGATGTTGAAATTTGAATTCACCTTCCTCCTCGCATGAGCAAACAATCTTGTTCTTTCTAGAAGTGTTCTAGAAGCTCTAGAGGAAAATTTGGGTCAAATTGTGAGGGATAAGGGATGCAAAGGACCAGATCCCATACAGATTTGATTTTGTTTTGTTTTCCAAAAGTAATTAGTTTCCCCGGGATAAAGCCTTCTTTGCCATCCTGCTGAGGACGTCTAGTTAGGTAACAAACATTTCCACGGTCAAAAGAAGGGTCCGTACATTTTGAGACAAGTTGAAGCAATAAATCAAACATATATGTATGCAAGATTGATCCATCTGAAGACAACACAACCAGGAGTCTGACTCTAAGGCCCTGAGAAGGTTTAGCTGTCCTTTGAGTGTGTTATTGTCTGAAACCTTATGATCTCTGCCAATCTGTGAAACACTTGTCTACCTCTTTCTGTAATCTTCACAAATTGGGGTCACTGGATTAAGCGTTTGTCTGATCATGGTCCTGACTTTGAATTTATTTTTTTGAGGCAAATTAAGACAACCATGTGCAAAGGTTCAAGTGATGTCAAGCAGTTGATTTAGATAGGATACCAACATCCATCCTGTCTGGGAATAAATGAATCTTGAGGCCCAGAAGCAACCTGCTGTCTGGTTGAAAAGTGTCCTAGAACGTTTTGGTGACTTTTCTGTTGTCACTGTGTCAACTTCAGGATGATTTGGTCTACCTTTTAGCTAACCTTGTTGTGGTTAATCTAGTGGAAAGGTTTCATGGGGTTTGAACCAAATGCTTTTGAATGTACATATGGACCCTAATGGCAAAAACGTCTTGGGTGTATTGGATGTGGTTAGCACAAACCGCCATTTGTATAGATCCATTGATTCATCTTCAAGAAACATGTCATCTATGAGCTTTTGGGATGCTAGGGTAGCCTAGTGGTTAAAGCGATTACTTGCATGCTGAAGATCCATTGGATACAATGTGTGAAGACCATTTATGGTGTCCCCGTCATGATATTGCTGGTATATTGCTAAAAGAGGCGTAAAACCATACCAACTCACTCTATCTTATGAACTTACCCTTATTATTGATCCATTGTACAAAGTGATTGTATATGTTCATGAACACTTGGGGAAAATACCAATGAAAAGAAAAACTTATCTTCTGAAACGACTGCTGAAAACATCAGTATCAATTCCCTTACACCCCTAGTCACTCACTCTAGCAATACAAGTTGTCGAGAAATCAACACTGAAGAAACACATGCCCATTATGGCATAACCCTACATTTTGTTGATACGTATGTATTTAGAAACATTGTGACACATACCTAGAAACTCAACACCTGCCATGTTAAAGGAGTCGTATTCCATCATCAAGGAAATGAAACGAGATGAATCCAAACCACACTAATTAACTTTGAGTCATTCAAAACAACAGTACATACAAAATGTTGTATTTGAGATAAAAGAAAGTATTTTACAATTATTTTTCCTGCTTAAAATGTTATGCTTAAGTTGATCCCCCATACAGAACATAATGTGTGGAAAGAAACTTTTCACAAAGCGTTAAACAACAAACATACAAACAAATATTGTAGAGATTTCTCTCATTTTCAGTCCATGCACAAAATGTCTGTTTTAGGCCCAAGGTTGCATGCTGCTTGTCTGAAATATTTGTGAGGTCATTGTTGTGTTATCTGATGGATATGATGACAGTTGGTCACTATGACAACCACTTTTCACATATCCCTTTCAGATGTTTTTATTGTCTTGGCAGCACAAGTTATGTGAGGACTTAAAGGGATGACCTCTTGTATGTCACAGTCCATACCTCTTGTATGTCACAGACCATACCTCTTGTATGTCACAGACCATACCTCTTGTATGTCACAGACCATACCTCTTGTATGTCACAGACCATTCCTCTTGTATGTCACAGTCCATACCTCTTGTATGTCACAGACCATACCTCTTGTATGTCACAGTCCATACCTCTTGTATGTCACAGTCCATACCTCTTGTATGTCACAGACCATACGTCTTGTATGTCACAGACCATACCTTTTGTATGTCACAGTGCATACCTCTTGTATGTCACAGACCATACCTCTTGTATGTCACAGTCCATACCTCTTGTATGTCACAGTCCATACCCCTTGTATGTCACAGACCATATCTCTTGTATGTCACAGTCTATACCTCTTGTATGTCACAGTCCATACCTCTTGTATGTCACAGTCCATGAAAAGAAAAACTTATCTTCTGAAACGACTGCTGAAAACATCAGTATCAATTCCCTTACACCCCTAGTCACTCACTCTAGCAATACAAGTTGTCGAGAAATCAACACTGAAGAAACACATGCCCATTATGGCATAACCCTACATTTTGTTGCTGTATGATACGTATGTATTTAGAAACATTGTGACACATACCTAGAAACTCAACACCTGCCATGTTAAAGGAGTCGTATTCCATCATCAAGGAAATGAAACGAGATGAATCCAAACCACACTAATTAACTTTGAGTCATTCAAAACAACAGTACATACAAAATGTTGTATTTGAGATAAAAGAAAGTATTTTACAATTATTTTTCCTGCTTAAAATGTTATGCTTAAGTTGATCCCCCATACAGAACATAATGTGTGGAAAGAAACTTTTCACAAAGCGTTAAACAACAAACATACAAACAAATATTGTAGAGATTTCTCTCATTTTCAGTCCATGCACAAAATGTCTGTTTTAGGCCCAAGGTTGCATGCTGCTTGTCTGAAATATTTGTGAGGTCATTGTTGTGTTATCTGATGGATATGATGACAGTTGGTCACTATGACAACCACTTTTCACATATCCCTTTCAGATGTTTTTATTGTCTTGGCAGCACAAGTTATGTGAGGACTTAAAGGGATGACTTAAGAAGCATTTGAATAATTTGAAAAGTGACCAGGGAGGAGGGAATTCTTTTCATTGCAATGGTGTTGCTGTAGCTTGATATTTGCCTTTACCATCTAACAGGGAGGGGCGGTCAGGTAGCCTTGTGCTTAAAGCGTTAGCTCGTCACGCAGAAGACCCGGTTTCGATTCCCGACATTTGTACATTGTGCGAAGTCCATTTCTGGTGTCCCCCGCTGTGATATTGCTGGAATATTGCTAAAAGCAGCTTAAAACCATACTCACTCACACACTCCAATAGTGACCATTTCTTTGCAGCATTTGACATGATGCCAAAGGCTAACAAGTACTTTCCAACAATGCTATTGCAAAACATGTAATTTTGTTTTAACAACATGAACAATATCACAATCCAGAAGGATCTTGTTTTTTGATAAAGCTGTCGTCAACACAATAACATGTGGTCAGCAGACATTCCTGATTCCCTCACCCGTTTACCAGGTGGCACAAGGCAATATCATATAACTATAAACAAACAAATCTGGTGCCTGGCTGTCTTGCTTTTCACCCACTTTCTGTGATATTCATAGGAGTAAAAAGTGATTTTTGATTATTACAGCAGTAAAAGTAACGTGAATTGTGAGCTCTAATAAAACCATGCCACATGTGTCCAAAGTGCCATCTTCTCCATTTCACCAAGGAAACGCTTTTTGGGTCCTGTATTCCTGAAGCTTATGGTGTATAACACACCAACATTACTTGCTTCAAGAAGTGTGGTTACATTGTTATCCTTCCTTCATCAAGTCTTTGGCAAGTGCTAATGTCAGTGCCTGTACAAGTGTTGTGGTCAGATGGAGACCCTATCATTGATGAGCTGATATTGATCTTATGGATTGCTGTTAGCACCAGGATCTGGTCAAATTAGGCACACCCTCACCAACAAGAATGCCAAATTCTGTCAGTCGTCTTTCATCAGCATGACTGTTAAACCCTATTTAATGCTGACCACGTGTGTAATACTTCATCAGTGGAGATCTCTGTTTACCATCTTCTCCAGGCTCAGCCTTATACAGCTGCCTGTAGGCCAGTTGTCTGATCAGCCCCGGACAGCGGCAAAGGCTGGGTCCTCTTTTACAGATCATGGAAAGGATGAAAATAAAAGCAACAAAACCCTTTCCAAAATCATAAGAAATCTCTGCTAAATGCAGAGTCGATTGTACAATTCCGACTATATCATGAGCATGTGTTTATTTGTTCACTTTCAAATAGTGATGATACCAGGTGTTCGTTTCCTGCCCCAATAGTGGCACACATCACAGACACATTCAAAGTCAAGTCAAACACATTTTTGTCACTGCTATATCAAATTTGGAAATGTCTTCCACATGTCTACCATGAAACTATTTGAAAGCTTTACTGAGGCCTTGAATGTTGTAACCTTGATTAAACAACTTTTGAATCACTTTTCTCATGCCATACTTCTGGTCTGTCTCACAGCCCTGAACCATTATATTTTCACTTCCTCGTAGCCCTTTCTGTGATGCTGTGGCCCTAATTGAAGCAAGTCTAGATTTTCCACAGAGTCATGCCTGAAATGCCGGGGCTTCTTTTCAATTTAATTCTTTTCAATGTAGTTGCTTGTGGTTTCAGAGATTATTAAGCATTAGTGGCACACCTCTTATAAGGAAATCACACCTCAGTCCATACTTCTTGTATGGTCAGGTCTATACCTCTTGTATGTCACAGTGCATACCTCTTGTATGTCACAGTGCATACCTCTTGTATGTCACAGACCATACCTCTTGTATGTCACAGTCCATACCTCTTGTAAATGTCTTGTATGTGATTTATGCATGCATTGACCATAGTGCTTTGGTAACTTGGCTAGAGGTGCTGTAGTGTGAAGTACGGCCAAATCTAGGTCATTTATAACATCAAATTGCTACTTCCTTTGTCAGTAGTCCTTACAGATAAACTGAATGAAATGGTTGGTCATTTGAAATTCTCATTGGACAAAATGTGATTGACCCATTAGATTGGAAGTTTATTGGAAATCAATTCAGTGTTTAAACTATTCATCCAAATAAAAATTGTATCAACCTCTTATGATGCACTTTCCTTTGTCAGATCCAAGGGAAGATCTGGGTTGCTTGATCTTCATCAACCCATACTTATAAAAGACAACAAGCAGGACCAGGTGGTCAAGCTCGCTGATTTGTCAAGACTTGATGCATGTCATTGTATCCCAATTATGTAGATTGATGCTCATGATGCCAATCACTGGATTGTCTGGCTGTGACTTGATTATTTACGGGTTGCCATAATACAGCTGGGATAATGCCTGGGTGTCCTTAAAAAATGTGTAAATAAAACGTAAGCCCTAGAATATCCTCCCACTAGGATATTTAGTAATTGGTTCCTCAATCCGGATGCCATTATCTCGAAACCACACCTTCAAGACAATTACACAACATGGCATTGCTTTATACCCAACGTCGTATTTGGCAACTTCACACTGTGACTTGGTTGATGGCGTTTCATCGTACCCCAACGTCATAGATCATTGCTCACAATATCAATCACAAAATTGTCTCTGACTCCATTATTGACAGGTTGGCATCATAGAGTTTGAATATTGCTTAGTTTGGCTTTAACACCAAACACAGCATTCGGCATTTCTTTGAAAAATGTTTCACCACATCCACTTTATGCATTCTTTAATGACAACATAAACAATATGGTCAACGTTCCACTGAGAAATGACCTAAATTGTCTGTGTGGAAGAACCCCCAAGACAGGTGACCTGTGAGCTAGGTCATAGTATCCTGAATAAGCTCAAATTATTCACCTGATTGAGCAATTATGGTCTACTGGCTATCTTTCCCCAAATAACATAAGTTCCTGTCTATTATCTGAGAGCTCGAGGGGCCATGTTCCCTGGCAGTAGTGATGAATTGTTATCCCCAGTTTATCCCACTAGTCCCATACCTGCTTCCTGTCTCAACGTAGCTGTGAGCATGTCAGGAAGTGGAGACAAATCACCAGAGTCTATTTTGACTATAATTTACAGCTATTACCATGTCCTGATTCTCAAGAATCTGAAGATATTCTGCCTGCATGCCAAATTTAATCACCCCGCTTCTGATAAATGCAATTTCGAAATATTTGATCATTTTTATGTCTTATCTGGGATTGATTTAACCTTGATTTGGGATTTGAGTGTATCTTTAGAAAGTTACATTCATGAATACTGTTAAATGTCTTGATTGTGCAATCAGTGGCAATTGGATGATTTGAGGGTAAGGTGACAGGAATATTTTAGAGACAATTACAATTACTTAATTTCAGGAAATAGTTTTTAAGGTTCTTTATGTGGAATTATGACTCCCCCAGAATGGAGGGAGACATATTGTTTTTGGCACGGTTCCCGTCGGCGTCGGCGTTGGCGTCGGCGTCGGCGTCGGCGTTCCCACCGTTTCCGGACCATATCTCAGAAACCGTTTAATATTTTTTCGCGAAACTTTGTATACACATTAACCCAGCACTGAAGTGGTGCCTTTTGCTATTTAGAGATTTTTGACATTTTTATTTTTTCTCGTTTCCATGGAGATAAGTTGAACATAGGCTCTGAATGGGGGTAAGCTTTGTTTCCTGACCATAACTCAGAAACCGTTTAATATTTTTTCGCGAAACTTTGTATACACATTAACCCAGCACTGAAGTGGTGCCCATTAGTTGTTTGAAATTTCTAGGAGTTCTATTTTTGTCTCTGTTATTTAGTAATGGAGGGTGGGAATGAAGAGATGGAGTTTAACGTGAAGTAAACGAATGAATGGGGTTTAGGGGAGTGGGGGGAGACATATGTTTTTACGAGTAAAAACACTTTCTAGTGTTTTTTTTAGGGTAGTTATAAAAAAGTTCTATTTATGATGTTAACCTATGAATCCAGCTTCAGCTCATGGAATCCATTAAGGAGACATTTTCATGAATAGCAGAAAACTTGTAAATGCAGTATTAAGCAATATTCACTCTCTTAGCAAGTATCAATTGATTAAATCACATGCAAAAAATCACAAATATTTTTTTTGCTTTTCTGGTGTATATCTTTGAGAGACGACCTTGTATTTTTGTCCCCAGGATCATCTGAAACCAACCAATACCAAATCAGATCAAGGTTTGCTTAGATTTAAGCCATTTTGTTGTGGATGACCATTTCATGAGTTTTGCACACAATCAGTTCTAACATGCTTGTGTCGACATTGTACCTGGGAAGCTATGGTTCGGATTCTACACCGTCATGGGACACATTTAATAAAGACGTGAACGCGTTTCATTCCAATTTCAATTTTTTCCAATCCAAGTCGACTTTGTTTTGCATGAAATGATAATGGCAATTCTGAAGGTTCGGACATTAAAGTGCCAATATTGAGCAGCGCCAAAGATGATTGACAGTTTAAGCATGAGAATTGTAATAACCCAAGTAAATATTTTTCCATGCTAGCGTCATTGTCATGGCTTTGTGCTGGGAAGTAGAAGTTTGTGTATTTGAGGCTGCTTCAGTTCTAACTGTTTTTAACATTTCAACCATTTATGACTTTTTTATCTTCACATAAAAAAGAAACAATTTTTCATGAAAACATTTAAAGTTTTATTACATTGTTGAATAAGATGACAATTGAGAGTTATAACATGGTTGTGGAAGAATGAAATATCAAATGCTCTCCAGAATCTTGTTAAACGTCAAACACATTTAGTAAATTAACAAAAATGAATTTCTATGTGAAAAATGTGCAAATCATGTGCATCTCATGGAAAAGTCAGCAAAATGTAAGAAACAGGTGTATATTCTGAAAGGTATAGAATATGATTGCAATGCAAAGTTAGAAATAACTCTGTATACACAGGTGCAGATTCACATTCCGTCAGTGACCCTTATTTGTCTTTTTTCACATGGATGAAACGACTAGTGAGCAAAGAGTGCTAATTGTCTTGCATCATGAGTTTTTCAACCACCTAGAACCATGTATATTAAGTTGGACATACTTCTAGCATTAGTTTGAATAATTTGATAATTTTGTTATTCCATTTAATACATTAGTCTCTTAACCGCTAAGATCAATTAATCACTCAGGGATCTTCTATTGATGTCAATATCTCATATCTCAGAAACAGTAGCATACTAAAACTGAGGTCGAACATTTGTTTATCATTGCCTCAAATCAATAGTGATGATTGATTCTTATTTTTTAAGTGATTCCCAATACTATCATCATTTGTGCCTTCATTGAGAGCCATGACCTGTGGTTGGAGATTCTTTAGAGTTTAAGTACCAACTGGTCAATTCCACTGGTCAAAGCCATTGGCCAGGTCGTGATAAATGATAGCCGAATGATTTGTTCGATACTAACAAGGTCATGTAAAGGTCATGACCAACCGGCAACTGATGTCAGACAGATTTTCATCTGAAATCATCAACAACTTGCACACTTTAACAGATGACTGTGCTCCAGGACGAAGTGGAGATGAATTAGGATAAGAAAAAGTGCTGAACTAAAACACAAAGTTTATGAAGCTGCGGATGAAAGAAGCAATCGTTCAAATCATGATTTTGAATTTGTTGGAAGACAAGGGTAAAGAATTTGTGGGGACATCATATCAGCATTAGAAGAGGATGTATTGAAAGGCTGCCCTCATGTAAGGGGTTCACCATACACTGCAGCTGAAATTGTCACGTCTTCACTCCAGCATGAATTTGGACAATACTCAATTCTGATTCATCAATCTGATTTTTCAAAACACAATTATAACTTCTGATTGAAGGATCTTTCCAAAGTTCACTCAAGAATTAATGTTTTGCTCTGTTCGAAAGTTTAAATGTATTTTAAGAATATCTGCATGTATGATTTTGTTATCAGTGCACAACAAACTGTTCTTTACAGGAATGTTCTAATGACATAATGTAAATCAATCTATGGCGGATATGAAGCATGGATGTCCAGAGTCTAATAAGAAAAGTCAGATTATCACAGATGCAGCATTATGTATCTAACAAAAAGGAATTGTACAGCTGAATAGGAGTTGTGCCTTAACATCATTTAAACTTTGACATAACTGCGTTGTTACCTCATTGCCTGACATCATAGCGCTGTATGAGGTCATCCATGAAAAGCAGCAGCACGATAAAAATTGAGGGAAAATTGTAAATGATCATTTTTTATTGATTTGCAGAAAAATGGTACAATGGTAATAGAAGAGATAAATGTGTTTTCATCTGTGGTTAAAATATTTTGTAAAGTTAAATATTATTAATAAGAATTCATAGCAAAACTGAGAATACTGTGAAGGATTTTCTCATTGTGCATGTTAGCTCACAAGCACCCAGCACAAAAAAATGCACTGTTAACACTTATTTCCTTCTTTTATCATTTGGACATTTAGATTAGATTAACTATTTCAAAGATAGGTACATATTTCTAAAATCTGTTTGATTTTCCCTTAATTAAAGTTTAATACATGTACTCTGAATCATGTTAATACAGGTCCTGGATATCACCACTTATGACTTTTTGAGTATAGTTAAAATAATTTGTGTTGGTGGGTTTATTTCAACCCACGAGAATTACAAAATCTGGTTGAAATTGGTGTGATTATATCAGAAACATTCAAATCGTTATACATTGTTGATCGCATTGATGGGTTCAGACTTTCATTTTTTTACCCAAAGTTGTTACAATGAATGTCAAATGAACATTATAATTGTATAATTAATTTATTATTTTATGTATATTATCTAATTGTTGGGTTGGTTTTTTTGCTTTAATCTATTAAAATTACATCTGAAAAACTTTCAATTCAGATAAGAAAATGAATTGTGAATTGTATTATACTCTGTGTGATAAATAAATTAAATCAGCATCTGACATTTCTTGAATTGCATGAAACAGCATATATATAAAGAGAGTGCTTGTGAGATAAATATCTTTTGAAATATGTAGGTTTGACAATGAAGTATAATGTGCTTGCTAACTTGTAGTATTTGCTCAAATAACTAATGATGTTGCATTATACAAACAATAAATAATAGATAAGTATACTGAAAGAGGAAAATTAGTCTGAGGTTTTTCTTAAACAAAAGAAGTTTCAATTTTATGTTCAATGGCATAGCTGTTTGAAATGTACAAACATTTAAAAAACATTGTTCTGTACCAATGTCATATTTGATCAAGAATAATCATTTTTCAAGGACATCAAATTTATAATGTTTGTGTCAATGCTGTGTCAGGTTCATATTCTTGTGCATAACTTTTCAAAATATACAGAAATGCCAACCATTTTGAATTTGGCAAGACAGTTATGATATTAAGAACATATACTTCCACCAATATGGTCAAGTGAAATATTTTACAATCTTTTTCCCAAAAAATGTTGCCTGTAACCATCATAAAAGTCAATGTCATATATAAACAACCAATTAATAATCAATAAATTGTCACTTGTTTTAGCTTATGATGGGAAGTTTTACAGAATTTGATGTGTTTGGGAGATAAAGTGTAAGGTGAAAGATGATATATTTTCAACCAGACCATACAGTCAGAGATTCTAATAATGATTACAAATCTTGTTAAACGCTACTAACTTTAGATGACAAGTACCCCAGATATTCCTCAAGTTGGGGTTGCCATCTTGTGAGTATACATCTGAGATACGGTCGTTGAGGAAACAACAAGTTGAACTGTAGATAAAAGCGACAAAACCCTTTCAACATTCATAAGAAATCTCTGCCAAAAGCAGATTCGATTGTACGATTCCGACTATATCATGAACATGTGTTAAAGTTAATGATACCAGGTGTTCGCGAAAAGGTAAGCGTATCCTGCCCCACCGATGTCACAAACACATGCAAAGGGCCCTGTTTCACTAACTGATTGTCGTGATTGTCTTAAGTCTATGTTAAAGTATAGGAGTTACGATAGACTCACATTTTGTCCCAGAAGTAAAGTTATCTTGTTTATAAATATATGTCTACAAAATAAAAATTATAGTCCAAATGGAGCCCAGATAAATGCATAATAATTTCCAAGAGCTGAGACTTGCATAATCATTCTAGGCTTTACATCTGTGTATAATTTGGGGTCAAGACATTTAGGCAAGAAGAAGGTTTTATGGTGAACATTTGGAGGACATTTCCAAATTTGACTCATCAGTGACAAAAATAAAAGTCTGATGCAATTCCCTAGTTTAACTTTTACCATATGTTCCCATGTCTTTTCAGGTCAACAATTGACTTGCCTTTGCGTGTGTTTGTTATGTTTCCCATCTGTATTGCAGGCTATGTTCATCTTTTCATCATCAGTATTTGATAGTGATTCATTAACACATGTTCATTATATAGTCGGAATCGTACAATCGACTCTGTTTTTAGCAGAGATTTCTATTTAATATGGAAAGGGTTTTGTCACTTTTATTAAGTCGGATTTTAGTTTATTCTCTAGGGTCAAGGCGACACTCTAGCATTACAATAGTCAAAGTGCAATGATTGCTTGTGGAATTGGGCCCAGCAGTACATCTCAGAAATATATGCAGACTATGTTGCCATTTAGAAATGTCATGGTCCCTATTGGGCGGTCGGGTAGCCTAGTGGTTAAAGCGTTCGCTCGTCATGCCGAAGACCCGGGTTCGATTCCCGACATGGGTACAATGTGTGAAGCCCATTTCTGGTGTCCCCCGCCGTGATATTGCTGGAATATTGCTAAAAGCGGCATAAAACCATACTCACTCACTCACTCACTCACTCATGGTCCCTATTATCTTTTGCATGTGTTGGAAGTAGTGGCTTAAATGGTTGTTGACACTTGCTAGTGTCATGTTTCATTTTATTTGTTATTCAACAAACAGGACATGAAAGAAGTTAACCATTCGTTACACTGACCATCATCCTGTTAGCGGTCACCAATTAACTTACAATGGCAAGATTTTCTTTATTGAATTGTCCATGCTTATGAAGAGTTCTCAACAAGGTTCCTCGATTTTTTGAGCATGTAAATGTTAAACTGTATAATCCTTTTTTCCACATGAATGTCACCATAATTGTCCACTTCCTGTGGAAAATGATTTTCCATGAACACTGAAGTCAACAAGTTCATAATCCACAAAAATGTTCTTGAGATTGCCTCTTTAATTACCTTTCACATTCCTCCTTTAACAAGTACAAGACTGAAGCTGCATCCTCCTTGACTGCATGTTGCACTGGAGTGCCTATCCTCACACTCAGGAAAACTTGCTTTTTTTATGAAAAAGACAAGACGAATGACACTCTGTATTCCTTTGAGCAAACACTAATGAAAATGAATATCCACTTGCCAACTTGAAATCGTTTGTTAGTATGGGGTGGTGTGTCGGTCCATCTCAATCCGAGGACTTTGCTGCAGGTTTGTCTTCTTGGTTGGTTGAGCTAAGGAATACCCATTTGTATTGTTGACTCGGCCAAATCCATTTTGATGCCCGACCATTCGCCCTAATTCTTTTCTGAAGTTGTCATTTAACCAACCATAAAGGAATGGGTTTATGCATGAGGAACTCATGGCAAATATTTTAAGTAACAGATCAATGAGTTTGAAATATTTCCCACGAACAACACTATGATGGAACTCTGCTGTCAGGCTGAATATATTCCATGGAAGCCAGCACAGAGTGAATGTTAAAACCACAGCGATTAAGATTTTGGTTGTTCTTTGGTTTCGTCTGGTTTCATTTCTTTTAATGGGTCTGTTCTTTAACACAGCACAAATATGAGTATAGAAGAAGGTCGTTAACATCAGTGGAATACAGAACTGCAGCACAAACACTGTGACGGCATATGCCCGTTTACTCTTGTACGAAGGCCAGTTTTCGACACAGTACACTTGATACAGTTTGAACAAGGGCTCATCAATGATCTCCACACGAGTGTAAACCATCAGCGGTATGGCCAAACCTGTTGTTACACAACCAATGACAACAACAACACCCAGCGCAAACACATTAGTCATCCTCTGCGTGAAGGGGAACACGATGAGGATGTAGCGGTCAACAGCTATGCTTAGAATGGATAGAGAGGAGACGAAAATAGGCACTCCAAATGTGGGCATGGTGATGTGACACAGAATAGATCCGAATGTCCACGTGTCTGTCAGCTGGTAGTGAAGCTGAAAGGGAAGGTTGAACACACACAGAGCAATGTCTGCCACAGCCAGGTTGGCAATAAAGATGTTTGTAACTGTATGCAGCTGTTTGTACTTTGCTATCACTATCACCACCACCAAGTTCCCCAGGAACCCGAACACGATGACCACAACATAGAGGATGATGACCACAACCTGCCATCGCTTGTCCTTCAAGATGTCCCAGTCGGTCTGCTTGATGTCTTGGGAGAAGTTGGAGTACAGCTCAAACTGTTGCTGTATCTCCTCTGAGGACATGTTCTCAAAGTCCATATTCAACAGAATATCTTCCATATCCATGTTGAATCTTGATGTGGGAAACCAGTGGCTTATTCAGACTAAGATTAGTAGGGAGCCACACACAGGAGCAACCAAGGGTTCCATAATGCTAGGTTGATATTTTAAAATATTGTCTGTTATTGTTTCATACTCATCACTCCTCTTTGACCCTTGATCAGTTTTTGAAGTTATTCAGTTGGTGATAAGTGAATGAAAGTTTCAATGTTCAAAACACATATCAGTTTTGATCACTATCCAGGAGCTCAGCATGTTCCATGTAGAATCTTGACAGAAATGAGTTTTTAAATGATAGAAGTTTAGAGGACAGCAATAACTTCTTATGTTGATTGAAACTTTTTAACACAATTTGGGATTCTATATGCCAGACTGGAAGTGTTACAGCAAGTCACATTAAAGATTGAATCAACACTTAATAATTCCTCCCTTTTGAAAAATGCTCCAAGAATGTCAGTCAGGTGAGGTCAGTTTGTGGCATCATGCTAACCCTGTGATGTAGAACATAAGAAATCCGTAGCATGTCTTTAACAGCACTTGATCCAAGACCTGTGAATGAACAAGTTGAGATTTGCAGTGACCCAAGACACTTCCATCACCTAACTGTGTGATGTGATTTCAACAGTCCATTTACTTGGATACAATTTGGATTAGTGTAATGTAAGTAGGGGTGCACTCAATATATTGTAATGGCTACAGCTCTATTTGATTTGGCATTAAGATCTTCCTCTGTTAAAAAATGCTTCAATTTTTTAAAGTCCATATCTCAAAATAACAGGCAACTCAGCAGTCTGTATGATAAAATTGCTGGAAATCACATTATTGACAGCGACACACTTGTTCTCTGTTACCCTCAGCTTCAGTATAAAACCTGCTCCAAGATAAAGTGCTGTGGTGAAAAATGAGGGAATGCGAATGAGCCCCTAAAAAGCATAAAAAAATATTGGTGTGGGGGGTCCTTTGGCATCAGTTAAACCTTTCATCCTCTCACTCTCTGATTGACTTGTGCGGTGTTGTGACAATTTTCATATTTTCCCACAAGCTGGGATAACGATTTCTTTTGCCTGTTAACACATTTTTCAATTCTCAACACATTTTGATAAAAGTATATTAAACTTTTCATTAAAAAATGTGATGAAAGTTTTCATCATGTGACTCAAATCTCCAGAGAAATATGATTGTCTTGTTCCTTTTGCAACAAAAAATCAACACACACACATTTGGTGCCAGATTGCTAAAAATATTGTCAATCAAGAGACCCTACCATTCAGCATGCTCAATTCCTGTAATAGAAATCACATTGTTTGAGTCTTGTCTCTGGAGGAATGCTGGCCAAGACCCCTGTGGCTTTCTCCAATGTCAAGGTCACAGAGTTAATGGTGGCTGTGTATTGTGAATTAGCTTGTATAACCTGGTCATGTTCGCCTTCTTTGCAAAGCTCTTATGATTACTGATGATGAAACATTTCCCTCATATGTTGTCTCCCAACATCCCAGCCACCAGAGAAATGGTGGTTTCATGATTGCCGAAGGATTCTGCTTGACTTGTAATCATTCTGTGAACATAAAGAAAGTGAAATTAACATATAAACATTGGATGTGAATGGTAAGCTAGTTGAAGATTTACTTTGACATCTGCATTCAAACTGGAAAAAAGTTTTTTGTTGTTTATTCAAAACACATTTTTACCTCTTTATGTTTTGGTCCCTTTAATAGCATTTTGTTTAAAAGTTGTTTGAAAAAACAAAAACTTTAGAAGTCTGAAAAAGAAACCTTTTTCTTTGTTAAATATATGTTCACGATCCTGAGGTCACTGAGACCCCCTATTTGTTTAAATGTTGTTGGGGTTTTTATATTTATAACACATAGAAGTAGTATTTGTCTTTTTCTAGAGCTTATGTTTGGGAATTAAAATATTTCCCTACTGGAATTGAGGTGTATTTTGGTTCCTAAATCGATACCTGGTTTAAATTGTTTTTATTTGATTTTTTTTTTTTTCAAGTTGTAAATGTTAAAGTATCTAATAAATGCAACTTTTTTCAAAGTTGTCACATTGATCAGAGATGCCAACATTATGCGTTTTGCGTAATAATTATGCTTTGAGCCTAAAATTACGCCATTATGCTGGTCCTGTCCAATATACAATCTTTTACGTTTGTTTCACAAATTATTTACATTCATAAGATATCACAGAGAGCGAATTGTTAATGCACTGGTCACATGACACATTCTACTGGGAACTAATTGCATGTACACCTATATTTCTTCGGAACTCGAAACACCACATTGTCTTTCAGCAATACATTTATCAGATAATGTATTGTCACGTGTTGAATTTGTTTAATGTGTAGAGCTTTGACCATGTATTTCAGTAGGGACGCAATTTGCAGTGAGTTCTTTTATGATCATCATCATCACTTGCAATGAATTCTTGTATGATCACGCGGCACAGGTGGCCCAGTCGTCTGAGGTGCCGCAATTCGCTGTACAGAGTTGCGTCTCTTGGGCCGCCAGAAACCTATGATTGTGGGTTCGAATCCTGGTTCGCCCCGATTATGTTTCTAGGTTTGTCAGCACCATACCGGTGCTCGTGGGTTTCACCGAAGTGGTAAACGTCTGATACCTTCATCACTTTTGGCTTTCCTCCCATATTAAGCTGACACGCAGTGATATAACTGGAATAGTCACTCACTCACTCTTGTATGATCATCATCACTTGCAATGATTGCTTGAATGGGCATCATCACTTGCAGTAAATGCTTGTATGATCATCATCACTTGCAGTGAATGCTTGTATGATCATCATCACTTGCAGTGAATATGTTTGTATGATCATCATCACTTGCAGTGATTGTTTGTATGATCATCATCACTTGCAGTGATTGCTTGTATGATTATCATCACTTGCAGTGATTGCTTGTATGATCATCATCACTTGCAGTGATTGCTTGTATGATCATCATCACTTGCAGTGATTGCTTGTATGATCATCATCAGTTGCAGTGATTGCTTGTATGATCATCATCACTTGCAGTGATTGCTTGTATGATCATCAACACTTGCAGTGATTGCTTGTATGATCATCATCACTTGCAGTGATTGCTTGTATGGGCATCATCACTTGCAGTGTTTGCTTGTATGATCATCATCACTTGCAGTGATTGCTTGTATGGGCATCATCTGTGACTTACAGAATGCCATGAATACTTGTATTATTATCATCACATATGAAACAGGAGAAGGCCTTTTAACATTAACAGAAATGTTAATCCAAGAAGAAATGGATTCATGCATAAGGTAAACAAGGTGATTTCAAATGTCACATTGACTAACCTGGGATTGGCAAATCTAGTGTCCTATTCAGTTCTGTGCTCCTTTTGCTGACGAATCATGTTTGTTCCAAGTACTGTTATGAAGTCCCTGAACACATGATGACTACCGTGTGTAGGATGGCAACCTGGTCATCCATTAGGTCAACAGTTCACACGAGGAGCTATTTCATTGCTTGGACTGCACAAACAGTCATTAACAGGAAGCCCGATTGTTGGCATATGTGTGAATTGATCTACACAAATATCCAAACAAAAGTCACAGAATTCATGTGACATAGATTTGGGCAAATGACAAAAATTTTATTCAGTATTTATGTAACAATAATTGAAGTCAAAATCAATTTGAAATAATGTGAGTTAGGGAATGTTATTCAGCAATATTGCTGAATGCTTGTATGATCATCATCACTTGCAGTGATTGCTTGTATGATCATCATCACTTGCAGTGATTGCTTGTATGATCATCATCACTTGCAGTGATTGCTTGTATGAACATCATCACTTGCAGTGAAGGCTTGTATGATCATCATCACTTGCAGTGAAGGCTTGTATTATCATCATCACTTGCAGTGAATGCTTGTATTATCATCATCACTTGCAGTGATTGCTTGTATGATCATCATCACTTGCAGTGAAGGCTTGTATGATCATCATCACTTGCAGTGAAGGCTTGTATTATCATCATCACTTGCAGTGAAGGCTTGTATTATTATCATCACTTGCAGTGAATGCTTGTATGATCATCATCACTTGTAGTGAATGCTTGTATGATCATCATCACTTGTAGTGAATGCTTGTCAACTCAATTTATTTTATCAAAAACCTCCTGACGCAAACAAGCATTCATTGCAAGTGATGATGATCATACAAGCACTATTACAGCTATATCATGGCGATGCAGATAACTGACTCACGGCCAGGTAAACCAGTGATTGATAGAATGGGCAGCAATCCTTGTCGTCCAGGTGGGATGACACAGAATCAGCCATGTGACACATTATGACAACCTGTTCTCAATTTAGTTGAATCTTACAACAAACATGGGATGCTGTGGACCAGGGTCCTGTTGCTCAAAGCAATCTTAGTGCTAAGACAATCGTAACTCTCGTACTTTAACACAGACTTACGATAATCGTAGCGCTAAGATTGCTTTGTGCAACGGGGGCCCTGTTCTGTGGAACCCCCACAGCTCCAAACATATGGTCTCTAAATTGAATTTTGTAATTGGGTTTTAATGGTCAAGTAGGGGTACCAAGAATATATCCATGAATACTGACTATCAGTCTTCAATGTAATAACATGTCAGATAATATTTGCACAAAGTTTTCTTTTTCATCACCTACTGCTTCCGTTTAGGGGATACAGGTGGCACAGACAGGCTCTGAGGCAAAACCCGCGGCGTGTTAGTCTAGTGGTTAAAGCATTCGCTGGTCACTCTAAAGACATGAGTACAATGTGTGAAGCCCATTTCTGGTGTCCCCTGCTGGCTGTTGCTGGAATATTGCTTAACCCACTCTTAAGATGCCACAATTCACAGTGCAGAGTTAGTTGTGTCCCTTAGGCATGCCAGGAACCTATGAACCTTGGTTTGAATCATGATTTGTCCTGGTTATGTGTCTTGGTTTGTCAGGACCATGCTTATGCTTGTTGGTTTCACCAAAGTGGTAAATGTCTAAAGAAGTTGCTGTCCATAAAAATTCCACATTTAAATGCTGTTATACATGCAAGGCATTTGAGTAATTGTAGACTTGAATAGAACAAGATTTTTCTAATAAGAGAAAAACTCAATTCATTTTATCAAAAACTACCTGACACCAACATCAACAATTTAATCTCTTAATATACAGCTGAAGGAATTGGTCGTTGCAGAAACCTGTATTATTCACTTGAGCTTGTTATTGATTTTTGTTCTCAACAGTGACAATCTGATTAATAGGATAAAGTACACATAGATTAGTGATGGTTAAAGAAGTAACTAGAGTCATTAAAGCATTTATTATTTATATATATCTTGACAAAGGAAGGACTGAAATGCGTCAGTACCCTCCATTATTTGTTTGTCCTTGTAGCAGAGCCATTGTGTTCTGCAGCCTCCTCATGTCTTTACTTTATGCATGATTTACGAAGACCAAAGTATATTTGTTCATGTCTTCCATGATCACTAATTGTAACAAGAAGGATATCCGAGTTGGTGTTCTTTCGGGGTTGCTGTTGCTATTTATTGAAGTTGATCGTAGAAACAGTTGAGTCATGTCTTCAAATTGATTCTTTAAAACATTTTTAGCGTGTTACATGTTGAAAATGACTTGTAACAAAGGAATGGGATAACAAGAAAAACAAGGCAGTTTTTCATGTCATTAACAATAATCCACTGTTAGATCAGTGTAACAAATTCTTTATGGTTAATAGTAGGATATTTTGCTTCAGATAAATTCAAGTAATAAAATTACTTTCAAGTTTTAAATTCTCTGTTCAATTAGATCTAACACTGCTGCTGCATTTTATTACAAACATTGTGTTATAAATTCACTCATGTATCATGTACATATGCAGTGTAACAATTAGGCATTTTTAATGACTATTACAGAGGAAAATTGTCTAACTAACAGAAACATTAATGGCCAATTGTAGTTGTATTAGTGTCTCAAAGTAGCTCTCTCACAGCTGATGGCCTTGTAACAATACAATTGTGCTCTTTAACTTGAAGTAGAAATGTCAACAGTTCACACCTATCTAATTAGTTTGCCTCATGGTTGAAGTTTATGCAAAATGAGAATAACAACTAGCAGTATGTGTTCCATTTGCAACAGAGCATCTAAGGAAATAATGACACCTGGCAGTATTATGTCTCACCTTGCAATAATTTTCTTTTTAGTCGCTAAAAAGACAATTCTATTTTGTGATGATTCAGCAGTTCTCTGAAATGCTCAATGTAGAGATCGAAATGTTTGTTTGAAAGAGGTTTCTAGTCAAGCTGATTGCCTTATAAAGTTTTAAAGCTGGAAGACAAAATTAGCAATCAAATCAAAAATCTCTTTTTTGAATATTCAGAGAAGTGATTCAGCAATAATTTCGAAAGAAAGTCTTGTTCGATAAGAATGATAAAATGAACACACAACATTGACTTCTTGCAAATGGAAGTGCTAAAGCAAATTAGAATTTTCCACAATTGTCAGAGAAATCAATTTCTGCAGTTGCCAATGGTGTCAATGTAGAATTTCTCCTAGCTTGTCACAGCAGTGGGGAGCGATTCAAAGGAATCTAGCCATTAAGTACATGATCTAAAGGTATGCATGCCTTCGTCAGCTGGAACAATTTTCTGTTCCAAGAAGCAAAGCAAGTTCTTTCACATGTAACGGAAACAGAACTGTTTACCTACCTAATCATCAGGCTTAAGTAATCCTTATCTTTTTAAAGTGCGAGCAAGCAAGTCTGACCAAGTCCAGTTGCCTATCAATTTGTTTTCCTTGTGACTGAGATGAGATTGGTCAGCCTAAATCAATACATGCTGGTCACTGCATTGTCTGGCGTCCACCGTCACTCTTACTACATGTCCACTCTTCTGGACAGGCATGTTCTGTCTTAATCACTGGTGCTGGGGCAGTTCTCAATTACTGGACATGCAAGGCCAGTGCTGTATCTCATGCCTCCTGATCTTATTAGATAGGCAGCCATTGCTTCTCAATGAGATTTCATATGGCTGCGTCTTCATTTACAAGTCACAAATAGAGAGAATGGGTAATAAATAGGCTTTTTATTCTGTGGCTTTATTTCAGATGTTGCGGGGAAACCGAATCATTATGTTGATTGGCTTAGTATTGTCATCATTGGGGAAATGTTTGTTTTGAAACTGACTTTGTGTTTTTAAGATGTATAATATAAGGGTAACGTTATTTTTCAGGGCATTATCATTTGCAGAAGCTCGAGGTCTTCCATTAACAGGAAGGAGGGCAGCTGAAAAGACCGAGGGCTTCTGCAAATGATAATGCCCTGAAAAAAGGTGTTACCGTTATTATAGCTAAAATGGATGGAATTTGTTATCAAATAAAAAGAAACAACAATATCGGTTTTGAAACATTTTCTACAATCGACACCATTGTCACTGACCAACTTTTAGAAATATGGAAACGTCATAGAACAAACCAGATGACGTCACTATTGAACATGACTTCACCTATCCCTATCCTATGACGTCTCCTAACAACGGGCGTGATAATGGCCCGTCGTCAAGCAATATGAGGGCTTTAGCAAGTTACAGTGGCCCGCTCATTTTTGATAACATGTGGGCGGTTTCATGATAATTCTATCCATTTTAGCTATAAAATCACATTAAGATGGGGTAGGCAATGGTAAATGAAGGTTTTTACGAGTCCTTGAAAGAAATTGCCTGAGAGCATTCATAAACATAAACTTGAACATGTTCATGCTAAAGCATAGTATAAGTCATTTCAGCTGCATTGGCAAATAACAGCCATTACGGATTAGGAAAATTCAGAAACGATATTACGTTATCAATATTGTTAATCACCAAATATGGTCCCATAAACCACTGGTATATAAAGCAACATCGTTTCCGCAAGTGATAACGAGGACTTTACAGTAAAAGAGTTTAGAGGACTAATGATGACTTCAGGTAACCTGACAAACATGATGCAAAGACTTGCATTTTTATACTGTCAGATCAGTATAGGCCCCCATTAACCCATATCAGAATCAAAGCACCATATCTCAACATACAGTTGACATTATGTCCCTTGGAACAGAAAAACAAACCGATTTGTGTATTGAGAAGCTAATCACCCCAAAATACATCACTGGTTGCGTTCAACTCAGAAGTGCTTATTTTCCAGCCTTTTATTGGGTTTTTGATGTGTGAGAAATTGTTTTCTAATGTTTTGAGAACTTTGGTTGTAATATTCCATCGATTTTAATCGCTTTGGATAATTGTGTTTTTAGAATTTTGGCTATAATTCGAACATAATTCTTCCATTTTACAGGATAGGATAGGATAGTATTTTTATTGTTGTATCCACACAATGAAGAGCTTAAAGTGTTTGAGTACTGGATTTTTGTCTCACTTCTTGATTTTCCTGTCAGCCTTTGTAACATTTGTTTTGTTTTGAAGCGCTTGCTGTCTTTGATATTGAGTTAGGAATAAATGCCTTCCTCCTCTAACGGAATATGCCATGTCTTGAGGAAATCATTTTTTGTTTGAAGAATAGTTTTTTATGTATGTCCTGATCCAAGTAAACAAGATACATGTCACAGGACGGAACAAGAAATCTCTTTTGTGTGTCGGTGTTGTCAGTGTTGAAAGGCCACTCATATGATGAACGGGAATCAGCTGTTTTAACAAGCACTCTAAGCCCTGAATGTGTTTTACAAAGGTGTGGGGTGGATTTGAATAGATGTAGGTGAGATGTTTCTCATCAATATGTTCCAGCTTTTGTGGCTTTGTCTGTTTATCAGTGCATGTTTAGCTTGGATATTATGGAATTTCTGTTGACAAAAGAGAGAATGAGTCTAGTTTAGTCTAGTCTAGTGCCTACCCACCAATCCAAGACGAGTAACATTTTTACAGGATCAACTGGCTATGTACTCCTATGATACTGGTTAAAACCACGTTTGTGTACTCCAAACATTTTCTTGGATTTATTCTGTTTCAATTGGTATTTTCCAATACAACAACTCCACACATGATGAAAACATAACCAGAAAAATGGCGTAAGGAGTTGACATTGTAAAAGCATTGCTTGACCTTCATCCTGTAACATGTTGATGAAGATGATATAATCCTCTACTTGAGGCTGATGTGACATGGCAGTTGCAGTAACAGCAGCTCTAACAAGAGAAGAGAATCAAGAATAATTAATTGTACAAAAACACCCACTTGGTACAAAAATAGAGTAAATATATGGTCAGATTTCGAGTCATGCAGACTGTTTGGGGTGTGGGGGAGGAGGATGGGCTATGCCAACTGTGTCTGAAGTTGTCACTAGTACAACAATTGCAGCCTGTTATCATGCTTTGTTTCACAGATCTGGTTACCATTCTCTGTCAACTAAAGGCGTCAATAGCGGTAATCTGACCGTTGTTGCTGTTAAAAACAGTGAGTTGTGCGATCTTCTGATTAAAACAATATTAAAAGGAATTTGTAATAAAATTTATGAAATAAGTTACAAACATAAGTCCAGATATACAAAGAACACTTTTTATAGCCAAACTGTGTAATTACATGATTAATTTGTTGACATGGTATTTCCGGTGTTACATGCTCAAGGTAATGTCTTTCCATTGGGGGAAAAAAACATCAAAACTCATTATTGCGTGTATAATGCGCACCCCATTCTACACAGCTGTGGTGGTTTTTTTTAAAAAGTGCGCTCTATACTCCATAAAATATGGTAGATTAGGAATCACTTACTTATCAGTGTTTACCTGTGAAGTAATGGTGGACATGTTGAACACCCCTGCATCTGTTCTCCTGTGCTTCACATTTGGTTTGGATTGTTATGTGAAACGTATGTATGGTTCATTTAAAGGCAGAGCAATTCCATTTTTTGTTTACAGATGCAAAATAGAAATAAAATTATTATCCAGCTTGATTTGATGTTAACTTCAAAATGACAGCAATATTCCAGAGAGTGACCTGGAAGTAATCAAGTCTGGGTCAGACAAGCCAGTGATTGATATTATGAGGAACAATCCACGCCGTCGGAGTATGATGACACACAATCAGTCAAGTATCTGACAAGTCGGACCACCCGATCCATAAAGCCACCTCTTTATCATTGGCATCGGTTGTGGGGGACCAATTAAAACTTGGAATCCCATGGCATACCACAAACCAGATGTTATAAAGCATATGTATCTATAGAGTAACTATGTTGATACCTATCTCCAGTTGACGTAATTAGTACCGTGATTGAAACTGAGATGTTGTCTCTGTGTATTTGGCACTTAACTGCAACATTAATGTTCATGATCGATTTGAAAACGAAGTAGGTTTGAGGGATTTAAGGCCTTATATTGTTTGGTTTGGTTTAAGACACCGACCGACAAACATTTTTTTTGCCAACTCTATTTTACAATGAGGTGAAATGGAAAAAACCCAAAAGATATATATATCTACTGTATCATAAGAAGTGCTGAATGATGTGTGTAAAAAACTAAATCAATTATCTGATGGTATTGTTTAGTGATCGTACTTCCAGATTGGTGTGAACGTGTTTTTATTCAATAGTAGCAGTACTAATCTGAAAGTTGGTAGTTTTTCTAATTTGATGTCGACATTTTTTATAACCAACTTATAAAATAAAATTAGAGACCAAAGACAAACTGGTTGGGGGTGACATTTTGCCAAGGTCCGACATACACAATCATCAAAACTCTTTTTTAATTTTTATTCATCCTTTGAACTATTATGATGCACTGTTTTGTGATGTGTTGCCAATGCTCAAACTTTGAAAACATTCTGGTTTCTGTGCACGGTAGTCATTGAGTTAGCTTTGAGGTTAAGAAATAATGAATACATGTTTCAAATATTTACAACTGTAGACATTTGCTAATGGTCAGTGTGTTATCGTCCGTATAGTAACGACTATGTCCCATGACAATTCCAACAGTACTACCAGTGTAATTAGATGATAATTTGTCATGGAAACCCTGAGAATAAAGTTTGAAGTCATTTTAAAGTTGGAGTACAAGGTAAGGATAAGATATATGGATGAACAACATCTTTAGTACTGGAGCGACATTTAGGTGCAGGTTCTAACGCTGTTATCAAGCAAATGAATCAACCAAGTAAGTAAAAGATATATGGATGAACAATTTCTTTATTACAATTAGGAGCAACGTTGCTTGATAACGTTGTTAAAACGTACCCTGAAATGTCATTCCCAATTGCAATGGCGAAGTTATTCATCCATTAATCATATTTTTACTTAATAAAGTTATGTAAAAATAGTTTGCCTTTGGTAATGCATTTAAGATATTTTATGAATGATACCTTCCTGATTTTAGTGTATTTTCATTTTCAAAAGTGTAAATATTTTGAATTAAAACATGCAAGAGACAAAAATAATCAGCATTATCGCAAAGTGATGTCTGGTGCTGGGCATGCATGCTTCCAGCATATCTTTAGTGATAAACACCACAGCTCTGGTCAGGTGGACTTACTCTGATGAAGTTAACCAGCTTCTAATTTTGGTGTGGAGCCGGTGATTAGCTTGCTTTGCCTTGTAACAGAGTGCGTAGCTTTCTTGGACACAACCAGCAGGAATCTTCATGTTCACAAATTTAGGCACTTAGGACCTTTAATTGCATTATTGATTGTTCCATAGGAAGCATGTCTACACCCCATAGGGTTAGGGCAAATCTCCTGGGTCTAGATGCTACCCATTTAGTGTCAGAAATTAAAAACAAACGTCAAACAGCCTTGTCATATCACTAATGTTTAGAAAATTGATTAGATATTAAGTTAACCTCAAGGACCTTGTTCTTCCCTTAATATTTGATGGTGTCCGAGCTGACTAGGTTGGTCTGTTATCTGCTGGGTCTTACTTTGAGACCTAACCTGTACCCAGATACCAAGATCTACATCACTTTGTCCTTCCCATCCAAAACCCACCCACCCACTCACTCACTCACTCAACCACCCATCCACCCACTCACTCACTCACTCACTCACTCACTCACTCACTCACTCACAAACCTATCTCAGTGTTATTAAACAAAACAAGCTCATGGCGATTACATTTCAGAAAAAAAATCAATTTTTTAACTGGGTGTTTTTTTATCTTTATAGAGGCACCTGGTGATTCACTCAGTTGCATCCATTAGGTATCCCTGGACTTGGGATTCAAATCCCAGGTTTGCCACATGTATGATCCTTTGCCTTGTGCTTGTCAGTTATGGGTTTCACTGAAGTTTACAGTGATTAGTATTCCGAAGAGTTGCGGCATTGAGATATTTCCTCAAATATCAGCTGGCACACTGTCAGGATTTTACCGGATGCAAAGTATTGCATCATGTACGCATACAAATTAGGCATGGACGCAAATAATTCACATTGTGAGTCCTATGGGATGCAAAAATGTATGTCAGTTTGAATGATAAAATGTATCAATATTGTACATTCCTGTAACATTTCTATTGTAAGAAATATACCCAATGTGCAGGGTGTCAGTGATTGATTTTCTATCGGCAATAGACCTCCTGAGCAAATGCAACAATTGACATCATTTGAAGTCCTGAAAAACAAGCGAAAGGGTCCTTATGGTGCCAGCCTTGTACTCCAGCATGTCTATCCTTTATCCTTAATGTTCATTGCTCAAAGAGTCCCCAGGACACAAACTTAGATACAACCAGGTAAATCCCTGCCATAATATGACTCAAATAGTGTTCAAATCAGTGTTAACGTGTTTCAACCTTTCCTAATGTTATCTGGGTTTCAGCAGCCTCTTGTGAGAGTCTGTCTAAAGCAAACTCACTGTACCAATCACCACTGAACTCTTCTGAAGTGAGGGCTATGGTGCATGTTCATCACAGCTTGTAAGTGTTTCTAACTAGTCCAAATTGTCAGTGAAGCTATAAATTCAATTTTCCACTATGGCATATTCTGAATAGAACTCAAGATGTGCTACATATATCTGCAGGGGGTTATTATGGATGGCACTCTAACTGTCACTTAGTACTAATAGTATTCCAATGGTGTAGTATAGAGTCTGGAGCTTTGGTCTTTTATAATATATATTGGTAAAATTAAGTTCTTGTTTCTCATGACAAACCTGACCCTAAATTTGTACTGGCACCATTTTTTACCAGCCCTTCTGGGTTCTATGTAAGAGGGGGCACGGGTGGCCCAGTTGTCTAAGGCGCCGCGATTCGCTGTGCAGATTTGCGTCCCTTGTGCACGCCAGAAACCTATGATTGTGGGTTTGAATCCCGGTTCGCCCCGATTATGTTTCTATTTTTGTCAACATTCAACATGCAAGGACATGTTTTTATATTTCTTTTTTGGTAAGTTAGAAAAGAGTCAGAAACAAGTTGAGGCTAATTATAAGAAAAACATAATGGAGAAATCAAGAGAATCAATTGATTCCAGAAGTAGATGCAACATGCCCCAAAACCTGACATTGATTCTTCTTCCAGAATCCACCGATTCGAGTCATTTCACTTCCTTAAACCATGTTATATTTGATATGTAATGTCTCTATAAGTTTGCATAATGACCAATAATTGCATCAGTATTACTTGTTTAAATGCACATTCAGAATGGCCAGTAAATTCCGTAAACCGAATCAACTGCAAAACCAGTATCATAACATCATCATAATGGCTTAAAGCCTCTTTATCGAATATGTCTTCAGCAACCCATTCTTGCCGTAAAAGGCAACTATACTTGTCGTTAGAGGCGACTTACGGAATCGGGTCGTCAGGCTCGCTGACTTGGTTGATGCATGTCATCGTTCCCAATTACGTGGATCGATGATCTGATCATGATATTAATCACTGGATTGTCTGGTCCAGACTCAATTATTTACAGACTGCCATCATATAGCTGGCGTTAAACAACAAACCAAACAACCAAACCAAAATTTGTCAAATTCCAAAGTCATGTTTACCAATGAATTTAGTGATATAAAAAATTCCCAACACTATTTTCTTGGATCTTACCAACTCATCCAAGCTTGTCACTAACAACTGATAGTTGTTTTGAGACTTTTCAAGCACATGATTGTTGTGGCAAGAACTCTTCCATTGTGAAAGAATCTATAAAATGCCAGTATGAGCAAACAGTTACTGAGAATCAAAACGATTCCAGGCAGATTTGTTTACCGAACAAAAGTTAAAAACAAACAACATCAGTGTCAGTATTGATAGATAAAATCAAATGAATAATAAACCAGAACTGGATGTCTGTTGGGAGATTAGACATTGATCCAGGAGCTTTGCTAGAAATACACCAGAAACCT
Organism: Haliotis cracherodii; assembly: GCF_022045235.1. NCBI lineage: Eukaryota > Metazoa > Mollusca > Gastropoda > Lepetellida > Haliotidae > Haliotis > Haliotis cracherodii. The sequence goes on along the minus strand of NW_027266308.1, from coordinate 39,428,353 downwards.
GCCCCAGTCTTCAGCTGGATGAGAGTCACGGCTGTTGTTCGTGTTTGGCTATAAATAACCACCAACCAGGTATAGTTTTAATTTGTGTTTTGCTTTTGATGGTTGATATGATCTATCTGTACTTTAGTACTTATTGTTTTCCAAAAGACGTTTTGCCTTCTTTCAAGAGAAGAAGATTTCTTGGATGTAAAATGTCCATAACTCAACCTGGGAGGATTGCTTATTCAAATATGATAATTATTCATAGGAAAAGTAATACTTTTGGAAGAAATTATTAAGAGAACACATCCTATGGAATATGTTTTATGGGAATGTTATGTATTGGAGGAAATTGGATTTGTGACAGAGATTTTTGTTAGAGAAAATTGAAATACTTTGATTGTTTTGAGATTGATACAATTGTTCAGTTCAATTGTTGACCCATGAAGATCCGGGGTAGAATAGGCCTCCAGCAACCTATGCTTGCCAAAAAGGCGACTATGCTTTTTGTAGGAGGCGACTATCGGGATTGGATGGTCAGGCTCGCTGACTTGGTTGATACATGTCATCATATCCCAATTGCTTGGATTGATGCTCATTGGATTGTCTGGTTCAGACTTGATTATTTTATTACTTGATACATCTCGCCACCCATCTCACCACCCATCTCGCCACCTCATCTCACCACCCATCTCACCACCCATCTCACCACCCATTTTACCACCACATCTCGCCACCACGTCTCGCCACCCATCTCGCCACCACATCTCACCACCCATCTCACCACCCATTTTACCACCACATCTCGCCACCACGTCTCACCACCACATCTCCCTACCACATCTCACCACCACATCTCACCACAACTCACCACCACATCTCGCCACCACATCTCACCACCCATCTCGCCACCACGTCTCACCACCACATCTCACCACCACATCTCGCCACCACATCTCACCACCCATCTCGCCACCACGTCTCACCACCACATCTCACCACCACATCTCACTACCCATCTCACCACCACATCTCCCCACCACGTCTCACCACCACATCTCACAACCACATCTCGCCACCCATCTCACCACCACGTCTCACCACCACATCTCACCACCCATCCCGCCACCACGTCTCACCACCACATCTCACCACCACATCTCACTACCCATCTCACCATCACATCTCCCCACCACGTCTCACCACCACATCTCGCCACCCATCTCACACCACATCTCACCACCACATCTCACTACCCATCTCACCACCACGTCTCACCACCACGTCTCACCACCACATCTCGCCACCACATCTCCCTACCACGTCTCACCACTACATCTCACCACCAATCTCACCACCACATCTCACCACCACATCTCACCACCACGTCTCACCACCACATCTCACAACCACATCTCGCCACCCATCTCACCACCACATCTCACCACCCATCCCGCCACCACGTCTCACCACCACATCTCACCACCACATCTCACTACCCATCTCACCACCACATCTCCCCACCACGTCTCACCACCACATCTCGCCACCCATCTCACCACCACATCTCACCACCACATCTCACTACCCATCTCACCACCACATCTCCCCACCACGTCTCACCACCACATCTCGCCACCCATCTCACCACCACATCTCACCACCACATCTCACTACCCATCTCACCACCACGTCTCACCACCACGTCTCACCACCACATCTCGCCACCACGTCTCACCACCACATCTCCCTACCACGTCTCACCACTACATCTCACCACCAATCTCACCACCACATCTCACCACCACATCTCACCACCACGTCTCACCACCACGTCTCACCACCACATCTCACCACCACGTCTCACCACCACATCTCACCACCACATCTCACCACCCATCTCACCACCAATCTCACCACCACATCTCACCACCACGTCTCAACACCACATCTCACCACCCATCTCACCACCCATCTCACCACCAATCTCACCACCCATCTCGCCACCACATCTCACCACCCCATCTCACCACCACATCTCACCACCCATCTCACCACCACGTCTCACCACCAATCTCACCACCACATCTCAATACCACATCTCAATACCACATCTCACATTACACTACCTTCCAACCCATTGTCAACATGCTTTGTTTTGTTTTTTGTTATTTTTTCTACAAGCATGGGTTGCAGAAGAACGATTTTAATATGTATCCTCATGGGTCTCACCATGCCACTACCCATTTCACCACAACTCTCAACCACGCCACACTTGTCTAAGCACTATCTGAACAAACACTCCATCCCAACAAATGGTGGAATTAAAAATATTATCATCTGAACTGTTATTCAAACATTTTTGCTTGTCACTTACAAAATTCCACACGATTAATTCAAACACATAAGGCATTAAATATTGATGATGAATCTTTTCTCTGACAAAACAGAAGTAACTTGAGCAAATAAAAGAGGATCAGAACAAAAAGGTGTAATTTAGGCAGGAATAACTGATGCACATAACTACTTTGAAATCGTATTTGTCATCATGAACTACTAAAATAGATTGAAATAAGATTCGTTGGGAATGGTTTAGTTTTCATCCCCCAGTGAAATCCTTAAATGGTGAACTAAAGGCATGAGATGAGTAGGATATTTGTGTTTTATGTGGATGTGATTTTGGCAATGGGGACCCCAGCTGGTTCGTGATTGCAAATGGATGGAGCTGAATGAGTCATGCTATCTATCTACGAGACACCCTTCCTCTCCACTGATTATCTTTACTGGTTCAAAATTGCAATTTCGTTGGATGTCAGTTTAATTTACCTTGTGGCCTTTTTTTTCATTTCTATTTAATCTATGATAAAGGATTAATTACTTCTGTGTGCAGCTGATATGAGAAATCGGATGATGTCCAAGTTACTAGCCTGTATTGATATAGATCATATATGGTTATTATGCTCATATCGACTAGATTTACAGTTTGCTCACTATGATTAATGTCGGTAGACTTTGTCCAATCGATTTATTCACAATGGAGAAAGATTCTTTGAAATCAATGACAATTTGATGGAAGAAAGAGAAGGTATGAATCCCAATTTGGTTCAAATGTGGCTGTTGAGGACTAAATGTGGCTTGTTTCGTCAATACCGAAGTCCCATGGTTGAAACATTTTGTGGATTTTATCATACTGCTGCTGTGTGAATGTTAATGAAGAAGTGTAAATATAGCGACAAAACCCTATCCATATCGAATAGAAATCTCTGCATAAAGCAGTCAGTCGATTGTACGATGCCAACTCTTATCATGAGCATGTGTTTATGAAAATAACCAGACATTGTCCATATCTTGTGTGAGAAACACATTAATAGCTTGGAGGAATTTAGATACTGAACTAAAAATCTTTCAAAAGCCCAATATAATGACAGTACGCTTTAAAGCTTCAAAGAAATGCATTGGACTTATTTAAGTACCTCCAGAAAATAACAGATAAAAGCATGATCACAGTTTCTTGTGCTTATATATGGATATTCTCTGTCACTTCTGTTTTTTCTCACAGATCAATATGAATCTCATGATTTGTGGCTAGATCCTGATAGCATGTTTTTTTAATAAACGTAACAGTCGCCGAGTCTGACGTCCCTTTTCTGATGCACCTCCATCATGTTTGCCCAACCCAACATAGACTCCATGGTCAGAGGTAAGACCTCATCAATGAAGTTTATCCTCACTGTGGGAAATGTTTAAGCTCCAGGGGAAGATGACCCCATGTAACAAATACCTCCCTCGTGCCTCTTCCACCAGGATTAATGTTCAGAAAATGAAATTTATTTCTTCCATTTCGATTTTTTTTTTCACCCACTCCTGATATGATTTGCTATCCTGTCTGAAAACTTGTTAAGTATGTGACCACTATCATCTTTTCAGTTTCTAAATGCATATAGACTTCCACCGGTTATGATGTAGATGATCGGGTTGTGGAGTTGTTATTATCCAGCCCAACACATAACATGTAATTGATGGAAGTCGGACACCACAGAGGAACCCATCACCAGGATTGATTTGAATTGTACTTGGGGCTCCGATTCAAAAGCCTTTAACATTTCTGGAACTTTTTATGAACAGTTGTGGTTTCTATGGTGGATGTTTGATAAACTCATCATAGTCCGTTTCATGTTGAATGGGAATATTCAGACACTGAAACAAGGGGCCATTCCAATTATTAAGTGATGGATAGCTGCTGTTGTGCTGTGCTGTTGAAATAGTGCCACTATTTCTGTATGTTATCTTTAATGTGTCCATTTAATTGGGAAATAAATAGAGAATGTTCCTTGACTTTACCTTCGTCTGAAAAGAGGTAACCTCAACTGGAACAATGTCATATCTCAGTTTCTTAAATAAAGAGAGAAATGAAACTATAGATATGTTATCATATGGTACATTGTTTGTTGTTGTTGTTTAACGCCGCACTCAGCAATATTCCAGCTATATGATGGTGAGTCTCGACCAGACAATCCAGTGATTGACATCATGAGCATTGATCCACATAATTGGGATATGATGACATGCATCAACCAAGTCAGTGAGCCTGACCACCTGATCCAGTGAGTCGCCTCTTATAACAAACAGTCGCAAGAATGGGTAGCTGAAGACCAATTTTACCTTGGATCTTCACAGGTCTCATATGGTACATTCAAGGTGTAGCTGTCTAGGACCTGATGGAAAATTCCATCTGTGTCTTGCCTGGAAGTATCTTTTTCTTGAGTATGCAATAAATTATACAAAGAGTTGCAGCTCAACTTTCTGAACTCAGCTACAGACACACATTACACAGCTACATGATGTCATAGTGGGTGATGTTTTATGGATCTATAGAGTATAAAATCCTTATTGATGGGAATATGCTCAACGATATATCTATTTGGCCTCACGTCTACAGCAAATATTGGTCGAATTTTTCATATTGAAATTTCCCAATTCTGTAAAACAGTGTATAATAATGTTACAGTTTTGCAAAAGGGAAATGTATTTAACTGATAACAGGACCAATAAACAGTGATAAAGACAAAGACATTGAATACAATGTTAAGATACTCTGAATTTAAGATACTTCACAGTTCATGTCTAAATATTTGTCTGCCATGGATTCTTTATTAAAATTTAAAGATAACTCCTGATATTTGATTTGCTTTGGCTTAAGGTTAATTGCCTGAACCAATGAATACCAGTTATCAGGAAAGGCTGATGTGATCTGGTTGCTTTTGAGAGAGGTCGGTTTCAGCACCTCTCAGTGAGTGGATGGCCCGAAGTACACTCCTGAAGAGACTGTGTTAGCTGGGTGTAATACTGCAAGACTGCGATCCTTGGAGACCCTTGACGTGGCAAGACAGTGCAGGTCAGCTCCAGTAAGTCAGGCGATAACCTGCAGTCCTGTTCTGATGAGAATGTGTGGGCTGGGTGTAACACTACAGACTTAGACCCTTGGTGGAGACCCTTGACATGGCCACCCAGAGCAGGTCATCACCAGTAAGTCAGTGGACCACACAGGCTAATGCAAACATGACAAATTATCTAGGAGATTGCACACTTAATGGAAGAAAAATATTTGTGAGTGCACTGCCAATATAATCTTGTCAAGGAGCCGTTTGTAATTATCTTTTGACACACTGACCAATGTCCGTTTTTCTTGCTTCGGGCTCTTGGAAGAGAATGGTCAAATTTGCCATTGCTTCTGGCTCGGGTAGGAGAGTGGTTGAACTGTAACTCTTGCTTCTGGCAATAGGAGGAGGAGGAGTCAAAGACTCCTTGCGTAAACTCATCGTCATCATGCTCCAGGCATCACCTTATGAAGCATAGATTTGGTGACCTCAATAAAATGCCATTATGGGTATATATCATTGTAAGTTGATTTTAGCTTTTGGAAGTATTTGGAAATAATGGTTTCTGATTGTAGTATTTAGCTTCCAGATACCTCATCAGAAAAAAGTATCTTGTTTCACATCTTATTTCAGCTTGCAGCAGAGCTGGATTTAGTTTTTTGCAGATTAGTTTGAATATATTTATATGAATATTTATTTGAGACCATCAAATCTTTACATTATGTACCATGCCTTACAGTCATATGTACTGATATACTAAAAACTTGTCTTTTCTTTATCAGAATGCAGCAGTGGTTAAGTTAATTGCTGTTCAACTGCAATATAGAAGTAGGAATAAGCATGGGATTTGCCTTCAATCAGGCCACAACTCTTTGCATGTTTAAAAGACTGTCATTTGCTGGTTTACTGGACTTTCACCCAAGGTTGATGGCTGCTACAGGATTTGACTTGTGACTCCCCAAATCCCTTACAATGAGATGTAACAAATTTATCATTACTCACAAGCCAGAAGGATCTATTTTTAGTCAATTTTCTTGTGTGCCCATTTATCTTAGATCCCACTGCTAGGTCAAGATTCGTGGTTTCATGACAGTACAGTTTTAGGCCAAGAAACAGACTTCCATTGCTGTTCACAAATTGACCCATTGCAGATTTTGGATGGAGTGATGATATTGTAATGTTGACATAGTGCACTAACTGCAGCGTATGAAGAAGTTGGATATACATTTACATGGCTATGATTAATTCAAGTGCACTTCAGTATTCACGTTCATTATCATACCATGTTCACACATTTTGGATGCAAGGAGCTGATTTTAAGAGTACATTGTGGAAAAAAATTATCACATTTTGGATCTAAGAAACTGGTTCTAAGGGTACATTTTGAGTTAAGGTTCACACATTTTAGAAACTGTTTTTAAGAGTTCATTTCAACTCCTTGTTGAATGAGTCCAAATCATAAGGAAATCCCAATTTCTGAGGCTGAATTATGTACCGGATATACTGTCAGCTCATGTCTCCAATCCTACACTCAAATAGACTTAGTGATAAAGTGCATGGACCTTTTGAAAATCAATCTCCTCACCATCTTGCACTTATCTACCCAGCCTTGCTCATTTACTGCAATTAATCTTATCAGCCACAAGAGGACTGGAGATTTGATGAGGCATCCAAAACAAGTGTGATGAAGTTGTCTTGTGCGACATAGTGGATGGCTTTGTCTTGTCTTTATGACCGCTAAGTGAGAGACTTACTGAGGAGCCATTGCCAAGTTATTAGAAGTTGTGCCCAACAGATATTAGAATATATTACAAGGGGACATGATGGCCGAGAACCTGTTGTTGTGAAGAGGTCATCTGGGCCCTCTTGCACAAAGAGATCTCAGGGCTAAGACTGTTTTAAGCCAATGTTAAAATGTAAAAATTATGTTAGTGCTTGGATAGCTCTGTTGACTCTAAGGACTCTCATTATCTACTGGTTTATCTTAACTGATTAATGACAATCTCATTAAAATTAGATCCTTTACTCTGATAGAATACCTCTTGAGGAAACCATAGGAGGTTGTGTCAGGTGAATATTCTAATCAAGCAATCAGTATCAAGGATTCTAGCAAAGCATTCCGACCAGCATGTCATATTTGTGTATCTGGAAAACGAACTAAAATGACAAGTTCTGAATGGAGAAGAATAAAATCGTGCCAGTATGACCTGAAATTGGACATTATCTAATATTAAGCTGACAAGCTTTGATGATACTGAAATATGCAGGGTACCATGGGTAATCAGTGTTCAAACTCACTAAACCAGACAAACAGACTTTCTCACAGCTTAGGAATTATGTAATGATTCACAAAACAAACCCAATGCTATCTTGGGGAGGATGTTGGTGGCCTTACTACAGTGATGACAGCTGATGTGGGTAGTCATTGATATTTATAAAATCAGAGAGCTGAAATTTGAATACTATATTTATATGTTTGATTTCTGAGATTGAAATCTGCTTTTTGTTTTGTGTATCAGAATGATAAATATTAAGTAAAAGTGTCTCCAGAGAGCAGTTTACTATCTCTTTAACTTATTTATTTAAAAAATACAGGTAGTCCATATTTAAAGTCCTTTTTCATATCTTGACAAATCTTATAAAACTTTCCATTTTTTTACCCACATGACAAGAATTGCCTTCCCAACCAATTGATAAACCTTCCTTTATGTAAGTCCCCATACTCTATTATTCCTGCACCATGCTTTCCCCCCTGTCCATTGTCATTTATTTCCCGACTTTGTACATATTTCTCTGAAGCCAAGTAGTCTTGGGTAATCTAGCTGACAGCCATGTGTCTCATCTCTTGCCAAGGTGATATCCATGTGTCTAGCTTCCTGCTAAGCCAATGCACCAATGTCACCAGGCCAGTTGTATACAACTCAATCACAATCCTACTTGCAACTTATCTTCCAAGATGTCCTGGGTAATTCTATCACCTTCTCTGTTGAGACTGAAATATTTTTTCCGCACTCACGTAAACTGGGATTTGTCACACTCCATGGAGTGGTGTAATTACATTGGTGCTGAAATAGTCACATCCCAAGACTGATTAAATTGATGCTCAGTAATCAAATAAACTTACCCATCCATTGTTATTTTTAGTTCAAGTGATACCCTTAATGTGTCAATGTGGTGTCAGAGTGAGTAGGGACGGTTTTACAGCACGGTAACTCTCTCACAGCTGGAGACACAGACAATTGTCTTCATTCATTGCATCCATATAGGGATCTGAACTCTTGACATTCCGTGATGAGCGATCCCAGTACCAACTGTGCCACCTGAAAACCCATCTAAATTGTTCGTCTGTTCAGTGGTGGAAACTCATCAAAGTAACTGTAGTACAGTCTGTGATGAACAAACACAGTACCCACTGTGCTACTTCGTCAACCCCTGAAATTGTTCATATTGATGTCAGAAACTGACTCAATAAAATCACTGTAGCACTTATGATATGTATCCTGGAAATTTGAACCCTGGCATTCTGTGGTGATTGGCCCCAAAAAACAAGGAAAAATATTCTGAATCTATTTTGTCCTTCTAGTCCTTTTCTCAACTGTTGGGTATATTCCTCATGTTCCTTCCAGGCATGGCATCAGCTTCAAATCCTGAGACTTGGAAGCATGTCAGGCTCAGTGACTTGGTTGATGGCATGTCATCATGGTCGGGGCGGTCGGGTAGCCTAGTGGTTAAAGCGTTCGCTCGTCACGCCGGAGACCCAGGTTCAATTCCCGACATGGGTACAATGTGTGAAGCCCATTTCTGGTGTCCCCCGCCATGATATTGCTGTAATATTGCTAAAAGCGGCGTAAAACCATACTCACTCACTTACTCACTCATCATGGTCGATGGCTTGGATGGTTGCTCACAATATCAATCACTGGATTGTCTGGTCCAGACTTGATTAATTACAGGCCACTGTCATATAGCTGGAATATTGTTGGGTGTGGCATTAAACCACAAACAAACTAAACATAATATTTCAGCATAGATTACTGTGGTAGTGTAGTTTGAATAAACATGGTTTCACAGAACATCAAACTGATACATGTATATTGTTTGCAAGATATTGAACATGTTTTGTCAGAATCAGTCATTAACTCTACATATTGTCATGCTATGAATGCATGGTGAGATATATATTTCATTGTTCTCAGTATTGGAGAAATATCATTTCAACATCAAGCAGGAATATCATCTCACTATCAGTTGATGCTAATTAAAAAAAACATTGTAAAGTCTCCAGGTTGTATCATCTGCTATCTTCAGGTCATCACTTTTTTGTAAACATGGAAACAAAAACTAACAGATGTCCCTAGCAATATTGACGCTGTCAATCAAGCTCATGTGACTGGCGGCTATTGATTTCTCCCATGTGTATTTGACTCCCTTTGAGGGCTTATTACCAGCTGAAAGTAACCAGTGTGATCCACTTGTTTGTGAAAACACCACAGCAAGTACCCTCATTTCCGCCAACCACTTTTCTTCATCACTGATGCAGTATTGCTTACAACAAGCAGCTTTATGCCTGGCATGCAGGCTTCCCATAGCCTTGCTGACAACCTGCCACTTTAATTGAGATTATGTTCTCTTGTTTCAAAGGGACCTCAGCTTCGTAGCTTTAATACAATGCGTTTATATTAGCACAGCATATGTCTATTTTCTGTGGATTTGATGCTCGGAAATTTTCTTTGTTGAAGAGAAATATTTGGATTTGTTGTCAGATTTAGATGATATTAACACAGGACTCATGAAACACAAACAATGGGGCTGTTTTTAACATGGAGGTTTGTAGCAAATGGATCTTAATGTACATTCAACCAGATTAAAGAATATTATTATATTTTGTTAAATATGTTTCTCTTTGAATAAAGTGGGAAGGTAGTGTTTAAGGTTGCTTGTTCAGCAATTTTCACACATTTAAGGGCAGGGTACCATTACATACTATAGCAAATGGGAATCAAACTCTGATCTTTGACGATCTTAGCAACCCATGCTTGCAGTAAAAGGCGACTATGCACGACATAAGAAGCGACTGACAGGATCAGGTGGTCAGGCTGGCTGACTTGGTTGATGCATGTCATCTACCAAATTGCCTGGATCAATGTTCATGATATCAATCACTGGATTGTCTGTTCCTGACTCCATTATTTACAGACTGCCGTCATATAGCTGGAATATTGCTGAGTGCATGATAAGTAGATGCTTTAACCGCTGACCAACTCCTCAGACAATTATTTTCGCCAAGTACTGGAATGGTTCTGGTCTTTGTTCCATGAATCATCAGCAATATATTCATTATTATCAATCATGTTTACATTTTGACCCTTTTCATTTAAACCGGTACGTTTTTCTCAAAACAAAAAATTGAAAAGTACTCACTTTAGACTGGTGTCCATGCAAAATAGTTTCAAAGGGCATTAGTTTGGGGAGATTGGCCAACCTCCTTTTCTGTCCCTTGGATCTGACTGTTAAATACTCCTATGCTCAGTGCTATATGGTGTCTTCTCAGCTCACTTCTTCTGATGTGAAGCCATGAGCAACATATGTTAGCTTGCTTGTTTGCCAATCCCTCCACTTTATTGAAATAAATATGTTTATATCATGTGTTAGCATGCATTGTATATGGATTGACCTCTGGTTCAGCTGCTGCCTGTTTACCATTTCCCGGATTGTTCACATGTATGCATGATAGATCATTTAAAATTCTAATTCTAATAAATAATAATTGACATGGTACACTTAATCCTTGGAAACGTTTTACTTGAGCTCCAGCTGGTAAGTCAAGTGTTGCTTAATGAGCGCTGCATTTTCCTAAATGTCAATACTGTCAATCGTGAAATTAAGAGTACTTCTGCTAAAACAATAAATGCCAGTGCCGTAGCCACAGCCGGGGTGTGTGTGTGTGTGTGTGGGTGTGGGTGTGGGTGTGGGTGTGGGTGTGTGTGTGTGGGTGTGGGTGTGGGTGTGGGTGTGTGTGTGTTGGTGTGGGCAGTTGCGACCCCCCCCCCCCCCCCCTGGATTTTTTTATAGAAAACAGTTTTATTTGAATCAAGTTGGGGACAAGTGATACTTGTACACATATTTGCCCCCCCTGTCAAAAAAAGTTAACTACGGCCTTGCATGCGTGCTGGCTTGTGTCGGCCTTTGACGCAGTTGCAAAGAACAAAGACACCCTGTCGCGAGTGTGGCGTCTGTCTGGACTTGCAGGTGTGATCAGTGATGACATAAGTGAGTAGAACTCTTGTCTTCACACCAGCAGTGACAATTCACAGGATGTAATAAGTGTTTGAATGACATTGTTTATATACTTGTTACAAGTGCTGCTAAATAAACAGTGGTGTGGAATACATAGTTGTTTGTTTTCAGCGTGTGTCTAAGTTGGTATTTATGCTATCTAAAAAGTCTTATTGTTGATGTAAATGCAAGTTTTAATCAAGCAGGCAAAGACCACTCACATTTTTTTGCATTTAATTCACGCTCGCGTTAATTTCAAGATTTACAGTATCTTTTTACACTTCTAATTGAATTGTCTTCAATTTATGTCTCCAACCTCAGTTGTGACAAGTGTGAGTTACGTTGTTTGGTTCAGCTCTGATTTGAACAGTATTGTGGCTACAACATGTTGTTAGTCAGAGATCTTTACAACATGCCAGATATGGTGCTGACAGACCAGTGATAATTATTTCTATCTGTTCCTTGGTGCCAGATCCTGACTTAGCTAAGGGATGTAATTCTGCCCACAGAAATGCAGCAGCTTAGAAACTCTCCCACTCATGCTCCCTTTGTGAGGCAAAAACAGCAACGAGATGACCACAACGTTTCAATGAAAGTTTTCACTTTCACAGAGTGGAAGTAACGTTGGACCTATTCGGCCACAGAATATGATCATGATGGATGCAAAAGAGAACTGATCTCCTTATGCAATGATACTCACGTTGGTATTTATTTTCATAAGGATATTGCCACTTCTTCAGATTAAGGTTGGGTGTAAATGGCCATATTCCTGTCTGAAAGGTATGAAGATCCTTTGTGGACTGTCTGGTTAATGAATGGATCAATTACAAAGTTTGAGACAGTCGGAACAGGCAGCTGCAAATCTTATGCATGTTTTGTCTGCAAGTGCAATTAGATCTTTATGTACAGGCTATGACCTATTGAAACAGCAACACTTGGCCAATATTTCCGGTTTTAAATGTCACTGTAGTCACCATTCTCTGGTTTTTGTAATATACTTAAATTATTTCAAAGGACAACAGGGATATATTGATGAATCAGAAAACTCTTGGGAAAACTAATTATCAGGTGTGCCCTTTGCCTGTTTCAGTGTGGGGTGTTTTTCTGTCTGGGGATATGTCAGTGAAGTGCTACTTATGGTCCTAATGAAATAATGTCATTGTTTGTTTTATTCTGCAAGGGGGTAAGGGGGAGATAACTGTGTCTGGACCAACAAAAGTAATGAAATCTGGACCGTTTGATTTGGGTTCTGCATAGTTCTCCTTCTTGACCGCCATTTCCATGGAAAAAAAAGGATCAGCAAAGTTTTTTCGTACAAAAAGTACATGTTATTAGGAAAATACCAAGAATTTAAGTGTCTTTCAAATATATTTCCTTATTGATTTGGTGCTTTGTGTGTCCTTTGGTAGCCTTTCATCGCTAATACTTATTTCAAGAGCTGTATTTCTTTCAAAGAATATAGAGGCCGATATCAAAGAAGTTTTTAATGAGGACATTTAGAAATATATGGTCATGTATCATACATGCATGTTTGCTGAGCTCACTCACTCACTCTCTCAGTCACGATATGGCTGAAATATTGCCGATGTGACTATAAATCTTAACTCACTTAATTAACTCACTCTCTCAGTCACTCTCACTCACTCACTCACTCACTCACTCACTCACTCACTCACTCAATGATTTGTCCACATCCACATTAGCAATGAACTTAATTACCTTTCTTTGCTTCATTGTTATTCATGGATTACCAGTGCATTATGTATTATGATTAGTGTTGTGTAGGATGTTTTTTCCTCTCCAACAACCTAATATAATCAGGGTTTTATGCGAATCACAAATGTGCGTCCAGCACTCACAGATGTTTAGATTGGACATAGAAAAAGAATATACTGCATCTCGGGGGACACAGAATAATATTCATTGTACCTACATCATATCAAGAGCAGTTATGGGTGTCTGTTATTTCACCCATCAATCACTGACCACTGTCCACATGATCTTTGATTAATACCAGGCTCTAAAGTAATTATCTGAATGTACAGTACACTACACCATTTCATTACTTTACAGGACCCTCATATTGCCTGCAGGGACGCTTAAAATTAATTATTGGGGGTCCAGTCCCCCACTGTTGAAAGTCAAGGTAAAACCCTGTATCATGTTTCTGCAACACTCCATTTCATGTATAAATTATGAGGGATGTAGAAAAATGAAACCTGTAACAAATATTTTTATTAATTTTGAACTTACTGTTTTGCTCTGCTGTTTTTTGTAAGAAAGTTGATATAAGCAAAGAGATATGTGACCATGTGTTGACAACCCTCTGATGATGTCCTCTACGTGAACTCGGCAATATTCCATCTATATGACGGTGGTCTGTAAATAATTGAGTCTGGACCAGTTAATCTAGTGATTGACATCATGAGCATCCATCTGCGTTATCTGGATCCACTGACATGCATCCACTAAATCTGCAAGCCTGACCTCCCTATACCATAAGTCTCTAATGACAAGCATGGGCTGTGAGAACAATTCTTCCCCGAATCTTCACAGGGAGCATTGATTTTTGAAGATCGATGCCTGTATTATTTTGAGGAATTGGTTGTCAATTAACTGAGATGTTGTGTTACAGCTAAAAGACAACATTGTTTCATATTTAAGATGGGGATTATAAAATGAGAAGCCTTCCTCCTAGTTTCCTTTAAACTAAGGCTGCAGCTGGCTTCACACTTAAATGTCTCATATCAAAACAGAGGGACAGGTGATCTACGGTCTGTGAAGTAATCAATGCAGCTGCACGTTTCTGTGCAGTGCAGTATACCTTAGTTGTGCTTCTCTGCCAAGTTTGATTCCAACATTTTGCCTGGTAATGACCCTTGATTTATCAGCACCAAACCAATGCTTGTGGGTTTTGTCAGTGGATAATGCCCTGCAACCCTTTGAGATTTCCTCCAACATTTCCTGACATGCTGTGATATGACTGAAATACTGTTCAAAGCAGAATTAAACTCAATTAACTCGGAAGAGGCTATCAATGATGAAAGTAAGATAATGTTACTGGAATCAAAGTTGGGAAACAATCTGTACGATAAACATCACAGAGACCCTCAGTTTGACATTTCTATTTGTTGCAAATACTTTAATTATCAGCACAGATGTCAAGTAAAGAAGATTTCAGTGTTCATTTCTGTGTCCTTTAAACTTACAACAGAGATGAATGGAACCACCATACGAACAGAATCCTGTTTATGACCTCCACTCCTTCTTATAATGTCTATTTATGAAGGCCGCTCCATAGATTAGACATTGGGATAAAAAAAATGTTGAACCTTTCTTTGTGGGTCTTTGTGAATCCTTGCAAATGTCTCCCCTCATTTAGGATATTCTGGTGAGGATGAGTGTTCAGGAAAACCTCATCTAGACAGGTGGGCTGAAAGGACTGGTGACATGGAGGCTGTCCAGGTTATTTTTATCTATTCCTTTGATGGTCTCAGTTGTGGTGGAGTTGACATGGAGGCCAGATGGGGAAGTTATTTTCTACCTCAAAGTCTCTCAAAGGTATTTAGGCTATGGATGCTGCATCACACAAACCTTCTTGCCACCAGACATGAACATTGATTTTTGTTGTGTAATTCTCCTTTTTAGGAGGAGCAATTATCCTCATTGAGATAACTACATATTTTGGGGGGCAAAAGCTCCCATTACACTCTCATGTGTTGAAATATTTCGATCATCAATTTTGGTGGCAGATTTGAGAGTTTTATATTATGGGGTAGATATGTAACTGCAGTGATGGTTCAAGACTAAAGTTGATGGAGCGTGAGATGCTGGTATCATGGCCAGCTACTGCCAGTCTAAGGTCCCATGAGCCGGCCCACGCGATTAAGGTATTGAAAATTGCTGGTTGTGTGAAGGAGTAATTATTGATGGGTTTCATGTGTGTATGATTTTATGCCTCTTTCAGCTATATTCTGGAGAAATTTATGACTCATACAAAATGAGTGAATGAGTTGGATTTGACGACACTTTGAACAAGTTTCAGTCATATCACAGCATGTCAGCTTGATCTTGGAGGTAATGGTTTTGTTTGTTTGTTTGTTTGTTTGTTTGTTTGTTTGTTTGTTTGTTTGTTTGTTTGTTTGTGTTAAATGCTGCACTCAGCAATGTTCCAGCTATATAACGGCAGTGTGTAAATAATCAAGTGTGGACCAGATAATCCAGTGATTGACATCATGAGCATTGTACACAACAAATGCATCAACCAAGCCTGACCACCTGATTCCTTAGTCACCTCTTATGACAAGCATGGGTTGGTGAAAGTCTAACCCAAATCCTCACGTGTTGGGAGATCATGGTGATGCAGGTCTTTTGCAACTTTGGTGAAACTCAAGAGCTGGTGCTAACAAACCAGTGGAAGTTAATCAAGGAGAATCGTAAATGCGAACCAGGAGTCACAGGTTTATAGCACCATGACAAATCACAATAGTTTGAATACGTTAATACAGAAAATAGTTTCTGTGTTGGAAGATGACGGCTGCAGACCCACTGCACCAATGAATGTCATACCTTAACTGCAGAGATTTGCCACATTCACACAGCTAACATCTAGCCGTGTAACTTCATATAGCAGCACTGGCTTTTTACTAGTGATGGACTAACGGGATCGGGTGGTCAGACTCGCTGACTTGGTTGATGCATGTCATCGTATCCCACTTGCGTGGAGCGATGCTCATGACATCAATCACTGGATTGTCTGGTCCAGATTCGATTATTTACAGACCTCCGTCATATAGATGGAATATTGCTGAGTACGGCGTTAAACAACAACAAACAAACAAAATTGTGATAGGTATTGGCCTGAATTTTTGTACTGCAATTTATTGCACTAATGATTCCTGTATTGCGATGCATACCACAATATAATACATACATTCCATCATCTGTAATTTGTTATGAACCTGAACAAAAAAAACAAACCTGCAAGTTTTTGACAACTTTACGTTTTGTTGGATGTTGCTATGGTCACCAACTGTCGGTAATAGTTTCATTGTTTTGACCACAGGAAAAAATAGCTAATTTCTTAATTTCCACTTGAGTTGACACTTGTGTCAAATCTTCCAACAAGATCATATGCATGATTTTGAAAAACGCAATATACCAGTTTTTTCCAAATGTATTGTGCTACTTATTCATTGGTATTTAATATCGTGGTATACCAATGTACCAGTAATATCGCTCACCTCTATTTGTCACAATACACATTGTCCTTATTGACTTGTATCAATACGATCTTTCTGAAACAGAGGTTTATTAATATATTCATATGTCCGGTTAAACTAGATATCAGTAGGGAATATGGTGTTGTCAGAAACAACTGAACTAGCAATAAGTTTTGAATGCACCCCATAAAATCAGTAGAAAACTTAAAGGGGCACTGATCTAACGCAATTCCCCGGGACTGGTTGTTGCCTTTGTTATTGTTTTTTCCCAGTGAGTACCCGGATGTATAGCAGAAATCTAGACTAGTTCGCAACCTCTGCTGCGCCTTTCGTAAGCGCATTAGTCACGTTTATGGATACCGGTAGTAATAAGGGCGTATGGTCACATTGATCAACAAAATGAAATACAGTTTTCGAGATAATAAGGAAATGTAGGTATCTTTGGGGGTAGCATCGGTAATGGTGACAGAGTTTTGATAAGTCACTTGCTTGGTAATTTTGCGATTTTCGTTTACACTATTTTTACTTGCAACACGAAGTAAATATTTCACATAAGCATTGCTTTTTTATAGTGTTTTTTTTTTTACTGTCAAAATGTGTAACATATTTATTAAACGTCTAAATATTTTACAAAGTGACTGAAAAACATTTCGTTGAAAAGTACATGTCTATGTTGTTTGGCTTCTAATCCTACATAATAATCTGTTGTGATGTTTGTAGGCCCTTTTATTCGTCTTAATCAATCTGGATAGATTTCTTAGTCAAAATGGCTGAAATATTTACACATTTTATAAATTGCCTGAGAGAATCACATTTTACAAATTGACGGTAATATATACACGCTTACAAAGGAAAAGACCGGAGAAAACAACGTCTATCGCGCATTGAAGAATTTCCCAACCAAGACATAGAGAAACAAGAACGAATCGGTTCAAATGAAGGAAAGCAAAATGCAAATACCATAATTACAACCCACCAAATTTATGTGTATAAATTTTAGGCAGCTTCCTTGTTCGAGGAATGTATCCGTGAATATCCACACAAAGGAACAATATCCCACTCGTCTGCAGCTGTACAGAGAAACTTATTCGATGTCACGTGTCTCTGTAACAATCAATATATTTTAAAAAATATATATCGTTTCGGGATATTATAACCGTGTTCGTTTCTCAACTGATCACTTGGATTGTTTCAGGTGTTTCTCATAGGTGTCAAGTCTTCAAGGGTCGGCTGAGAAAGCCCACGTGACAACTATTTTCATAACGTCCACGGTTCCATTGAGTGACAGATAACACTGATCAATCAATCAACGTATTATCAGTTATCCCTTTGAACAAAGTATGTTGTTTTAACATCGGCACTTCACGCCATGATATGAGTGTATTCCCTTTGTTTTAGTAAACCTAGACATGTAAACACTCACTTTTGACATATCCACTATGCAAGATAACAGTGATTAATCAATCAACGTATTTTCTGTTAATCCTTTGATGACCAGGAACGATCCGTTGATATACAAAAAAAGTAAATGAACTGATCATTCATCTCTTGCTTGGCTGCCACGTGCATATTACATAACACACATTTCACCTCACTTCCAACCTGGATTTAGATTGAATAATTACCCCAGACACAATAAATGCCAAATGGGAACCTTTGTCAGGTAATCTAAGTGGTGCTACCACTAATTGTACCTGTAAAAAATTCATTAACTGAGCATCAAGTGAATGACGACAAATACACAAGTGTAGGGTTAGACGAGAAAACGTGGATGACAACAAGGGAGTAGTAATCGTATTATCGACGCAATCCAAAACCCGAAAATTCTTTCACTGCATGGATACTTTTTTTAGTATTAAACTATAACCATCTGGGGTATTTCCAAATGACGACATCCGATGAGCTCCGCCGTTCTTTTTGTCTCTTTGTTTAGGCCGAAGAAATTAATTAACATGCGCCCTTTGTCGAAATCTTTATAGATCACAGTTAACCAATCAGTGTTGATGCAAATATGCGTAAAACAAATATTGCCTCCAGCCTCCAAGTTCATTTAGCTGTCCTTGCAGACGGTAGCCCAGTCTCTGGTCACGCTCAGTTTCGTTGCGTATCATCCGGGTACTCACGGGGAAAAAAACAATAACAAAGGCAGCAACCAGTCCGGGGAATTGCGTTAGATCAGTGCCCCTTTAAACTTAAACAATCTTAGACTTACACTGAATTGATCAAACATTCTTGGTGAATTGGAAGAATGTCTTTAAAAGACATATCACCGTGCTAGTATTTAAAAAATATAGAGCTGCAGAGCATTGTAAAAAATCGCAATGCAATTTTAACTGGTAATACTGATCACCTGATCATATTCCTTCCTCACGGAACTGGCCAATATGATGAAGTTTCAAACTACAGCTAATTGCTACATGCTTAGACACACATTCTACCATGAATTATAAATATACTTGATGCTCATATGTTCAGTCCAAGGTTTCAAATTCACAATTACCACCTCTGATAGCAATGTCTGATTTGACGACTACATCATTGCTGAAACAAATTAATATTTATAGAAAAGTATGTCTTTCTTATTCAAAGTCGATAGATCCCATCAAATAATGTTATTAACAAATAAAGTTATCTTCACAGTTGGTTTCAAGTTCAATTTTGTGCCCTCAAATCTAGAGATAGGTTGAAAACACTGACACCATGTCTGTCTCCTAATAATACCTCACACTCAGTCAATGAGATTGAGAAAACATTGGCCTTTCCTGACGTTAAGAGCAGTGAATAGTCTATCAATAGTTAATTATCCCAAATATATCATTGGGTTTGGGACAATCGTATCTTTATGAAGTGAAATAATATTCTTTACTACCGAATGTTATATTCTTACGACAGACTGTTGACATTTAGGTATGATGAAATAATGTCTAAACAAGAAGAGAGACTACCTGTTTGGTTATGCATAATTGCCAATGTTAATAACCTTTGATTTGATAATTCACTTTTATAACACCTTTTGTTATTGTTCGTCTTACGGTTGGGTTCAGTTTGTGTGACATGTCATGGATTAATTCAATACTTGTCAGGGACATGTCATGGATTAATTCAATACTTTTCAGAGATATGTCATGGATTAATTCAATACTTGTCAGGGACATGTCATGGATTAATTCAATACTTTTCAAAGACATGTCATGGATTAATTCAATACTTTTCAGGGACATGTCATGGATTAATTCAATACTTGTCAAAGACATGTCATGGATTAATTCAATACTTTTCAGGGACATGTCATGGATTTATTCAATACTTTTCAGGGACATGTCATGGATTAATTCAATACTATTCAGGGACATGTCATGGATTAATTCAATACTATTCAGGGATATGTCATGGATTAATTCAATACTTGTTACTTCAGTACTTATCAGGGAAATGCCGTGGAATAATTCAATACTAACATGGATTTTTCTCCACCAATAAAGAAGGTTACTGATATAGTTCAGCTAAAATACACTTTGTGCAGTCTAGCAGGCAAATTTTCATCAGTTCCTCTGAACTAGAAAATATTTATTTATGTTGACAGTCAATTTTATCCCATGCTCTTGTTTTATAGCTTGTGAAAAGAATCACCTGAAGCTGTCGTGGTAGTGACACATCTATAACTTGATTTCCTTCCCTTTGTACAAGCGGGAGACGAGTTTCCGTGTATGTACCTTACGGCTACTCCGACTCTCTGCGACTCATTCAGGTCTTTTTAGAAGAAATTGCGACCGATGATTACCATGTTACTTGGCTCTGGCTCATTCTGAGGCATAATCGATTCTGATATCCCGTGTCAGTTCAGTTACTTTTTCCAACATGGTGTTAAGAACATTTCTATCCCACAATCATGACTACCATCCTGTTCGTTAGGCTTGCAGGAAAATTGATCATGTAGTTTTTGTGGAACAGTTTAGTGAGTAGTTTATACATTAAGCAAATTTAGTGCACCTTTTCAAACATGCTGGGGTCCCCATCTCTTTGGATTTCATGAGCCTATTGTTATAGCCAAGTTTTATTTTTCAACCCATTCATCATTCTTTTCACAGAGTAATGTTAATTTGAATCCACAAATAGTCTCAAGAAATGTAAATCAATTGGATTTGATCTTTTTCTTAATGTGATATTCTCCCTTCCTGAATTAATTTGATGTGGTGAATTTTGAATATTATTTTTCAAGATGGTAATCTTTATTTGATTGTGAACAAGCAGATGAGGATTTCCTTATCTTTATTCTGAATTATGTGTGAAGTAGCAGTATTGTAAGGAGAAAGATGGAACACTAAATTCCTTTTTAATAACATTAAGTGAGCCGGCAGTGAACTTTAAACACTATTAGTGGAGGCTTTGTTTGTTGCACAATTTTGATTTATTGTAAACTTGTTACAGAAGGGGCTTTCTGCTTCTTCAGATGAGATTTTTGTATCTGCCAAAGTTGTTGGATTTGGTTGTGAGAAGTAGAGATTGGATTTGAAAGTTTCCATGGCTTAATATTTGTAAAGGAGGTATTTGTTGCCATGTGCTATCAGGATGGTTTCTTCTACTATCTTGTACATGTTCAAGTGGTTGTTGGTAATATTTTGAGAACCATCTTATATCTCTTTGATACACATGCATTGAGAGTACATGGAAATAGAAAACTTGGCAAGAAGTAGCTTCTGAAATGATTCAAAGTAGAAGTAAGTTATTCCCATTAAAGTTTCATGTCTCCACTATATGTAGAATTATGATTTGGGGTGTTACATTTCAAAGGTTGTTTATATTGAATATTTGCACTGATTCTATTTAGGATAAGTACATTGTGATTTTTCTCAAAATGACATAGTGTCATTGTCACAGAAATAGTCTATTATCTTTCCATATCCTTTTTATTTCAATACATTGTTTACTCCAAAACCATTTTTTTTTTAAATTTACACATTATTGGTAAGGGTATGGACAAAGGGCTGTTACCAACTGATTACAATTTACTAAAATCGGGGAAATTGTTTAGTTCTACATTTGGATATCAAACAGTATCTTCATGTATATCTTTGACAAACATGAAGGGCTTTTTGCAGAGTTCCAAAGTTCTCTGTCAACACTCAGGCATCATATATTATACACACACACACAGTGTGCAAGCAGGGCTGGATACATGACCATAAGCCAGAAGCAGTTAGATTGGAACCAAGATTCAGTTTAATGTCGCCAGATCTTGTAAAGTAGCCACTGGAGGTATTGACAGACTAATTGTGTTGAGCGCCTAAAGGTAGTGTTGTATTCCTCATTTTACGACTTGTGTGAGGTTGATATTGTTTGAAGTATTTTAATATTGGCGAAACTGAACTTCATCGTCACAATTTTCGACATATCTGCTTAATTAGACAAGTATTTGAGTTTCAGAAGACATTGTTTTTTCTGTTAAGAGATGTCTTTCACAGACACTTCTGTCAGTTTGTAGACATCTGGCATATAGGACTGGATGAGGTATTTGCATTTGGAGTAGTTTTGATCTGTTCAATTGATTAATATAACAGTGTCTATGATATTTTTTGAAATGAAGTTTTTACTTACAGTTAGTTGTAAATAGCAAATCATCTACTAGTTCACGGTTTTCCACAAAAACGTAACTTGCATTATCAAGTTCCCATAGTTGGCAAATAAGTTTATGTGATTTCTTTTTCCACAAGTGACTTAACTGAAAACAGCTTTTGACAATGTACTTACCTGTGAGTGAATGGTAGATATTTGTTCCTGATGACTATGTCCTAGAATATTGAAGAAAGTAACTTCAAATCAGCTAGTATCAAAAAGCATGTGTAGTAACAAGACCTTGTTTCCAATAATACAACACTGACTTGAAGTGTGCTATTGTTCCCTCCATCACACCATACCTCCTCATGCTCTTCTTAACACATATTGATTCACATGCTGACCAACCCAGTTTCCTGCAATTGACTCTTCCGCCAGTCACATTCAGACCATCCTATTCCATACAGAGGGTTGGAAGGTCAGTCTTGTTCAAACTCTCCCTGGTCATAGCAGTAGGCTGACCAATGCCAGGAGAGCGAGGAGAATTCACTGTCACCCAAAGGGGAGAAGAATTCTCCGATGGTGTTCTAGTGGGTGGAAAACAAGCCTGGCTTATCTGATTGGTCAGTGGATTGGCTCTGATTTATAGATATGGTTTCATCTGCCAATGAGACGGCAATACAAATAAGCGGAGCAGGTGCCCAACCACCACCTGACCCCAACGACTCATTTGGGACTGACAGTGTGAAGGAATCATGTGTATACTATAAGATTTGCAAATTGGGAGAGATGGCATTGATCCTAAATTCTTATCCATCCCTCTGCCTTCGTGTCTCGTTGTAACAGCATTGTCACTGGTCCTGGAACTAATGCTTTATAGATTATTTCAAGATATTGGCAAACATGGTGACAATTGACATGCTGAGGTATGTCTGGTATTTGGAGTAACTTTGTTGTTAGCTCTTTCAAATTTCATCATAGTTAGAGGGCTACATGAATATTTGATTGATCTCTCTTTCCATTTTTCATCATTATAATTATGAATATATCAGCTGACTGAAAATAGGAGTATATCTGCTGTTCTGGAAATATGGGTATATCTGCTGACTGAAAATAGGGGTATATCTGCTGTACTGGAAATATGAATATATCAGCTGACTGAAAATAGGGGTATATCTGCTGTTCTGGAAATATGGGTATATCTGCTGACTGAAAATAGGGGTATATCTGCTGTTCTGGAAATGTGTAAAAAATGTTTTTCAAATTTATGAGCTGATCAGTTTTAGTTTTAACATCCTGTGTTTTTAATGTTAAATTATTGTTTAAGAAATTAGGGTTTGGGGATCATGTAAATATATTTTGGCCCAAGACATTCAATGTTTTTTGATTTTTTAACTATTGGCTGATTATTATCCTTGGTCGTTCAGCACCGTTGTGTCAGGTGTATGTAAGACTGGAAAACAATAAGTGACACACGCTGTTGAAGTTTCCTCTTTGCTAAAAACTATGGCTTTTTTTCTCAATGCAGTCACAGCACTTTGATAGAACTACCATGCCTTAACATACATTCACTGTCATTATAATGCCAAGATTGCTTGAGGAACTAGGCCTGGATTGCAGTAAAATGGTCGATTGAACAACCTATGTCACTCATGGTTTTACAGACCTAAATAAAACTGACATGCTAGGAAATTCCCGTAATGTTACAATCAACATTAAAAATCCATGTCCAACTACGGATTGTTTCCTATCTTATGCACTGGCAACAGATGGTGGAGAAAATTTGGTTATTGATTATGGAAAGCAAGTCCATTAGAAGGGACACCATGTGTTTACAAACATCAGTTATAAACAGTACTCATTATGATCAGATTAAGTCATATGTTGAGTTGAAACTAAAGCCCATCATATGATAGTTTGAGGCATATGATCTGTGTAATTAGCAACCTGACCTTGACCTAGGTCATATCAATTTCTACATGTGTAAATGATATGTTTGGCAGACTGCACCACACAACAATAAACAATCTCCATCTGTTACAGCTACCTGGAAATAGTTGAGTTTTGGCCGAGCAAACCAGTGGTTGATATCCTGAGTAACATCCTCCCAACACACACACAATGTTGATAAACCCACCAGCCTGACAAGCCCAGACCTCATTAATCACCTCTTGTCACAAGCAATAGAGTGCATATTAAAACAACATTAGAGTTGGTTGAAGTTTGCATGGCGTAAAACCATACTCACTCACTCATTGTCTTATGAAAAACCACAAGTCCAAAAGAGCTGAAATTATAGTTCAGTACTTCAATGGGAATTTTTAGAAAATATACACAATCAAGTCAACTCTTGAAAAAATGAAAATACAATCTGGGGTTGTTTTTTTTAGCTGAAGCTTTGTGTAGATGATGATGATGATGATTTGTTTGAAGTAATAAGCATCATAATAAACAGCATCATCTTAGATGCAATTGAACATATTGTCATCACAAAGAGAATTTTTTTGTAATAATGGCTCATGAGAAATACTTTGAAGTTGACATTGACAGTATTGTTTTGGATCAAACTCTGCCTGAGAACAAGGTTAATTGGCTTCACAAACACTCCATGTTTGAAACTTTGAGGCTTCAGGAAACTGGAGACTGTTGGCTCACATTGACAAGAGTACAGAGAATCGATAGAACCGAGTTCACCTGTATAATATGTGTAAAGATCCTGATCTATTTTAAATGACTGATAAGGAAGCAGTTGGGATGGTGCTGAAATATTCATGGTGTGTTTGGCACAGGTGAAACGGATCTGTATGGTTATTATTGTGTTATTTGTCAGTGCTATTATTGTGTTATTTGTTAGTTCTATTATTGTGTTATTTGTTAGTTCTATTATTGTTTTACATTTTGATGCAGTTATTGGATCACAAAAGTTTCATCATCAGAATATTATGGAAATATGTAACTTGCCATAAACATTTAATTAGTCTCCACTGTTTACAATAGTCTCTGTCATGCTGTATCATGTATATGTGGATCAGTATCCATGGCCTACAAACTCTGATGAATCGATGAATAGGTTGGTTGGTTTGTTGTTTAACGCTGCACTCAGCAATCTTCCAGCTATATGACGGCGGTCTGTAAATAATCGAGTCTGGACCAGACAATCCAGTGATTGATATCATGAGCATCGATCCACGCAATTGGGATCGATGACATGTATCAACCAAGTCAGTGAGCCTGACCACCCGATCCTGTTAGTCGCCTTTTACGACAAGCACAGTCACCTTTTACGGCGAGCATGGGTTGCTGAAGACCTATTCTACCCCGGAATCTTCACGGGTCTCCATGAATAGGAACCAACTTGGATCAACCATGGGTTAAAAGATAACTATGTGTTTGTGCATACGAGGCTATTTGCATACTTGCACCTGGAAAACTATAAGTTCCAGGCAATTGTTAAAACATGTTTCTCAGGGCAATAAACACCCAGTGTGAGATCATTTAGCAATCTGTTTGTGTCTAAAGAAATGTAGAAGTATATTTTCATTTGTGGAAGGTGAAACATATGGGTATGATAGATGTAAAGCTGTATATTTATATAGGTGCCATTGGTCTGCATTAAGTAGCCATTTAGACCAAGCGTCAGAAGTACAGACCCAATGTCCACTGACCTTCATCTCGATTCTCAGGGGGACGCCTTGTTTTCCAAGGAAGTCACACATTTGCATTGAGATAGGGTTGTTTTTTCAGATGCGGAAGACGTGCTGAACTTAATGTGAAGTAAATTGATACCGTTATAGTCCACGACAAGATAGTGTTTACATGGAGATAGTAATTTCGGTAAATAAGAACTCGATATTCATGCCTTGTTGTGCTCCCTGCAGACATTGTTGTTGCTTCAGTGGGAACAGGGAGGTTCATTTGCTTTTCTACGGACCAGAAATGAATCAGTTATTCCCTTGAGTTATTACTTCCCAGACACCAATGTG
Source organism: Haliotis cracherodii (assembly GCF_022045235.1). NCBI lineage: Eukaryota > Metazoa > Mollusca > Gastropoda > Lepetellida > Haliotidae > Haliotis > Haliotis cracherodii. The sequence continues at coordinate 39,401,962 of NW_027266308.1, read as the reverse complement.
TTTTCAGTGTTGTGTCACTTTCATTGAGTGAGTGAGTTAGTGAGTGAATGAATTGGGTTTAACGCCACTTTTAACAGTATTCCAGTTAAATCGCGGCATGTCAGCTTAATGTGGGAGGAAAGCCCGAAGTGATGCAGGTCTCAGATGTTTACCACTTCTGTGAAACCCACGAGCAGGGTATGGTACTGACAAACCTATAGAAACATTATCCGGGCGAACCTGGATTCGAACCCACAATCATAGGTTTCTGGCGTGCCCAAGGGACGCAACTCTGCAGTGCGAATCGTGGTGCCTTAGACTACAGGGGCACCTGTGCCCCGTCACTTTCACTGAGATTCAGTTTGTAATTTTGCATTGTCTTTTTGACTTAAGTAATTTTGCAAGGCTAAGACAAACAGATTTTTATAAAGTCTGAAAGGCACCAATAACCATGAATCCAAATGTATATATAATCAATACAGTTTCAATGGCATTTTGTTTGACAACATCAAGAGATAAAATGTGTAACATGTCATCATTGATGATTTGGGATTTTTATTTTGGACGTTACTGAATATGAGGGTAGTGCATGTGCCCAGTGCAGAACTTCAAAATCATTGAATATTTCTTGATGAAACTTGCTATACAGATCAGTCTAGTGGTGAACTAGTGCCTTTTGATAATTTGTGGGTTTTTTTGAAAACTGAACAGCATTATTTTATTCTTCACTGAACTGACTTTTGTATATAGAGTCTGTGAGTCTACTTGCCCGGTCTTATCATTATTTTCAGTAGATATTAGTCTCAGCATATGGACTAGCATAAGCTCATCTTATAAGACCAGGAGACCTTTTACAAAACTCGGGCTCTATCCAGTTGCGGTCACAGACTGTGTCCATGTCGTTTTGCAGATCACAATCACGTACTATATGTTGTGGCTCCTATGAACTTGTTTTTGAATTTCAGTGACCCATTCATGTCATTTTCATCCCTTTTTGCAAATTTATGCCCAATGGAGTCTGTTTGGGCAAATAATCAAGACTGATTATACTCTTGTTGATGTTTTATTTATATAATTAAAAGCAATTATCATGAATTTGGAAAGTTGCATATTCATATAATAATTCCGTGGACTATAAGTTTTTGGGGGGTGTATCACAGATAAGGAGAAAAATCAAATTTATGACAATCATGTTTTAAATGTGTCAGAAATGACAAAATGACTCTTATTAGCTGTTGAATTCAGATGTGCAGATTCAGTTCATTTTCAGATCATGCTAATCTTATTCATTGATTTCTCAGAAGCAATTTACTATCATATGAAGGGGATCGATTAGTTTTGAAAGAGCTGCCACTCATAGTTAGAACTTTTGAGAAGGTTGTGTCAGAATTTTAATTTTGAATTTGGAAAAAGCAGAATGTTAAATACTCTGCATCAGGTGGTTGCGTCAACTTTAACATTTCTCAACATTTTCCAGAATTGTCCCAAACAACAAGGTACACATGCAATCCAATGTCCCTTCTAGCATATCTATGTCAAGAACCAATATGGTGGACTTATCGAGACCATATAATGTTGGGCATCCCCCCACATACACTCCACTAGTCTATCACCTGTTCACAGATGCCTCTGACTCTGTTTGTGAGCCCTCGTGGACGACCTCCAGATCCACGGCTCATGGACTTTGACAGACCAGAACCTTCACATCAATTGCCAGGAGATGAAAGCATTTTTTTTCGCCCTTCAATCTTCTCCTTGACTCATCAGTTCTAGTGGCCACTGACAACACCTCAGTGGTGGTATATGTCCAGAAACAAGGGGGAACCAAGTCCCCTTCGCGGGTGATGGGAACTACTAAGGTTTTTGCCTTGGCATATTCGTTCAACTGCCAGATGGAAGCTTGACATCTTCCCTAGCAGACTGTCTGTTCTGAAAGGGCATGATCCTGTCTACAGAATGGACTCTCCATCGGGACGTATTCAAATGGTTTCAAGTCAATGTGGGACACTCAACATCTAGACCTATTTGCTACATGTCTCTATCATCAGCTTTCCACTAATGTCAGTCCAGTACCAGATCCATTGGCATGCTCTATTGATGAACTGGACAGGTCTCTTCACCTATGCAATCCGTCCTTGGTCTCTTCTTGACAAGACTTCTACCCAGAGATCAACCATGGTTGGACGTACTGTACAACAATCTCAACTGCCTGGAATTGTCTCTCAGAAAATGCAAGCCTCTGGATTTTCTAAGTCTGCCTCCTGAGCTGTTGCTCGTTCTTGGAGGCCCTTTTTTACGACAATAGATGGGACAAATTTGTCCAGTCGAGAAGCGAAGACCATCATGTTTAGATGAAAACCAACGTAACTTCCCAATGATTTCCTCTTACATCTCGGACAAGATAATAAGTTCTGCCATGGGACAATTGAAGGTTACAGATCTGCCCTTCACTCATCTCTTCAAAATGACAAACTTTCATTCAGCAATCATTCCATGTGATCTTTTCTTATGGGGGATGTTCGCAGTCGAAAATATCCTAAATGGAATTTATCAGTGGTTCTTTCTGTTCTTCTAAGAGAACTAATGCTACACTGCTGCACAAGGTGGAGAAAGCCACCTTCCTTTTAACTATGGCGACTGCTGCAAGTGTTTCAGAACTACACGCTCTAGATTATTAAAACTTTACCTGTTAGAAGGATTGGAAATCCATCACCTTACATGCTATCCCTGATTTTGTGGCCAAGAGTCTTCAGCTATGGGACCATTAGGACACACACACAATATCATCCCTGCTCTAGGTCCTATAACAGACCATCCAGACTGATAACTATGCCCTATCCACACTCTTTAATTCTGCTTGGTGGCTACCTGCAGTGGAGCCGTAGGAAGAGACTTTCTTGCAAAACCCATTCTGATTGTGACATCACTATTGCAGGCTGGCTTAAGTCAACTATAGCTGCAAGCTAACGCCAAGCACAAGTTACTCCTCCTTTCCTGGGTTCTTGATCGGCGTATGCGATAAGTGCTCTGGCTGCCAGTTTAATGTCTTGGACTTCTGTTTACGTTGGACAGGTCATTGCAGGATGCCAATTGGGTTCCCATAATACCTTCACCAGGGCTTGAAAATTTCCTTCAACCCAACTTGTCCTACAGGGCAAGTAGATATTATTTTCTACTCATCCTGCAATATTTTCAATTTTCCTATTCAATTCTATGTAGTTTTATGTTCTCAGTTAATATTACCATTTTCTGTTGTTAACCTTTGAGTTGATATTTCCAACACACATTACGAAATAATTCACTGTCAATGCCATCTACATTCATCTCTGCCCATTCAAAGTCATTCAGCCATGAACATTTCGGTGTTTTTTACAGTCATAGTCATACTTGGTTTTTTAAAATAGGTTCATTCCTTGGCCTCTTGGGTAATCCAATCATGTTTTTCTCGTCTACCTCACCATTCCCAATAAAAACAGCCATTACCCTTACAAAACCATTCACTTCCACTTTGACATTTGAGAATCAGTAACAAGTTGCTTACAACAAGAACAAAAATGCATGTCTTTTTAAAAATAGCTTCGAGAACTGCTGTTCAAACTCCCTTTTTGTTTATTTCTTCAACAGACAGTTGCCAAGTATGCCCTCTATTCATGATAGATGTGATGTAGTTCATTATTATTACTACGAATGTAAGATGAATAAAACATATTTTAGGTTCGAAATTATCCTGCATATTTTATTGATAATGACTAGAGATGAATTGATATGGTTAAAGTATAGGTACTCGCCAGGTAGGTGTTTCTTCATTTCTATCTAGCCCTGCACATACTGCATACTCATCACTACCAGCTGACAAGTGGATTTTTCGAGCCCTTAAGGGGATCTTTTCATGAGGCCACACAAGCTATAATGAAGGCGTAGTTTTTTTCTCATTTCTACAGAAAAAATTATGTGTGTGGGAGGGGGGATTTTACCAGCAGCTACTGAAGGTGAGGACGCCTTTATTCACTAGCTCTGGAAGAAGGCGTGTCATATGCCTACATGTGCCACAGAGTGGACTTGAAAGGATGTCACGACCCGATGTTATGGCATAAATGACGTAAACAGTGCTGGAAGTGACGTCTTTTCTGTTGACGGGAGTAATGTCTGTCATAATGATGTCATAGAGACAGGAAGTGACGTCATGACTTTTCGGAGACCGAGTATGACATCTAGAAGGAAATGACGTCATGTAGACCAGAACCTAAATTGACCAGATAATGCTACCTTAGAAGGTACTGGAGACAATCACGAACAAGAATATCGGCAGTATAATGATAGTTCAAGAGAAGGTATCATGTACAGTGTTCCCGCTGGCTTTTGAAACTGTCAGTCTTTGTGGACTGGTAACTCTAAAAATTACCAGTCCCCTCTAATTTTTGCCAGTCCCAACTTTCAACAATCAAAAAACATATGAAAATTATTTGGTTTTAATTCTGTCAACTTCATGTTCAGTGCAAAGATGCCATCTCTGAAGTAACTTAGTTAGCTCTTTTCATCATTCACACAAACTCAGTCACAATTTTCTCTTTAATTTTTAATATTTTCAGACAAAGTCGCTACAACTGGATATTTAACCTAGAAATAAACAAGGGGAAACCCTGATGGTAACAGACAAGCTGACTTTGTTCGAAAAATGTACTTATATCTGAATATATGAATATCACCGATTTTTTTGTTCACAACAAAGATCTATAAGTACTTTATTTGCCAGTCCACAGGGACTGGCAGTCACATGAATTATCGGTCCAAGCCTAACTTTACCGGTAAAAAACAGGGTAGTAACCGGTAAACGGGAACACTGATGTATTGTTTGTTTATTATACTGCATGATTTTCAAGTCCTTTGAGGTGAAGAATGGGATGACACCTCATGAGGATCTGAACTAGTCCAAAGATGTTACAATATGATTCTACTCACATACTGTAAACTATACAATGGAGTGTTGTTCTAAAGGGAGAACCTGTCGTTCCCTCTGGTATATACTGGCAATGATGTACCAGAGGAATAGGATTCGGAAGTTATCAAATAAAGTTTTCTTTGTTAACAATTTGAATGTTACTACCTCTATTACATCAGAAGTACACATTGAAGAGATTGTCCAAAGTGCTATTGGGGATACAACTAATATGTATAGTTAACAATGAAGAGGACTTCTGTTAAAATCTGAAAGTTTAATTTTAGTGTGATGGCAGCCAGAATACAGGATTATGGTAATGATGTAATAGAGGTAGTATTCTTGGAAAGATTAACAATGATAACTAGTCTGCAGAGTTTGTAGGTAATTCTGCTGGAACAAGACAGAAATGTTTACTATATTTACATTTTCAGTTCCAATTTGTAGCAAAATTGGGGGTCACCGGTGGCCAAGTCGTCTAAGGCGCCGCGATTCACTGTGCAGAGTTTCATTCCTTAGGCACGCCAGAAACCTATGATTGTGGGTTCTGTTCCCAGTTCGCCCCGATTACGTTTCTATGTTTGTCAGCACCATACTTGTGCTCGTGGGTTTCACCGAAGTGGTAAACGTCTGACACCTGCATAACTTTGGGCTTTCCTCCCACATTAAGCTTACCGGTACATGCCGCGATATAACTGGAATACTGTTAAAAGCGGCGTTTAACTCAACTCACTCACTCACTCACTGTAGCAAAATTGAAGCAAAGAAATGGTACAGAATAATAGCTCTAAAATGGTACTAGTCAATGATTTTTACTTGACACAATTTATGATTGACTTCAATATGTTTTTGCAGCAATTGAGTTAACGTAAAAACTTTACTACATGGCTTCACACAGTATGCACAATATTTTATATTTATACCTCTGTAGATGGATATTGAAGGCATTTGCCAGGCAGTTTTCATGGCTGATTGCATTCAGTGATAATTCTCCTCTATCATACCTGAGGAGTAGTGTTATGTTTGTCATTCCTTGTAAATAGTTGATGGAGGCAGTTAAGTAAATTGTTGGGGTATTTCCCTGGAGCATGATCTCTATGATTGATTGAGACAATAATTAATGGCCTCAGTTGATTGGAATTGCCAAGGGATCCATGTAAGTAGAACTGTCTGATCGCCTTCTCTTTGTGCCCATATGGCCAGAAGAAGTCCCAGGAGTATATGTCAATCATCTTGTGGTGGTCAAGTGGGTGGGTGGCCAAGTCATCAAAGGTGTCGCAGTTTGCTGTGCAGAGTTGTATCCATAAGGTGTGCATGAACCACTGGTTCATCTTGCCCACAATATTACAAGCCATGTTATAATAACTGGAATATGGCTGTTTGAGGCATTTTGCAACTTATAATGATAATAATTACTACAAAATTGCTCAAGTGAGTTCAAGGCATCAGAGAGCCTTATTGGTTAAAAAGGTCTCCCAGCCAAGCCATGAAGTCGCATGTTAAAACATTGGTTTGTGTGCGATTGCTTGAAAATGAGAATGCTCATGTTCCCATCTGGGATTCTTGATGACAATAGGTCTCTATTAACCAAGCTTGTCGTAAGAGGCAACTAAATGAATTGTTACTTGATTGATGCATGTTATCCTCCCCCAACTGTGTTGATTGTTGCTCATAATATCTTTCACTGGTTTGATACAGATTCAATTATCCACAGACTGCCTTCAAATTTGCTTGAATATTGCTGAATGTGGCGTTAAACAACAATTCTACCATGAATTTGGAATTTACTCGATTCTGATTGGTCACAGGCTTTCTAGAGGTTTTCTGTGTTGGATGTGTGATAGAAAATTATTTGTCATTTGATGTAACAGACTCTTGACATTGAAGTAGATGTATGTTATTATTTCATTCAAAAAACATCATTTGTTTTTGTCAAACATAGTAATGATGAGATAATTGGTTTCTAAAAAACGTAGCATTCAAAATTGAAATAGGTTGATCCCAAGGTAGTTAGCATAAAAACTCAAAGTAGATCTGAAATGAAAAATGTGATAGATTTAAGTTTTTGTGTCATGCATAACTCATGGAAAAAGGATCCGCTGTGTTTCTTAATTGGTCCCTCGGCATTGGCTAGCAGATTATATGTGTTTGAAAAAAGCGTAGTGATCATCATTATTTCAAAAAGGAATAAAAAGTGTTATTGCACTTAGCTGAACTACAGTAGAGGGCCGTTATGATGTTTCAGAAGTGGACAGAAGTGTCAGTTATGCTTGAACCATTTCTTACTTAATTCAATGTGAATTACATGACCATTAGTGACAAAATGCTTGACAAACCAGTGATTGAACCATGTCGATGGGACATGATGAAAGCTTATTAGGTTTTAGATTGCAATGCCCTCTCGCAACTATTCACACAAACATTCCCTCATGCTTACTTCAGAAGGGGTCATAAAGGTGCCATCCTTATTTGTGCCACCATCTGCTCATCACTGCTCATCACTGCTCCCTGCATTCACAGTCAATGTTCACGTTGCTTCACAACTGATTGGGGGGGGCACGGGTGGCCCAGTCGTCTAAGGCGCCGTGATTCGCTGTGCAGAGTTGCGTCCCTTGGGCACGCCAGAAACCTATGATTGTGGGTTCGAATCCCGGTTCACCCCAATTATGTTTCTAGGTTTGTCAGCACCATACCCGTGCTAGTGGGTTTCACCGAAGTGGTAAACTTCTTAGACCTGCATCACTTCGGGCTTTCCTCCCACATTAAGCTGACACGCCGTGATATAACTGGAATACTGTTAAAAGCAGGGTTAAACCCAACTCACTCACTCACAACTGATTGGGTTGACCTTTGCAACGGACATTCAAAATAAGTTTCAGATCATTTGTTTTGCACCTAGTTTAGTATTCAAACGACATTTACAGCATTTTGGAATGTAATTTGAAAGGCATTTATTTGATATCCTTGGTATTCGTACTGGACAGATGAACCTGATAAGATTGGTGTTGCCCTGTGTCTGTTTGTTGTTAAATGCTGCACTCAGTAATATTCCAGCTGTATGTTGACAGCTGGGCCAAACAATCCGGTTATTGACATCATGAGACCAAGGGGATGTCCCATTTTCACAGCCTCAGCTTCTGTACAGAGCATGGCCAAGCTCAAGATACTTTCAGGAAATAAGTGTAAAAAAAATCTCCATCCTATTCTTCATACACTTGAACGGTATTTTTAAAAGCTGAAGCTGCAGACTCCGTGAGAGCGTTTTGGGGAGTCATAACTACAGTGTGTGTATCATGACCATTAGAAGCCTTACTGTCTGAAGAAGTCATAGCGATACATCAGTGACCAATCAACATGTGATAGTAAATGCTGAGCAGGACGCAACTAGGAATTCTCAGCCATAATTTCTCCCAAGCAGACTCCTGAGTCCATCATAAATTGTAGTTTCCTGACAACTTTCATAGAGCAGTAATTTGGCATGTTACTTGAAATGATTCCATGAGTAAATGGTGTTGGATGCTTGCATTAAGCTCTATTTGCTTCTTTCCTGGATTCTATTTCCAGCTATGTAGTATATGATGATAACCAGCTGAATATGACTTGGGTTGTAAACTAGCGGGCCAATTTTCCCGTAATTACCTGCTGTCCTAATGTCCAATTTGTTGCAATGTCATTTGATGTCCTCACTGGAGTTCTTTATATGTTAGATGTCTGGGTGGGAATTAAGCACTAAATGCTGACTGATGAAAGACACTTGAGTGCAGTTATGTTTATCAATGTCAGAAGGCTTATTTCAAAACATTTTTGTGTAGCTGACAGTGAACTTTGTTGCAACAAATCACAGCCTACTTGCTTGGTTTTTACACAGTACGGGGGCGGTCAGGTAGCCTAGTGGTTAAAGGGTTTGCACATCACGCCGAAGACCCGGGTTCGATTCCCGACATGGGTACAATGTGTGAAGCCCATTTCTGGTGTCCCCCTTCGTGATATTGCTGGAATATTGCTAAAAGCGGCGTAACACCATACTCACTCAATTTACACTGTATGGGCTAGACTTTCACAAGGCATTAATTATTAGTTTTAATCATAATTACAAGTTGTCCCTGGAATCCATACTGTACTGTCAGCTTATTGAGACTTGCCTATCATAAGGATGGATAGAATTACTATGCAGCCATGGACTTTTCATTCAGTACTGCCTTGGAGCAAAGCTGAGCGTGGGACTGTTATTTGGGGAACGGTCATTTGATATTTTGTTGTAGGGTGGGGTTTGCTGAAGCTGGGTTTCAGAAACATAATTTGTGGCAGAAGATGAAGGAAAAGAATATTTTGCCTGAGGTTAAGAAAAGTTGTTCACTGGATGTCCTGAAAAAACAGTGTTCTCCTAGAAACTTTCCAGGGGTATTAATTGTGAGAAGCAATTAGACAATTGGAGTAATGATATTGTAGTTTAATCAGTAAATTACACAGGGTCACAGGTGGACCAGTTGTCTCAGGTGCCACTGTTGGCTGTGCAGAGCTGTGTCCCTTACGTGTGGCTGAACCCTGTGATCAGGTGTTCGATTCACAATTTGCCTTTATTATGTTTCTAGGTTTGTCAGCACCATAATCGTTCTCATGGGTTTCACCAAAGGTGTAAATGGCTAAGGCCTGCATCGCTTCGGGTTTTCCTCCCACATCAGTCTGACAATAATCAAACAGGCTCATTCACTCAGTAAGTTATACTGCTTGTTTATGTAGTTATACTGAGAGAATATTTAAACTGACTGTAATTATAGAAATCCACTTTGGAACATTGCTTTGAATGAAAGTTGAGTGTACAATAGGGTCAAACATGCTCATCATACACTAGGAACATTCAGTTACAGTTTAAGCAGTGACTTGGATTCTAGATATGAATTAAAGATTTCAATGAACAAATTAACTCACCTCAGTCAAAGTATAAACATCAATGTTGTAATGTGAAAATGTTTTGCCAATATCTTACAATTTATAGTGTGAATTTCATTAAGCCCTTGTATTTAATGTCTTGGAATGATTTAGACACAGTTTTTTTTCACTCAAATCCCAGTCATTATCAGCAATAAATCATTTACTGAAACAAATACAAAGTCTGTACGTTCTCAAGAGGCCAGCTTCCCCTGTAGTTTGGTTATCAAGTCGATTATAGTAGTGGTTCAGAAGGTAATAATTCCTCCAATAATGTTCCTTCATCAAAGCCTAGCAAATGAGGAACTATAATCAAACACTTTAAAACAGTGTTATAAAATCTCATATCACCCCACCTTCAATATTTCTCAGCTAATTCAAGTGATTTGCCCAGGCTGCCTTAAAGGATCAAAATGAACCCTGTCTTAGAAAATACAGGCGTCAGGAATAACACCCCTTGAAGGATTGTCAGATAGCTGAACATGCCTATTATAATCACAGAAGCAGAGGATGTATAGCTTTATAGGAGACTCTGTTTGATACTGATATACAATTGATTGACTCTTAACCATCAGACATGGATCACACTCAAGTTTATTTTGGTTCTTATTTTTCTTGGTAGGATCAGATTGTGAAGCTCGAGTCTTTGTAGTGTGGCAAGGTTGGGTGTGTGAGAGGATGAAGAACACAACAGAGTCAGAATTGAGACAGGGTTGGGAGTGGGCAGTTGCAGGTGTGTGACAGGGTTGCGAGTGGGCAGTTGCAGGTGTGTAGCAGGGTGGGGAGTGGGCGGTTGCAGGTGTTTAGCAGGGTGGGGAGTGGGCAGTTGCAGGTGTGTAGCAGGGTTGGGAGTGGTCAGTTGCAGGTGTGTGACAGGGTTGGGAGAGGGCAGTTGCAGGTGTGTGGCAGGGTTGTAGTGGGCAATTGCAGATGTGTAGCAGGGTTGGGAGTGGTCAGTTGCAGATGTGTAACAGGGTTGGGAGAGGGCAGTTGCAGATGTGTAACAGGGTTGGGAGTGGGCAGTTGCAGGTGTGTGGCAGGGTTGGGAGAGGGCAGTTGCAGGTGTGTGACAGGGTTGGGAGTGGGCAGTTGCAGGTGTGTAGCAGGATTGGGAGTGGGTAGTTGCAGGTGTGTATAAGGGTTGGGAGTGGTCAGTTGCAGGTGTGTGACAGGGTTGGGAGTGGGTAGTTGCAGGTGTGTAGCAGGGTTGGGAGTGGGCAGTTGCAGATGTGTAGCAGGGTTGGGAGTGGGTAGTTGCAGATGTGTGACAGGGTTGGGAGTGTGACAGTTTTGGGACTGGGGCAAGATCAGATGTGCGACAGGGTTGGGAGAGTGACAGGGTTGGGAGAGTGACAGGGTTGGGAGTATGACAGGGTTGGGAGTATGATGGGTTTGGGAGTATGACGGGGTTGGGACTGGGGCAAGGTCAGGTGTGTGACAGGGTTAGGAGTATGACGGGTTGAGAGTATGACGGGGTTGGGACTGGGGCAAGGTCAGGTGTGTGACAGGGTTGGGAGTATGACGGGGTTGGGAGTATGACGGGGTTGGGACTGGGGCAAGGTCAGGTGTGTGACAGGGTTGGGAGTATGACGGGGTTGGGACTGGGGCATGGTCAGGTGTGTGACAGGGTTGGGAGTTGTGTTGGGGTTACGACATATTATGACTACGATAGTCTAAGTATGGTTGGCCATTCTCTCCATGCACACCACAACATGCATGAAAAATGTCTCTGTAGTGAAGTAACTATCTAGTGCCAATAAATCCAACTCCTTTTAACAAGCATAACTGAGGAATTTGTTTCTTTGACTCTGACCATGCTGAATTCAAATATCGCAAACAGGCAAAGGTCCCTTGTGACAGCAAATTTTCAAATGAATGAGACTATTATTCCCCATTTGGGAACAAGAGATACCATTTTTCTTCAAATGCATTTCATTTGGACATAGCTGGAACCCTTTATGCTTTCCACATTGCTTTTTTTTACAAAGTAAATCTTTTTTGAAAACATCTTTGTCAGTATATGGTATTGCAAAGATTTTTTTATTTTAAAATCTGTCTGTTTCATTGCCCTGTTATGATTTCCTTCATCTGAAAGGGTTTTTTCAAGTGTTATTTCAGTGATCTATAGCAATAGCGTAGAGATTGATGGCCTCACTGGTATCACAATGCGTTGAGAATATTCCGGGCTAGAATTGGTCCCCAGCCACCTAGGCCAATCATTAAGAGGCGACTAAATGGATTAGATGGTCTGGCTTAGTGACTTGGTTGATATAGCTTGTCATCATACCATGACAGACTTGACCATAATATCAATCACTGGATTGTCTGGTTCAGACTTGATTATTCACAAGCCATCTTCATATAGCTGGAATATTGCTGTGTGCAACGTTGACCAACAAACAAATACCTTTACCACCATAAAGTCAAATCTAATGATGTCATCTTCTTTATCGTACAATCGACAATCAAGATTTCTAATGAATGTTGAAAGGATTTTGTCACTTTTTTTATATATCACATTATGCTACATATTGCATGAAGAAAGTTCATGAAACGTTCACTGTTCGCTTTATTTCACAAACACCTGTATCAACAGCAATCTTCTTTCTGTAATTGCTTTTCCTTGGTTTTACCATTGAAAGGCACACTATCCTTTGCCTTCAGAACCTGATATACCAACAAAAAGCTTTTAGTAAAGTTTTACCGTCACTGCTGTCATCTCTTTGTTCATTCACAAATCAATGTACATTATCCAACACATTCCCTTGTATTTCACCATTTCACTTAATTGACATGTAGATCTTCCTTTTGAAATTCTAGGAGCTTTCACCCTCCTTATCGCTTAAGTAAAAGGATATACCATTGACTACTGATTACTGGACATTGGAGAGACGACAGTGATCAACTCATGGTTTTATTCTTCCCAATGTTAAAGTCTTGGTCAAATATGGCTGCCATGGAAGGTTTGATTTAAATTCTCCAAATACCTCTTGATTTATCTCCCTCATATTTGAAGACTTGTTTGTTTGTTGACATTGCTGTCAGCAATATTCCAGCTATGTTGCTGCTATCGAATTGTTGTAAGTGTTAATCAATACCTGAAATGAGTCATAGGAAGTGGTTGGGTTATATAACCACTTATTAATTTCATCCTTGGAAGCTCATTCTTTAAACGCATAGATTTACAAATTTTATTTTATTTTTAAAATGGAATGAATGTGTGAGTGATTATTGCTTAACACTGCATTAGCAATTTTGCAACTATTTGAGGCGACTGTTAAAGAGGCCACATGATCCAAGTTGACAAGATCTTGTTTCTTTACCTTGAAGTACTGATTCCTTTTTGTTGTTGTGTTCAACAGTTTTGGTCAGTACACTAGGTTGAAGGAAAACACAGCAATCTGAATTGTTGAAAAAGTGATTACCATATTCGACGTAATAAGCGCCCAGGGCGCTCTCAAAATTAGGAATAGGGAGCTCTTATTAGAATATTTTTTTAGTGAAAAAAAACAGAGTTGAAAGATAAATTTTGTGGTTTAAGCTGACAACCTGAAATGTTTATGTACAACAGATATATTTTTCCAGAATTAAATTGCCCATAATTAAGGGTGCATATAACACACGAGTGTGCATCATACGCGAATAAATATGTCTTGTGTACATTGATCAGTTGGAAGTGGTGCTAATTGGGATTGATTACTTGCCAATATGTTAACAAATATCGCGCTTATTACGTCGAATACGGTAAATTGAATTTGAAGGCCAGAAATCTCCTGGCTATTCACGGAGTATGAACAAAGTTCTTTAAAAGTAGTTTTTTCTCAATACCAAATTTATAAAACATGCCATGTTGGCTTGGTGAAATAGATTCCAAATTAATTAAATATCTGTTTGGATTAATATTTATGAGAACAACATTCAATTGGCATTTTTCTACATTCTCACCAGGTGAGTTCGGTTATCACAGAAGCATGTGACATGATCCACTGTATCATGATGCCACCGCGTTAATGATGCCACCACGTTCATGATGCCACCACGTTCATGATGCCACCACGTTCATGATGCCACCGCGTTCATGATGCCAAAGCATTCATGATGCAAGGGTGACATCAAAGCATTCAAGAGAGAGCATGTTCTTCAGAAAATGACTGATAACTTTTGTAACTTACAATGTTGATAAACATTTTATGTTTTAGTTTCATCAAAGTTATGAGACTTTTCACTTTGAACAGTCGAGCTCCATTTCATACTTTTCCTATATATTCCTTGGTATACAGGTGAGCTTCATAGATGGCTGCAAAGGGAATATTATATATTGGATTCACCAAATATGTTGTTAAACTTTTCCCTTTGAATCAGTGAGCTTCATGGCTGTATATGTTAAAGATTCACCAATATACACAGGTGAGCTTCATAGCTGTATTCACCAAATACATGTTTTTGCTCTCTGACATGTAAGCTTATTGCCTCAGTCACATTTGCTCTTCGGCTAGGATACGATTGGCCCTAGCCCCTGAAACCAAGACATACCTGCAGCAGCCGCAGAGGATCTGGGGTGGCCTCAAGGTCGCCCTAGGGCGTATCCCTATCTTTTACAGTCCGTAGGGGTCGCTGTGGGATTTTTCGCACAGAGTTTTAACCTTTTTAATTTCTAAGTTTGCCTTGGGAATTAGACACACCTTAGCCATGCCGTAGAGCAGTTCCACGGCGGCCATACGTCAGGCGTTCGGTGGCCTTGTATTTGCCGTGCGGCTACCCTGTGTAGCGGTAGTGTCAGTCTGGCTGCACGGTCACCGTATGGCCCCCTTGCTACCTTGCGTATCCTTGGTATTTGTCAAAAGCATACGGCAGCTGCAGGGCCCCCTAAGGCAACCATGCGTCATCACTTCAAAGGCCATATGACAGCCACAGCTTTTCTGATTCCACAAATTCAAAATACGCCGTGCGGCTACCTTACATATGTGACTGCTACCTTACATATGTGACTGCTACCTTACATATGTGACTGCTACAGCATGTGACCATGGGTATGCTACGGTAGATATTTTAGACCCCACGGCCGCCACAGCAAATAGGACTGAGGCATTAATGTGACATGGCCTGCTTCTCTGGCATCAGCTTCAGTGCTGTTCCACTGTTTTGAGAATGTTATGCACCCATGGTACTCATATGTAAGTAACATTTATAGGCTGTTTCATTGTTATTGTGCAAACCCTAAACTGCCTCTCCTGATTGCCAGGTTGCCACAGAAGGCCAACTTGGAAGTTGTATTTGGACAGAGTAGTCAGTCGTGGGATAGAATGGCTATTATGCTCCAGCATGCTGCATCACGGATCATGTACGGGGAATTGTGATGTTCCAGGTATTCTATGTAATTTCACAATGGCAGTTTATGGCACATCTCTGCAGCTTGTGATAACGGCCATGTTATTAGCAGGTGGTACTTCTGCCTGCTTGATTAACCACCTGTCAGTAATCAAAATGAATTGTTATTGTGTTAACTGGTGCAGTAACAACTTTTTTACATGCTCAGTGGGAATTGATACTGAAGCTACACAAGTTCCTTTAACCTTGTGGCACGGTGCCAGATATGTTGAAGGGATTACACAGCTGTGGTTCTTTTGGCCAAGTTGGTGGGAAATAGGGGAATTTGTGTGGTAATGTTCATGCGAGGTTGTCAGTGAAATTGGAATAATGTCATGAACTGTAGGTTATTTTTGGCCAGTTCATGTGAGGTTGTCAGTGAAATTGGAATAATGTCATGAACTACAGGTTATTTTTGACCCGTTCATGCAAGGTTGTCAGTGAAATTGAAATAATGTCATGAACTGTAGGTTATTTTTGGCCATTTCATGCGAGGTTGGCAGTGAAATTGGAATAATGTCATGAACTGTAGGTTATTTTTGGCCATTTCATGCGAGGTTGGCAGTGAAATTGGAATAATGTCATGAACTGTAGGTTATTTTCAGCCAATTCATGCGAGGTTGGCAGTGAAATTGGAATAATGTCATGAACAGTAGGTTATTTTGGGCCAATTCATGCAAGCCTGTCGGTGACATTTGAATAATGCCATGAACTACAGGATATGTAGGGTCTGTGGCTGAACATATACCAGGCGTATTGGATGTTGACATGAACTGCTGGTTCTTCTTGGTCCATTGGTGCACAAGTATTAGGTTTCAGGCAAAGGCTGATGTTACCTTAGGCTAGTATTTATCTGTAAGCTATTCAACTGAAACTAATAGTGTTTATTTGCATTTTCCCTGAATCCATATATATATTTGGATCTATAATTGTATTAAGATTTGTATAACACTTGCTTTAGGTACTACAATTACATGAAAGTTTGTAGAAATGTTACACCATGATAACTCATAAAATGACTTATTGTGGATCAAGGATTAAAGTCATTTATTTTCATTCTTTCCCCACCAATTCTGCAGTTGTTATAACCTTGTTTAGTAAACTCTTGAAACAAACTTTATAAGACTGAGAGTGAAAAATGTCTAGGGAAATTGGGCTGTAATAGGATTTCTGAAATAGAAAGTTTTATTACATGATTTTGGTGAGGCTTAAAAATAGACTATAAAACACACACTCAATAATTTTCATGTTCCACAAAGTTTGTAATAGAAGTTTCTGATGAGAAACTGATGGATGATTGAGTCTCTTTAAGTAGTTAATCAAATGTATTGCCCATGGATGAAGTTGGGATGATATGTTACAGGTATATAATTACTCATTGATTTGTTCTGTCAGAAAATGACACCAGCTCAAAACTATGAAATGACAATAATTATACTCCAAAAATGTTACAATGTGTGGCATGACTGGTTGCAAAGCATTGTACACCAATGACAGATCATTGCTCATTCTTTCCTTGCTCATTTGCCTGTCCCCAGCTTAATCAAGGTATGTCTTTCATCTTTGCAGTACTCTTCTTCAGGTTGTTCATTATCTGTGCCAGTGCATGTTAAATCCAACTTATTGACACATAAGTAAGGGCAGGGGTGGTCTTGTGGCTTTGGATTTTTTGCACAATTAGAGTTGCATCCCCTAGCAATGCCAGGATCTCCTGTTCAAATACCTGATTTCACCTCTTTGTGATCTTTGGTCTGTCAATTGTATACTCAGCATCATACCCAATTCACTGACTCATAATATGTGATTCTTTTTGGAATGAGTATATGTAAGAAAATTCTGAAACTGTTCTTTAAAAATGATTTAGATTCAGGGGTAGAATAGGTCTTCAGCAACCCATGCTTGCCGTAAAAAGTGACTGCTTGTCGTAAAAGGCGACTAACGGGATAGGGTGGTCAGGCTCGCTGACTTGGTGGATGCATGTCATCAATCCCAATTGCGTGGATCGATGCTCATTATATCAATCACTGGATTTTCTGGTCCAGACTCGATT
This sequence comes from Haliotis cracherodii, assembly GCF_022045235.1. NCBI lineage: Eukaryota > Metazoa > Mollusca > Gastropoda > Lepetellida > Haliotidae > Haliotis > Haliotis cracherodii. The sequence continues at coordinate 39,384,701 of NW_027266308.1, read as the reverse complement.
ATTTACAGACCGCCGTCATATAGCTGGAATATTGCTGAGTGCAGCGTTAAACAACAAACCAAACCAAATTAAAAATTATTTTCTCAATTTCAGACAATGTCACTTGGAATGATCAGTGGCTGATATTATACAGGATTCCAGCTTATATTGATCACCGTCTTATACATAGTTTGAGTCTGAGTTCAGCCATTGCTTTTCAGTGTTGGAAATCACACATGAAAGACAAGGGGTCCTTGTCATAAGCCTGGTGTTTTATTGGTCCCAAGTTTCCCCCCTAGGTCCCACATTCATTTCGAAGACTTACACTTTTGAAAGTTTTAAATATAGTTATTAACAAACTGGGTTGTGAAGAAGCAAAATTGATAACTGAATATCAGAAAATGTCTGAAGTAAAATAGTCTATCAGGTGGACGAAGCCCTGCCTGCCTAATAGCGAGAGCTGGGGCACTCATTGACATGGATAGGGAAGCTGAATTGCATGTTAAGTGGAGGGATGTCAGTATTTCCAATTGGAATCTCCTTTGTGGTTCAGTCATTTGGATAATATGAAGGATCCAAGTCTTTTAAAGACTTATATACGCCATTTTTAATCAATTTCATATCTGATTGTGTTACTTTGGAGTCAAATTATGTTTGCTTCACTTGATCATTGCAAGATTGTAATTTAATGACTTCCTAACTGCCATCAGAGCTGATTCAATCTTACGTTATAGCAGGTTATGATATTTTTTTTTTATTTCATTAAAATTTCTTTTGGGGCATTTGAGTCGAGAAAATTTATCAAGTTTTTATAAAAGATTAAAGAGGAGTTCTTATGTGTTCTTTCAAACCTAAATACCAATCAATTGACATGAATATGTATTATAAAGTATGTGCCTATTATACTTGATATTATCCCCTGCAGGAACTTGGGGTTAACTAGTCCTCAGCACTGACAGGTGTCATGATGATGATGATGATGATGATGATGATGATGATGATGATGTCAACTAGTGGTTTGTCTTTTATCTGACTGAGACATTAAATTACATGTACGACATTGTTGTAGCAGACATGTGAACAGTTGTGAAAGGACTCTTTTCCTGAGAGGGGCGATCAGGTAGCCTAGTGGTTAAAGTGTTCGCTCGTCACGCCGAAGACCCAGGTTCGATTCCCAACATGGGTACAATGTGTGAAGCCCATTTCTGGTGTGCACCTCGGTGATATTGCTGGAATATTGCTAAAAGGGGCGTAAAATCAAACTCACTCACTCACTGTTCCTGAGACTGCTATGGTTTTCAAAAACATAGTCTGTAATTTGAAACCAGTATCAATTAATTTGTATCTTACTATTCATAGTTTCAATGAATGTAAAGCATGTTTCATGAAGCTTATAGCTACAGTTCAGTTATTCAAAATGTACATGTTGGTATGCAGCCATTATAGATTCCCTTCAATACCCTTTGTTACTATGCACTACAGCATGATCAAGTTGTGAATAAAACATATCATGTTGGAGTGACAGGAACAGGATACTGATTACAGTAGTTCAAGTAAACTGGACAGGCCTGGAAGCAGTTTCTATTTACAACACAATCTCCACTGGTGCCTGCATGAACAAAACACATACATCAAATTATGACTAGGTTCTCATGTAATGGGCATGGCATGTAAAAAGGTGAATTTAGGTGCAAAACCAAATTTGGATATAAAAATGTTTCTTAACAGTACTAAAAAATACACCATTTGGGATTTGTGCTGAACAAGAAACGCAATTGTGACAGGCCTTTGGTTTTCTCTTGTCACTCAACATGGGTACAATGTCTAAAGTACGTGCTTCTTGTCACTTAACATGGGTACAGTTTAAGTGTCACAAGGGGTACATGTTGTCCCATGTTAGGTTCAATACCATGAACTAGAGGCAATTGGTATAAAACCTAATGGGGGATGTATAAAATCACATGTACCACGAGTGATACTGCTACAACAAATTTATCTTACCGACATGTTTTAAACTGTCATGGGAAAGAATTCAAACAAATTAAAAATTTATAGACAGCTGAGATTAACTTGTGCTGTCACGTGACTTTCACTGACTCGGAAAAAGATGCAGCCTTTTGCTTCAAAGCAGGGTATAAGGGATTTATTCTCACACTCAGAAATCCACATACAGCCTGTCTTCTTTGAGGCGGGATATAAGGGATTTATTTTCCAGCTCAGAAATTTATTTCCCTCCCTGGCAGGATACATATTATTTTATGAAGATCACAAAAACCAATCAGATCTCATCAGTCTGACATGGATGTATGATAATAGCTGAAGAACCTGCTTCTTGTCACTCAACATGAGTACAGTGTCTGAAGTATCTGTTTCATGAAGCTCCCCTGGTTACATATTCAGCACGTTAAATGTCAGCATCTAAGAATTTGTTATCAGCATCAATTAATCAATAGCAGATCGCCTTACTATTCACAGTAAATCATTTAATATCATTGTTCTGTACATTCATCCCACCTTGCGTTGTGTAAACATCATGAGATATATAGTACTTACTAGCCATTCACCTGATGAAGGAGCAAGAAGAGGCTCTGAAACGTCGTACAAAGAATAAATGAAATTGCGATCTTTAAAAAAGTGTCATGTATCCTTGTAGAGAGTTGCTTCCCTTTTGGTATGACAGAATCCAATGATTTTGGGTCTGCACCTTGATTCCCCTGTGATTATCATTTGTCAACACCATACTTTAGGATTTCAACTAGTAAGCATCCCTAAACTTAATAACTACAGGCCCTGGCATGCCATGATAAAACTGAAATATTGTTCAAAGCAGCATTAAACCTTATTCACTAGCTTACTATCTCATGTTTTTCTTATCACATACAGCTTACAAGCTCCAAGATGTGGTCAGGTAATTAGATTAGGGCTTGAAGCAATGCTCATCATGCTGCCGATGCAGCCTCAGTACACTACATGGGTACAATAAGTGCATAATTTGTGCCACTGCAGTATTGTCAAGAGCAGCCTAAAAGCCCTTCCTCTCTCACCCTATCTGTCCACCTTTAACCCTAGAGGATCCAACAACCTTGGTCCAAATCAGATCAGAGCCAGCAATTGGTTGTATGTGTTAACCACTTTGAAGGAGGGAAGATGGACGTGTTTGTTGCAGCGTCTCTCCATTGTCTCCAGTTCCTGGCCAAGTCTCCAGGACACTAACCATGCATATGACAATTGGATTGCTCGCTCTAATTCACTGCTTGTGAGCAAAACGCACAATGATTTCTTGTTTCATTAATCAGTGAAACTTTGTTACAATCCTCAATGGATCACAGCACTGGCAAGAAACTTCATAATGAAACCCCCAGTAAACAGCTTAGAAGAGATTTGTATATTGGTTTATTGGCACTGCAGAGTAATGGTATTGATCAATTAGGAGCAGATTATCAGCTGTTGCCCATCCTACTCAGTGTGTGCCGCCTTTCAGACAGGGAAGCAGGAAAGATGGTTTCACTGTTGCATTTGTAGAATTGAAAAAAATGAAACAGCTTTATTGGAGGCATTGACAGTGAAGTGTTTCCTCTCAGTAAATGAAGGGGATCATTGCAGCGGTGAATTACTATTGAATTCTCACGTGTGACAGTCAAGTGTTTTTATGAGCAGTTTGAAATTAGATTAGCACCTATGTTTCAAGTTTAAGTTTTATTCATGACCAAGGTAGTACTTTTTATGGTGATGCCAATCTGGGTTATTTTTCTCACATTCAAATAGTTGAAGTTAACTAAGCGTTGAGTGATATGAAAGTGTTTTTATTTAAAGTTTATTTTCTTGTGGATCCCCTCAGGGGTTAATGACTATGCCATGTTATTTTACTGATAGATGTCACACCCACTTGCATCTTAGTCATTAGCAGTCATGACAGTTCTTCACTCATCCAAAATGACATGAATAACTGAACCTGTTTTTACTTGACACATTTTTCTCAATGCCTCTATGGTTTAGTGCATAGATCATCTGCCCGGAGAGTGGTTGCATCCTACAAAAAGACATTGAAAGATGTCACTTCTTGTTACCCTGTGTGGTGCTTGGTATTAAGGGAATGAATTGGTTGGGGCCTGGACTCCTTATTGCATGTATGAGTGGCATATCAAAGTTAAACTGCAGCATAGTAGGTCACACCCACTCACACATACATGCATACTTTATATAAGGTCAGTAATCCTGAATACAACCCAGTTTCATCTCACACACAGGAGCAACTGTTTTATGGAAGTCGAGGTGAATTAATGGAAGACCTAATGTTACATGTTCACCTTGGCCCTTCTTACAAAGCCATCTGTAGTATCAGACAATACATGCGGAATAATTGACCGTCTTACACACAATAGGTATTTCCTGATGAGGATATTTGGGTCAATTATCTCATAAGTAATGTCACTACAGCACTAAGAGTTGGAACAGAATTATAAAGCACTGTTTCTGCCAAATGGGCCAGTGCTTCCAGCTGTCCCTTGAGGCCAGACCACGTAAAGGTGGGTCAGTTGAAAAAGCTTCTTCTGTGTGGTTGATGAATGCAGTTTCCTTGGATAATGTTGTCGAAAAACAGGCGCTTTCAGAGACTGTCCTGGTATATTCAAAGAGTTCTTATGAAACTTCTTCCTCTATTACATTTCTGCCATAAGTCTTATATTTTGGCTTCAATAACACTAACTAAAATTTGCTTCTTTGGACAAACGTAGTCGCCTTTTACGACAAACAACCAAGCCACTGAGCCACTCTGACCACCTGATCCTGAGCATCAGAAATGTCAACTAGAAATATCACTCACTCATTCAACCCTGAGCATGAGTAATGAAATGAGAAATGTCTAGATCTACCAGCTGCAAGAATCCACATGCTCCTCTCACTCACTCACTCACTCACTCACTCACTCACCCACCCACTAACCCACTCACTCACTAACCCACTCACTCACTAACCCACTCACTCATTCACTCATTCAACCCTGAGCATGAGTAATGAAATGAGAAATGTCTAGATCTACCAGCTGCAAGAATCCACATGCTCCTCTCACTCACTCACTCACTCACTCACTCACTCACCCACCCACCCACTAACCCACTCACTCACTAACCCACTCACTCACTAACCCACTCACTCATTCACTCATTCAACCCTGAGCATGAGAAATGTCAACTAGATCCATGCTAGTAAAATGTCATAATATTTTTTAATACAAAGTTTTCCAAGTGTTTCAAATTTGGCAATGAGACGAGGAATAAATTATATCGAAACAGTCTTAAACACAACTAAAGATTCTTAAAAAAACAACTACAAAAATGAATCACTTGTTTCCAAAGTCGGAGCATTGGGGTTTAAAAGAGAATTTCAAAGCGCTTGGCCGGAATACCTTGGAAAAGCGCATTTCTTCTCCCAAACCATGCCATAATGTACTTAGGCTTTGACAGGACCCAGATTTAGTAAAGTGCTGCCACCTAAGACTGGGATCCCATGTGACAAATATGGAGGATCATGGCAATCTTTATCAGTCTATAGTTAGAATCAGAATCGGTGTTTCTGTGTTAGTGTTATTATCCTTTGCTTACTTTACTGGAGATATTGAAAGATAAAACCTTGCCCTGATCTGCTTGAGGTATTTTCTTATACCTTTTCTACTTGGAAAGACTCTTCTTTCTATTCGAGTGTCATGAAGGGTTTAGTAATACATGATAAACATAGGTTTGGGCAAGTTATTATTAAAAGGTTCAAGAGAAGGCAGCATGTTTAGCCTCAAATATTCTCTTCAAAACCAAATATGTTTTTGAATTTATCTCCAGGATGCTTGAAGAAAATAGTATCAGGTGTTACAGAGAAATGTGGAGTTGACGGAGAGAACTACTGAAAATGACTGCTGTCTTTTGTATTTCAAAATGTCAATGTTTTGTGTTTTCAAATTTGGGGATGTTATTGACTATTTAATGTTCAGAAATTTGAACATTGGATATCTCCTAAGTAAGGTTTTAAAAAGATGGAAGCACTCCGTACATGTCATTAAAATTTTCCAATATTGGAATCTTGAATATTTGATCTGCAAAACCTGTTGACTAAAGCTACACTTGTTTCTGTGTTAAGATGCTTATAAGATATTCATCCATAGTAATCTTCCATACTGTCCATAATTCTCCAATTCTAATTTAGTTTCCTAATGACCATAAAAATCACCCACAGTGCTTTGAAAATTACCGAAATTGGGTGCATATTGAGACCCTACTTTACTTAAATATTTTGTCAGGATAATAAAACTGCTTTGATTACAGTTGCAATTTTTTTTAAAGAAAAACAAAAAACAGTTTTGTTAGGTTTTGCATTATCCGACACCTTGTTCTGTCAAATTGGCATGCTAAAATTCACAATTTTTACTTTGATGAAGATGGATGTCCTGGCTGGGAAAATTATCCATCCAAGAAGAGGAATACTCAAATTAAGCATGGTCTTGAATTTCAAAGCTTTTTTTTTATGGACATTAAGATTATTAATTGGGATCGATGGCATGCTTCTACCAAGTGAGCGAGCCTGACCACCCAATCCCGTTAGTCACCTCTTTCGACAAGCATAGAATGGGTTGCTGAAGACCTATTCTACCCCGGATCTTCACAGGTACATTTGGCAAGGGCTCATAGATACATGTAACATTAATATAGACACGAGTACAGGTTGACATGAACGAGTATACAATGACAATGACAACTATGCATTAAATTTGTTTGTTTGTTTTTTGAACACATGATACCAGTGGGCATGTGTCCAGGGCCCTGTTCCATAAAGTGATCTTAGCGCTAAGTTGATCGTAACTCCCATTCTTTAACACTGACTTACGACAATCATAGCGCTAAGATCGCTTTGTGGAATGGGGCTCAGGGCTTAGGCATGAGGAAAGGTGCAATCAAGAATTCCTATCTTCTAGCCATGGTCCAGTTGTAATGTTTCCATGTTGCCAGACATTTTAATATTCCTCATATCTCCTTCCCCGTGATTCTTCCTATCTCCTTCCCTCTGATTGAGGAGAGCACAAGCCACTATTGCTGATGGTGTATGTGATACTGGAACAATCTTTGGTTCAGTGAGTTTGATCAATTTCTCTCAAGTTTCATGAGATGGTGAATCTCATATAAATAATGGTTCTTGTAAGTGTGTCCAATGTCGTTTGTTGTTTGGTCAAGTTTTCCATGTCCAGTCATTCTGTGTGGTATGACCTGACTACAATCGGGATCGGGTAGTCACAATGACTGCTCAAAATTTCCATGAAGTACCAACTTTTAGTTGTGACCCTGCACTCAGTATGTCATTACCCAATGCTGTTGTCAGTTCTTGTTGTACTTCACACTATCCCCCACTAATTTTTCTGATTTAGTATCGATCGTTAATTTAGTATCTACCAGTGTGAGTGAGTGAGTGAGTGAGTGAGTGACTAGCCATATTCCAGCAACATCACAGCGGGGGACACTGGAAAATGGGCTTCACACATTGTACCCAAGTGGGAAATCAAACCTGGGTCTTCGGCATGACAAGCCATCGCTTAGTCCACTAGGCTACCCCACCACCCATACTATCTGCAACTATCCACCACTAATTTGTCTGTATCTCCATTCCATAAAGCGATCTTAGAGATAAGGTGATTGTAAGTCCCATACTTTAACACTGCCTTACGATGGTCGTAGCGCTAAGATCGACTTGTGGAACAGGGCCCTGGGACAGCTTCGTTAACTCAGGGTAAGTGATTGAATGTTGTTTTATGCAGCAGTTGGCAATTTATTCTCCCATTATTTGGTAGATGTAGGCCGATGGCCTATGTTTACATTCAATTACATGACATGTAAAATACATTCAACATATTTATATTCAATAGTTGACAAGATAGAAGATTTATGACATATCCTCAGAATTATTTAACATAGGAGCATAAAAAGATAAAGGTACATAGCATGATTTTGAACACACGTACCGCTTCTTGCGACCATGAGAAGATAAATTTATTCCTATTAAGATGAAGGCTAAAGGTTTCTTGTAAATATTTTGTATGTAGATGTTTATACACAGAGAGCAAACTAATAGGAAGTGATATTTATCCTTGATATATCCTTAATTGCAATATTTACATAATCGACCACTTTGCGGTACGTTCACATATCTACCAGTTTCAATATGCAAATGATGTGAAAAACATTGAAATTGTGCGGGGGCCATGTTGAATTTCTTGATAGATATACAACTGAGGTACAGCTCTTTTCCAAAAGTAACTTTAAACTTTACAGCATGCTGTGACAATCCTGTTCATAGGTAAATTTTAGGCGTGACTTAAATTCAGAAAAGAAAGATTTTGGATGGTGTATATGCTGCGGTTCCCATATATAATCGAAATCAAAGCTAAACAGGATATATTTACATTTTGAAACCCAGTTGTGTTTGCCTTTATTAGATGCCTGTAACATCAGGTTGTAACACCATGTTGTAACACTTAATGGATAACAGGACTAAGGCATAGAAATAAGCTGGAGCCAGTAACTAATACATCTTTTGTAAGCATAAATACATAATGGATATCGTCTGCACTCTCCACACATAATGTGGTAAGGGGTAGATATCTTGACACCAAGAAAGCGCTTACACGGCAACATATGTACGCTTTCCATTTTATCATTTTGATACAACCCCATACCTCTTGTCCATAAAGCAATTTTTGGGTTATTTCCATGTCAAATATTCTGAAAAACAGTTCATGACCCAGAGTATCCACTTTACATAAAGATTTCAAAATGCAAAAAAAGTTTTCTTCCATTTCAAAGCAGCGTTTTTGAAGTATCTTGACCATGAAAGATTTCTAGAAAACATTACGCCGAAGTATTTGTACAAAGATACACACTCAAGTCTCTTTACTTTGTAAAACCATTTTTCAATTCTTGATAGATGCCCCCCGCCCTTCTTGAATACCATCGCTACCATCACTTTGATTTTATCCAAATTAACACCTAATTGATAATCAATGCAACATTTCTCCATAACATAATTGCGTTTCTGCAAATCCCTAAACGTATCTGAAATTAGGATGATATCATCTGCGAATAGCAAAAGAAGCAGTTGCGTCAGATCAGGATGCAGCGGGATTCCTGGTTTGTAGTTTTCCTTAATTTTGATTGCTAGCTCATTAATAAAAAGGGAAAATACGCAATTCTGATGGACTCCGTGTGGACATTGAAATATTTCAGAAAATGAGTTTTTACTGAGTTATAGACTGACTGAACACATCTTATCATTTTTGGAGATACACCTCTTTTTTTTAGGACTAGATACAATTTCGACTAACACTGTCAAACGCTTAGGAAATCCACAAACAGTGCATAAAGTTGACCCTTTTGTTTATTTACACAGGTATCTTTCAATAATAGACTGTAAAATATAAAAATATTGTCCACTGTAGAATACCCATGTTGAAAGCCTGCCTGCGATTCTACAATGTTACCATTGGCATTACACCAATATTATAATCTTCTGTTGAGGATAGACACGTACAGTTTACTCGCTACACTTAGAATTGATATACAGTAGAACATGGATATAACAAACAAACTACAAGGGACCGGAGAAATCAGTTTGTTAGATACGTTGTTCGTTATGTACGTTTTCGCTCGGAAACGTCCACCATCTTGGCTAAAACAAAACTCAAAACACATTCACGTTTATACACGTTTCCTCTCGCATCTATCTGTGATTCAGTTAAAAAGTACCCAATGATCCAACTTTAAATTGTTTTGATGCAATTGTCGGAAGAAATTCTATCTGAAATAATTACTTTATCAGAATAATATATTAAAAAATTGTGTTATTTTAGTTACAGCTTTTATTATATATATTAAGAATTATAAGAATCATAAGGGTAGCACATTGGTGCAGGTGATTGCTATTGCCTGATATTTTTACATATGAAACAATTTGACCAGTCACTGCAGGGACTTCCTGCGCAACATGTATTTAGCTTGTGAAAACGTTATGTTGACATTTAAAAGTCAAACTGCCTTAAATATTACTGTTAACGAGTCAAAGTATGGCATTTATGACATATGTAGTCATTCTCATGCAAATAAAGTTTGTTTCAAGGCATCAATAGCAGTAAACTGACCATAGTTGGATGTACAATGTGCATCTCCATGCTTCATCCTGTTGGCAATTTAAGTCCAGTAGGGAAAAACTTTGGCAATCCAACAGGCAGAGCACTACATTGGAATAATGAAGTAATGCATCATGACAGTTTTAGGAACAGTTTTTCTCACCCCTTGTCTACATATATAGCGTCTTTCAATATTGTTTGGTTTATTGTCTTTTGATGTCATCATTATACAAGACCCCATGATCTGGTGCTCATTTCCTACTGATGTCTCGACGCTGTATTTAGTGCAATCTGTTCAATGTCCTTTTGCCTCTCTGCTATAGGTTACACACAACCAAATGTTTTCCCATAGACTTCTATAGTAACGTTATGATTTTTTTTTAAATAACTAAGCATTCAACAGCTATTACCTGTACGTGTGTGCACAGTTTGGCCTTAGAGCAGCAATAAAAAAAATAAAAATGACTAGCTTAGCCAGCTCCTTTTCCGAGTACCGGAAGCTAAACACACCACCCCCAGTTTCGCACCAAATGTCACCTACTTGAAAATAGCTGTGGTCACATTCAGCATAAGTCATCATGTTGAAAAAGACAGTACTAAATATAGAAAAACATGGTCAGTTTTAATAACTGGATGGATGTACATTTGAAAGACATAAAAATCTTACAGAATATCCTCCAATCACAGCCTGCAGATATCTCTCGATCTGCACTGAAGGCTCCCTACGAAAACCGCACTCTCCAAACTGGTACTGATTTGGTGTAGTAGAACCTGTAGACAAATCAGAATATATTTGCACTTGTCAAATCTGTGATTTATATGTTGTATATATATGTAGCTTCTCAGAAAAAAAATGGAAATTGGATTAAGCTTCACTACTTGTTCCTATCCAGCATGTCTATATGGCACCAGAATACATAGTTTTGATGCACAGAAAGAGTTGTGAGAGTTTAATGATGTACACTTCATCAATGTTTTACAAAAGGCATTTCTGTATTAATAAAGAAGATTTTACCTTCATGCACTGACCATGGAAGTTCATTTATATTTCATAAAAGATGGTGGTCAGGGGTCAATTCTATAAATGATTGAGGCTGCATAGATCATATCACCCTAAAATATTTTTTCGACTAAAAAAATTGAACAAATCTTTAAACCTCAAAACCAGTTACAATACATATTTAAAATTGAGTAGTGGTCTGTTGTTTGCCTTCCTTTGCTGACATCATCAGAACATAGCAGAGTCTGCTACATTCATGGAATATGGTTTTGACACTCATGACATGATGCGATTGATATTGTTTGAGATTGCTCGAACTTACACCATCCATTGTTTATATAATTAAACACTCAAATGGCTGTCAGCATTTGGTAAATCATCTATGGAGGGGCTATCACAAATGTTTGTGCTTTCATATACTCCAAAAATCAAAAGTATAATCCTCTATGATATAGGCTGATGACATAAGTACACATGGAAAGGAATCAGAAAAAAAATCTCAAAATTGGACAGAGAGCATGGAATTCAGGCCAACAATAAGCAAGGGACACATTAAGCAGCTTTAAAGTCATCATATATATAAGGCTGGATAATGAACTTTACCAGAAAATAGGAAATAAAGGGGTGCATTGTTAACAGCAATCTCACACACTGACCAGTGAACCATACCGCCTATTAAAGCCGAGAAATTGAAATGGACCCTCAAGTAGTAAAAAGCTTTTTGAAACCACAACATGGAAGGAAATTACACTTAACTCTATTGATTTATTTAGTTAAGACTTTAAAATACTCACAGGACATCAAACATTCTTACTGTTTAATGTTTCAAGGTGGCTAAACTTGCTTATTTCAGTTATTTGCCAGTTTCAATGAAACAAAGTTAAAATTCCATATAATTTTGAAAATGTACAGCTTATTCTGACATAAATGTAATTCTTTTTATTCACAATTAACAGTTTCATGCAATACCAGCTTAAAATACTGTTTCTCTCCAATAATTTATGGGTTTATAGGGGAATGAAAGATACAATGCATTTTACTAAACAGGGGAGATAATTTAGTTTTGTCGAACACTATCACATTCTTTACAGATGATTTCAGAACCATAATGTTACATTCCAAAAGAGCCAGTGGGTATTATTTTCATCTAAGCAGGTTCTGGGACTGGTATATAGCCCTTACTTCATGTTTGCAAACTAAAAAACTGTACAGTGAGGCATTAAGGGAGCACTGTCAGAAATGTCTAGTGCATGAGGGTCATCTTATTATGGCACTTGATAGTGAGCAACAGAGGGGCCTCAAGTGGACTGGGGTTCTTAAATGTACTTACTGTACCTACATGTCCAAGTTCCACAACTTCTACAAGGTAATAAAGCGCAGCGAGGCAAAACAAGGGTTGTCGATCACACACTGCCAACACCGGACTTCGGATCAGCTTCTCCAAATGCCAAATTCGATGTCGAAACTCCTACTTCTTCTGCATGAGTGCACATATACCTCCCCAGTCAACATCAGGCATGTGAAAAGCTGAAAAAAGTGTTCAGACAATATCAAATGGCAAACCAGTTTGGATATAACAGCCAGGAGTCAGTTCTTGAGGGGACAAAATAATTATTTGAAAGTTATATGAGTGAAAAATAAGTCTGTTTTAAGAAACTTAATAGAAAAATAGCATCATTCATTCACACAAGAGCACCTAACAGAAAGACATATTGGTATGCTACATTGTTAACTATAAATAAGGGGATGTTTGACATATTCTGCTGTCAGCAGTGTACATGCTTCATATTCAAGATAACGGCATCGCGTAACTTGACTGGCAAGCGATTGACACAAGGCAGAAATTGTTGTGGCAGTGGTGACTTTATCCTAATTTGTTGTCAAATTCATCAGTTTCAACAAATTCAGAAGGCAGGAGGAGGGTTTGTTGGACAGAGGTACCCTGGGGGGTTCATGCTGAGATCGACCACAATGCGAAGCAACATTCATTTCCAGCCCATCCAAATGCTCCATTCAACCCAAAATGTCCCCAACTTCACTGTCATTATTTTTAAATTTGCCTCCATGGTGTATCCATGGTGAAATATAAACAGAAAAGCATGTAAAGTATGAATTACTGAAATGTGCACTCACCCTACAGGTTACACACAACCAAATGTTTTCCCATAGACTTCTATAGTAACGTTATGATTTTTTTTTAAATAACTAAGCATTCAACAGCTATTACCTGTACGTGTGTGCACAGTTTGGCCTTAGAGCAGCAATAAAAAAAATAAAAATGACTAGCTTAGCCAGCTCCTTTTCCGAGTACCGGAAGCTAAACACACCACCCCCAGTTTCGCACCAAATGTCACCTACTTGAAAATAGCTGTGGTCACATTCAGCATAAGTCATCATGTTGAAAAAGACAGTACTAAATATAGAAAAACATGGTCAGTTTTAATAACTGGATGGATGTACATTTGAAAGACATAAAAATCTTACAGAATATCCTCCAATCACAGCCTGCAGATATCTCTCGATCTGCACTGAAGGCTCCCTACGAAAACCGCACTCTCCAAACTGGTACTGATTTGGTGTAGTAGAACCTATAAGGGTGATCATTATGGCTACATTTATTTGCAACATAAAATTTTAATGAGCAAAGTCTGTTTTGATTGACTTGTCTTGAATATGCTTCGACAGCCAATTAGTTCTCCTGTATCAGGTTGGTGAATAATGTCATTACACAAAATACAGTTTAGTTCTAAGTCTGCTACATTTGTTTATGAATTGCTTGATCCTGCTAATAAGTAGACAGTATTTACACAGGCTTGAATGGCATTGATTTCGGCATCCAGCCTTGAAAAGGCACTAAATTGGCAACCACTGGTACGTATTTGGCGTAATAAGCATCCACGGCGGTATTTGCTAATATATTGGCTAGTGAACAATCCCATTTAGCACCCCTTCCGATTGATCAATGTTCACAAGACTTATTTATTCGCGTACAATATGCATTCATGTGTTATATGCACTATAATTATGGACAATTAAATTCTAGAAAAATATATATGTCGTATATAAACATTTCAGGCTGTCAGCATGAACCACAAAATTTATCTTTCAACTCTGGTTTTTTTTCACAAAATAATATTTTAATAAGAGCCCCCTATTTCTAATTTCGAGAGCGCCCTGGGCTCTTATTACATCGAATATGGTAAGTATGTTTCAATTTTGAGTTATAATTCTAATGATGTTTGATGACATCTTGCCAAAGACAAGTTGGTAACTTGATAAATGATGTTGATTCAGTATTATGACATTATGAAGTAAAGTAAGAATGTCCTAATTGGTATCTTCCCAAAACGTAGACCTGCCAAAACGCAGACCCATTAAAACAACACTCGTTATAGCTGGTTGCATCAGTAATTAGGACCCTGTACCCTTGATTAAGTAAAATGGTATCACCCATGTAACAAGAAAGAAAGCTGGGTAGACAACCTTCCTGGGTGGCGGTGCTGCTCCAAATTGCATCAGTGCGCTAGTTTCGCTCTCTCCGAAATTTCTACCTTCTGGATCAGTTCGATAAATCTGAAGATGTTTGGATGCTTGTGCTGGAGGGACTTGCCGATTCTGAAGTGGAAACCTTCTAGGTTGTTGTTTGTGTCGCATACGTGTAGCCGTCTAGGAGAACTTGTGGGGCACCTTTCTGGGACAAGACATACTCAACTTTCATAAGTCCGGCCATAGCTTAATTGGACGAGGTTGAAGCTCATGTTCAAATATATTTATATGTTATACCATACACAAGAGAAGGAATTATTAGTGATTGAGAACATTTGGTATATTCTTACACAAATCCCACAACTTTTTTAAAGGTAATGATTGAATAAGATTTGTGATGTACCGGGAGGGAGCAGATTAAAGAAAGGAGGAGTTTTTTTAAGACAATGTTGTTGTTGTCCACTACTGCTCATTGTCTCAACATATTGATAATCCCTCATAGCAGGGGAGTAGACCAGTCCATTCATTAATTACCGGTAGGTGTGACCAGCATGATTTTGGAGGTCTACGTTATGGGAGGGAACCTCCTAATTAATTCATTCATACCAGGTAATACCAGGTTATATAATAAGTTTTGTAATAAATAATTGTTGATTTCATTTTGATACTTTATGTCAAAGGAAGAGAGTGCATTTGTGGTAAGTGTATCATATATCGTCGGATGATGTTTTCGGACATCATGTGTTTTCAGACTGACATGGTTATTGCAGGTATCCCCGCTCTAACGAGGATTGTGGCTTCACACAGACATTGTAAATACTCAGGTGATGGCCTGTGTTTAGAGATAAAGTTGTATTTTTTAAGTGGGTGAGATGTTGTCAGTTGTTCTTTTGACGAGCGCAAAAAAATTGACTGTTTCTTAAGCATCGAAAAACCAAGAGCACAGGAACACACACTGCAACATTACATGTGGCCGAGAGAGGGCATTTGTCATAAGTGTATTGTTTGTTATCCATCTGTCGGGAGGTAATAGTGGCCAAACGAAATGGAGGTCTCTCACTAGTCTCAAAATACCCTTCCAGAACAGAGCTAATAAAAATGAAAACATCTGGAATGTTTAATTCAGCAAACAAGTGACTGAAAGCATGAGGTAGCACTGTCTTCTCTGTTACAGAATTATATCCGTTAGGAATGTCAGGATCCTATGATTCTTGGTTTGTCAGCACCTGCCCATGCACTAGGGTTTCACCAAAGGGATAAACATCGGAGACCTGTGTCATTGCTGGCTTTCCACCAACATTAGACTGGCACAAAATCAGTCAGGTCACAAAGCCTGATCATTCTGTTTTATTTTGCTATAAAATGCATGATGGTTACTGAAGACAAATCTGACCTTGAATCTCTAAAAACGAGCATGGACCAATTCCAGAGGAGCTGGACAGAATATGTTGAAGTACTTTGTCCATGTCATTCAAATATATTACATTTTCAACATCCTTTATGAATAAAATACACCGCTTCAAAGCTAATATTATACTGGCAATTAAAGCATGAAAGAAAAGAACTCCAGCACACTTTGCAGAAACATGTCTGATTAGCCTCATCTGACAGCTGATGTATGTACAAAAGTCCAGTGTTAATTATCTGGAAAGTTTCTCTGCACAAGATCAAAAATGATGCTGGACAAAGACTTTCTTCATTGGGATTGACATGTGACATCAAAGATGTTTCTATCCTGTTGCAGTTAAGATTAACCTGGTTTACCCAAGATGGAATTCTGTGATACATCTGTGACACATCTGTGATGACTGATCTGCCTGCAGTTAGGACTCATTTCTATAGGGATCTCACGTGGATTCTGTTGGATCCAGAAAGCCACATCCTGATTATTCTTCATATAGTTAATACAAATTTGTCAAGTTGAATTTGTCAACATCAGAATGTAATTGGGAAGGCTGGAATTGAACTTTGAGAAATTGACAATTTCATTAAATACGATGAGGACTTTTTTTTTTTTTTAATCAGTTTCATCAGAAGCTTATTTTCTAAGAGACCTCAGTACACAGGGAACAGCAAGTTTCCACACACACAAAAATCAATTTGTATGGCGTGTTAGATAGTGCCCTTTGAGACAATGTTAGTTTCTTTATTTGTTATATAGCACCACTCTCAGAAATATTCCACCAATCTGACAGCTATCAAGGCTGGACAACCCAGTGATTGGTGAAAGTCACCCATCATCAGGATACGATGACATGCAATCAACCAGTCACTGAGCCTGACCATGCAATCCACTCATGTGCCTCTTATGACAATCAAAGCATAGGTTGCTTTCTATGACAAGAATAGTTTGCTGGTGACCAAATCTGACCAGGAGTCCAAACCATTCATCGCTATTTTGTTGAGAAGACAAAACAATGTTTAGTTGAGAGACATTGTCATCAATCAACCATTACTTCAGTACAATTGCCGGGTGATACAAGGCCTGGTACATGACAAAACAGGGATTGTATTGGACATAAATTTTGTCTCTGATGTGTCAAATTTGGAAATGTTCTCGACATGTCTCCAAGAAATCTTAGAGACTTCCCAAAGTATTGTAGACTTGCCAGGGAATTTTGGGATATTTGTATTTCAGGGTCTATATATAGATGTCTTTGGAAACAAGTGTTTGTGTTTTCTTTGAGTTTTGACCCTTTTAAGACCAGTGCCCTTCTTCAGTGGTTTGTTTTGCTCGTCATGCCAAAGACCCGGGTTCGATTCCCGACATGGGTACAATGTGTGAAGTCAATTTGTGATGTTCCCTGCCATGATATTGCTGGAATATTGATAAAAGTGGCATGAAACCTCACTCAGAAGATGCTCATCCCAAAATATATAAATTTGTCAAAATCTGATGGCCTCCCCCATAAACTCCCCCAAATTATGGACCACACTCCATTGCAAGGATGTTTCAGCTTAAAAGGAAAATATCCATTCCCATCCCTGTATATATAATGTGTTACAAATTAATAAGTAATTAAGGCACAGTTTAAATATTTATGTAGGATTTCAGGTTTTGGAATCTGGATCTGTTCTTGTGTATCCAGCCCTATATATTTAGCTGACTTAATAAATGCTTCCATGATCATCATAAAGTATAAAAACAAAATAGATTGAAAATCTAGATTTACTGAATTACTGTTGTTGAAGCCGCATTGAGAGTACCAAAGATGTAGTTTGTTCTTAAATTTGACATGATCAATTTTCAGACCAAAATTTAATCTGATCTGAGCATCAGCTAATGGAATAAATTGTCTGTTTCAGGAAAGATTTAAACTTAGGGTTTTAATCATTTGAGATGATCGTTTTTCGGAATTGAAGTTACTGGCTGCTTAATTGCAACTGTCAGCTGTTTCATGCTCGGATGCATTAACCATGAATGTTGTATCAATGGCTGGAAAAAGCCAAGTCAGACAATATTACTCATATTCCCCATATTTCAGAATTTGAGATGATTTTGAAGAACATTGACACCACCATTTCACGCACGTTTAGACTGTTCTTTTAGACAGACGTTTTAGATGGAAACCTGAATTTTGGTAGTAGCCATATATAGACATGTCACCATAAATTACATTTTAGTCCATGAGAAATCCAACCTTGATCCTGCTCATTATCAGCAAACACATTCACCACTGTTCTACATCAATTTTTCTTTTGGGAAGTGGAATTTCTGTTTTTTTTAATTGTAAAGCCATCTAAGATGCTGCAATTTGTGAACCAGCTGATAAAGAAAAAAGGCCTACTGTATTCGTCGTAATAAGCGCCCAGGGTGCTCTCAAAATTAGAAATAGGGGTCTCTTATTAGAATATTATGTTGGTGAAAAAAACGGAATTGAAAGATAAGTTTTGTGGTTTATGGTGACAGCCTGAAATGTTTATGTACGACAGATATATTTTTCCAGAATTTAATTGCCCATAATTAAGGGTGCATATAACAGATGAATGAATGTTACTGGTTGTATTCACTGGGAGACCACTTGTTTGTGAATGATGGGCAGTATGGTTGTGGTGGACTGCTCCTACTCTGATGAGGACAAGGTCTGACAAGGTGGTCACCAGGGCCTCATTGTGGCTCTACATCAATCCCAATGATAATGATCATGACCATTCCATTGCCACTGGTCAGCTCAACCTGGGAGGTCAGTGTCTTGACCATGTGGCTGATACTGCCCTGGGCCCACTTGCACAAAGTGATCTTAGCGCTTGACTATTGTAAGCCTAGGAGTTACTATCATCAAAGCACTTTGATCGCTTTGTGCAAGTTGGTCCTTCAGTTCCAGTGATTGCTCACATCCACTCCCTCAGAGGGGTAATGTAGACTGACATCTACTCTCTGAAATAAACATATCTTACAGAAAAACAGTTGTTAAATTATTGTTATAAAACATAATAAAAAAAATTCATTTCTGATATTGCAGTAATCTAGACTTGCCAAACATTATAGACTTGCATGGGTTGTATTTGATATATTTGTTTCAGGGTCTGTATGACAGACTAAGAGGTGATGGTGATGCATGTTTTTATCCTGGTAATGTTCAGACTCAGGGGAGAACAGCAGTTTCTGTTTGCTTATGAGGCAAAACTTATATTGAATTGGTTATACTGGAATGTTGGGTCACAGACACTTGTTCCTGATGTCAGCTCAGCATATTCTATTTCTGCTTGTCTTAGCTTCCCATTGAGGGGGCACCACAATTCACTCTGAAGGTCGTACTGGAGACACGGACATCTAAGGTGCCATAATTGGCTCTGCAGAATTGCATCCCTAGACATTGTTCGAAATTCAGTTAAAGGGCCTTTGTCATTACCCTGATGTTAGAGATTAAAAAATAAAGGAGTACCTAGATTCAAGAGAAACTACAAGGACACTAGGACCGCTTCTAGTTTCTAGCATTGCCTTTGATGCAAGATTCACCCTGATAATAAGTTCTGGTGTGTAAGCACCATTACTAGTGCTCGTGGCTTGTACCAAAGTGAAAAACAAGTGCATCACTTTGGGTTTTCCTACAACATTAAGCTGACACAAAGTGATATAACTGAAATACTATACAAAGCTGTATGTATGTTTTTGTGTGTATATACTTGTTGACATTCTGGAACTAATTATTTTTCTCTTCATTACAGGTAAGTCTCAAAGAATGAAACGATTCTGCCATAACAGTATCTTGATTGCCAGTGATTATTAAGGTAGGTTTTATCACGAGACTACATTTGACAACATGAGCATCGCTGCACGCAATTTGGATCGATGACATGCATCAACCAAGTCAGCAAGCCTGACCATCCGATTCATTAGTCGCCTCTTATGACAAACATATTCGCCTTTTACAACAAGCATGGGCTGCTGAAGACCTATTCTACCCCGGATCTTCACAGGTCTCATGGTGTAGGTGTTCATAGGCTGCAAATTAGAGATATGATCTTTACCTAAGTACAAACTGCCATTCCCTGCTAATTCCAGGTTAGAGTTAGTCCACAACATTGAAAAGCTGTCACATTGCTAACTGTGGTGTTGTGAAACAAACAAACAAACAAGCAAGCAAAGTCTTGATCTCACACAAAGGTTTTGTAACTTTTAACTCTTTATCTGCAGTGTATTCCTGTTTTAGATTTTGTCTTTATTATCTATGTTACTTTTGTAAGTGACCAACAGATTCTCTTTCTGAGTCTGGTGGTTTCAGACTGGAGCAATTTGTGAACAATATAGTAATAATTAAAAAAGTAGAGTAAGATGTTACTGTGTGACTCATCTCTGACAAACAAAGCCAATAGCACAAAACAAAAAATTCTTTCTGTCTCTCTGAGGATGGATTGGAGTATTTATGTATATATATACCCATCTATGTCTTACGTATTACTGTCTGATTCATCTCTGTACAACAAAGCCAGTAGCACAAAGCAAAAAAATATTTCTGTCTCTCTGAGGATTTGAAGTGTATTTGGGCTGCAGATGGGTGCCATCGGCTTTCTTGAGATGTTTACTTTTTTCTTAAGATAAGGCCAGACCAATTTAATTGCTAGGATTACGGATTTTTTCGGGTAAAGTGGCTGAATGGAGGAGGGAATGTAAAAAAAAAAAAAGTACTTGTAAGAATTTTTTTTCGCAGGTATTACAGATTTTAGGAGGCAGGAATGCTGATAGGAGGAAATAAAAAAATAAAAAAAATCCCTCACTTGTGCCACAGAAGCTACAAAAGTATTTCAGTATTACCCACCACGCATGTTGCAAGCAATAGACCCTTTATCTAATGACACTCCTTACTGATGACTAGGGTTTACAGGTATCTTTTGGCAGTTTTCCACAAGCAGGTAGACTTCAACAACAAGCTTTTAACTTATTAAAGTTTTATTGTATTTTAAAAATATAAAAACAATGTGAAATACACTGAAATTTAAACAGCACTTGGCTTCAAAACAAATATACATTTGGCACATACAAGTACTTGAAATACTCTGTCCAGTATAACTTTATCGTGTTAAATGATCAGGTAACACTCATAGCTGAAGTGTTATGCTAACATGTGGAATGCACTTAAATTAAATAGCCCTTGACTTCAAAACAAAAGAAAACATTTTGCACATACAAGTACTTGAAATACTCTGTCCAGTATAACTTTATCGTGTTAAATGATCAGGTAACACTCATGGCTGACGTGTTATGCTAACATGTGGAATGCACTTAAATTAAATAGCCCTTGACTTCAAAACAAAAGAACATTTGGCACATACAAGTACTTGAAATACTCTGTCCAGTATAACATAATCGTGTTAAATGATCAGGTAACACTCATGACTGACGTGTTATGCTAACATGTGGAATGCACTAAAATGAAATGGCACTTATTAAATGGCTTCAAAACAAATAACCATTTAGCACCTACAAAAACTGTACCTGAAATGTTACAAAAAGTACTTTTTTCCACTTTCACTCAGTATCACACAGCATTTTCCTCATTGAATTATGAGGTACACACCTCCTTTTAAAAGCAGTCATAAAACAACAAAAGGATAACATACATGAGCAGAGACATTCTGCACAAATTCGGGCCAAGACTTCCCCCACATCACATCAAAATTGGAAAATGTATTTCAAAAATAAGAGGTACCATTTCTGATTTCACACAAAACACAGGAGTTAACATATCTTCCATCATCTGACAAGTACCTGCATGATTTACAGGTCAGGTAATGCAAAATGATTTATGATGTTCTCAGTTTTTTAACATTACATTTCCCCCTCACTGCAGCTTCTTTTCCTGATTGTTAACAAGATCGACAGATAGGCCTCACAGTGCTGTACATAGCCTGAAGTTCATGGATTACACTGTCATCAGCAAAATCTTCTGACCTGGCAATTCCACAGTGAAAGCAAACACTTGGCAAAGAACATGTATTACTGGCATAGTATGTAGTCTCCATTGTGGACGAACATCTGAGACTCTCTTTCACAACTAGCGTTTCAAAGTATGGAGATGCTGGAGGAAACAGTGGTGACCCACAAGTGTAAGAACGTCCCTCTCTCATGCGGATCAAGGCTGTTTTGTCTTTGTAGGAAAGTCTGGTGTCTGAATAAACACATTCGGTTTACGACATTCAACACTTGTTACTGACTCTCGAACTTTGTTTGCAGTGAGAATTTTCCTGTTTTGCTTGTCTCTTATTGAAGACATGGTGACAGAACTCAAGGAGGGTCTAGCTGAATCAGTAGTGTCTGTACCATAGACAGAATGAAACTCTTCAAACTTATCTCCACTTTCAGGAGATACAACAGGATCAGGAATGAAATTCAATTGTTCAAACTCATCATCAGGCAGTCTTGGAGGATTGATAACACATTACCAACAATCGTCAACTCTGTGAGGATCACATTTCTTGATTTGAAAGATGTACTGCCGACAGCGACAATGGCGATCCATGAAGTCTTTAGTTTATCTGATTTCTCCAGATCTTTCTTCGTCAACTTGTTCATATCAAGTTTATCATCTATATGATCTTTCAAAATTCCGAAGAAATTTTCAACACTCTCATTGCTTGCAGCACTGTTTATTATCACTGCATCCGTTCCCTCTCTAAGGAGACATTTTGTAGTGCAAGGTTCAGAACAGAGTTCACTCTTTCGGCCAGGTTTGCCCAACTGCCCATTGGTGCTGTCCTTGCCGTGATCAACATGTCCAAATCGAGCCATGCAAACATGGCTATCATAGCCAATTGCACAGATCCGAAAGTAGTGCGGTGATCAGGGCCACCATCCGTGTACATTATGAGTATAGCTTTCTCTGAATTTCCATCATCAGTACTGAAATGGGATTTGATGATGTTTGTTGTTTCAGCACCATGACGAATAGCATTGGACGGACTGAACACTTTGTCCTTTACAGTCACAAAGGCTGTTCCATTGAAGAAAGAATCACTGGCATCCTGTGGAATGTCACAGTGCAGAGCAACAGAGGGGATGCCCCGCACACATTATAATCATGATCTAATGCTGTAAGAGAGCTGGCAGTAGTACTGGAAAGAGAAGCATTATGTGGGCGAACACCAGTACCAACAGGTAATCTAGGCTCTCCAATAGGAACAATGGCTTTGTCATCAAGCCAAAAGAAATCGACATGCTCTCTCAATATCACAGCAAATTTCTTCAAGTAGACCAACTGTACAGCCACATAGAGACTATCCTCATGTTTTCCACGTATCTGTCTTGTTTGAAGTGAAAACTTTACATTGAAACGACCAGTGTAGTGGAATGCAGTCCTCGTCGTTGGATTGGCTGGCCAGAACTGCAGTCTCACCCATTCATTAGAGGGAATGAGTACTTCTGGATCTACACGACCTCTCACCGTTGACACAAGATCGTCAATTGATATTGCATATGGAAGGTACAGTTGTGATCCGCTCGTGGACGGCAAGGTCCCTTTCATGGAAGTATCTTTCAACTTCATCCCAGAAGGTATCAAACTTTGTACTGTCTGGGTTGCCATTTAGTCTCCGTAAATCCCATGCCACATCAGGATCATTTAACTCTAACACATCTTCAACACGTTGATCAATCACAGCTTGTGCAGTGTTGTCAGCACCACTACTGTCATTGGTCAAGAATTTGTACATGTTTCTGAGAAGAGCTGGAGACACTCCTGTAGACTGTTGGTATTTTGCTTAAAACTCTTTCTTCATCTGTCTAGTTGCATAATCTGGCAATGACTTGTGGACTACCCGCACAGTTTTAACTGTATTTTCATCTGACCTCTCGCTCTTATCACCTGGCAAACGCCATACAAAATGTATATTTCCGAGATAATTGCCCTGAAAGTAACTGTAATGTGCCACTGGTACAGACAAACGTAGATTGTCAATCCATGTTCTTCTCTTGTATCTACAGGTTGGGGGATAGTTGCTGATTTCCACAGGAGTGTATTCATCCTCAGAAGCCAATGTATTGTCAAGATCCAAATAATTCTCCCCCACAGGACCAACAGTTGCCTCAATAACTGCAAGAGAAAAATTCACAGAAGGATTTCGCAAAGGTGCACTAGCATTGTGTCGTTCTTTGGACCGCTGGGACTGTTGTCTCAGGAAGTCAATGTACTTTCTCATACTCTGGACCAGTTCCTGAATATCTTGATAGAGTGTCTTAAATTTGTAGGTCCATGGCAGCATGAGGAGCTCAGACAGGGCATCAATATGCTCTTGAAGTTTTGCGACTTCCATCTGAAAATACAAGTCATCAGATGTTTAAAAATCATTGTTTGAAGTTTGTATTACAATCTTGTAACACTGCAGTTTCATTAAAAGTAGACAATTGTTCTAAAAGTCCAGTTTCCACCCTTGCCGTACTATGCTGGAATTCCTGGGCTCAATCGTAGCGCCACCAGTGGATGTTACGAGTTTTGACAATTCTTAGCCTCTCCTATGGACCAATCAGCTTCCACCTCTCGTATCACTTGCATTTGCTTCAAACAAAATGATGGCACCCAGTCAAGACAATCTGATCGATAATCAAGATCTATATTGTGATAAAACGGGTCTTACATCGCGAAGTGCATCAAGTCCCCACCTTGATTAAAAACATGAAAAGATTTTGAAAATATCTGTTGACGAGTTGGCGATGCACATGCTTTGCAAATCCTGTAATCGACCGAAATCTGCACGACAGTTTACGAACCGAATTTCGATTTCGTTGTTAGTCCAGCCAAAGTTAAATTGAAAAAGATTGATGCCTGTATCTTTTTTTCTCTCAGAAAAATAGTGCACTGAAGTAAGTATTTGACTATGAGTTTTTTCAGGTCTGATATTGTTTTACTGAACTTGCCTTTTAAAAACACCCAAATGATGCTAATTTCAATGATCGATCATTCATGATCCCGTCTTCAATCAATACTTCCCAACACTAATCCATGATCTGTCCCCCATTTCCAGCATTAACTAGAGGTTGTCATCAGTGTCATGTGTATATATATATGTGTATACCCCAATCACCTGGGTCCATCTATTTTCTATCTATCAGCTCAGTAATGAATTTGAGAGTCCAAGGCATGAATATGGGTGGCCCAGGCTGGCAATATTGTGGCACACTTCACTACATTTCCCAAACTTTTACTGATGTCATTTCTTGTGATGCAAACAGCCATACTTCTTTGCATCCATGATGTAAATTATTTGTGTCCTTTCTCAATTTGTGTCAGGGAGTAACCTGGGTCTATCAAGCGGACTCTCAGTGATACATTTCGGGACAAGGCATGAATTTGGTGATCCTAGCTAGGTTGTCAACAATTTCATGCCTCACTTGGTCTCCAAGAATTTGATGCTTTTACATGCTCAGAAGTCTGCAATAGATGTTAGATGAATGAAAGTCCTCGACTGACACCCTACACCAGAAAGGAAATGTCAGTTATAATGTGTACTCTTTATTTGATAAATGTGCAGCCATTATAATTGTATTGCATCCAACAAGACTTTTAGTTTAGATTATTTGCATCCATTTTAAATTTGTTTTCATATAGGATGCAACATTTAGCATCCAGTCAAATGCTCTTGTTTGCATATAGATGCAACATTAGCATCCAGTCAAATGCTCTTGTTTGCATATAGATGCAACATTACCATCCAGTCAAATGCTCTTGTTTGCATATAGATGCAACATTTAGCATCCAGTCAAATGCTCTTGTTTGCATGTAGATGCAACATTAGCATCCAGTCAAATGCTCTTGTTTGCATATAGATGCAACATTAGCATCCAGTCAAATGCTCTTGTTTGCATGTAGATGCAACATTAGCATCCAGTCAAATGCTCTTGTTTTCGTATAGGATGCAACATTAGCGTCCAGTCAAATGCTCTTGTTTGCATATAGATGCAACATTAGCATCCAGTCAAATGCTCTTGTTTGCATATAGGATGCAACATTAGTGTCCAGTAAAACACTCGTTTACATATAGGATGCAACATTACCATCCAGTAAAAAACTCTTGTTTGCATATAAGATGCAACATTTAGCGTCCAGTAAATCTGTGATTTTGAGTATATACCCTTGTTATTTATGTACTGTCAAATCTTGATATGTACATGCCAGACAAGTAGAAAAAGAAGATAAGTTTATTCCTTTGTTAAGTCCATAAATTCCAGTTGATTACTCAAAGAGTATTCACGGACCAATCAATATACACTGTGTTAATTATCGAAAAATTATTCATTTAATTAATGTAATATCTGTCTTTTGAGTTTAAGACAAATACTTGGATACACATGTTAGATTCTCAGTGAAAAGTGTTCTGAGAATGGCATCCCCTTTGTAAAAGGATGCAAAATGGAAAATATATTTTCCTCCAAGGTTATCAGCTTGCATTTGATTTCAACTGTTTTGAATCTGTTAGAATCTTAATATTGCAAGACTTCTGAAAGATAGACTTTTAAAGCTCATCGATCTAAAACTCCTTGTCAGTAGAGGCCTATTTGTAATTAGTGCCATGCATGATAGTTAAACATCGTTTCTGTATGATAAGGGTAATCATCAACTGCTAGACTTATATATATATAACAGTTGAGTTAGCATACAAAGTGGTGAGTTAATGACTTGAAACATGACTTGCTTGTCTCCCTTAAATATTGTGTTAATGAGTGTAGTTGCAAGTTTCATTAGTTTCCAGAATGACAGGGATTGTTTTTGAAGATGTCATCCATCTATTTGTAAGTGACACCAAAGATGGGGTAAGACCCCCTTTTAGCCACAAAATGCAACACTGGCTCCAGGATGGGACAACCACTTCCTGTTCTGTCAGTTTAAGCACCATTGGCCTAATAAACCATGACCACTCATGGCTAAAGACGGCTCCAGAGATCCCCTATGTTGTATGGAGTGCTCCTTTGTTCGACTCAACGTGTCATTCCAGATTCCATGCAATTAAGAAGAGTGTACCTTCTGAACAATGGCAACTATTTTAGGTTTTCGCTTCATTGGGTCAACTGATTGCTTGTTAGCATTGATAATTGACTGTTTACTGGAGATGTCTTGGGCATCCTCTGGGTCTCACTTAGACACCTGAATTCCATGTCTTTCATATACTTGTAAGGATGACCCTGTCAGCAAGCTGACACGGTTAGGATATCATCTGTGGGATGACTCCATGCCCTGTGTCATAGACAAAATACAACATTGAGATTGGATCTTCTCTAGTTTCCTTTTCATTTTTACCACAAATGTAATTTGATGGTCACAGATGTTCTGCTGTGTAGACAATAATGTTTAGAAATATCTGGATATCAAGTATGACATAATGCATTGACCCAGATTCATTAAAAGTGTGTTAATCTGATCTGTCTCTCCACAGATTGAGTTGACTGTTCTGAGAGGCAGTAGGTGATAGCAAGATGCATCACCTCCAAACATCTCCAGGTTGACGTCATAGCTTTCTGTATCAAGTATTTGCTCACTACATAAAGATTCCACTCTTCCATCCATTGTAGAGTGTGTTTGGATGGTGGATATTTTCTAGAATATGACCTTGTGACCAACATCCATGAACCAACATATTTTGGAAGAAGAAGGACACTTAAGAAACTTCATCATCTGGATGTTTTCTCTTGTCCCCAGTCTACACACAATTGTCAGGATGTAGCCATTGAGTAGCCAGCAGTTCCCACTGGATGATCTATCTTGTCTCTCTGAAGTTGTCTTTGTGTCCAGGTGTGTGGTGAACACCTGGTGTCTTCATAGACAAGCAGTGATCCATTCATAGTTTTCACGGTTATTTTGCCTTTTACCCAGTGGAATCCATTTCAGCTGATGGTCTTGATGTTTTAGGTTTACTTGAACTGGGTCACTGCTTCTTTTGGTTGACTGAAGTCCCCGAGTTTCTTTTTAAGCTCAGTAGCATTTATCAATTATCCTGAGTCAACCACAAAGGAAATGTTTATGCCTAGACATTAAACCCCCACAGTTGCAAAACAAACATAATTCTTAAACATTTATCTTTACTTGTGAGCATCATTATGTCTGCACAGCAGACATAATTCAAAATTACCTTATCGTTTTTAAGTTTCAACAAAGTCAATAAATGTTATGGTGTCACTGGATCTTCTAGCCCATCGCTTCATCTTCTGGTCAAGACTTGATTGTTTACAGGCTACACTACCATCATTAGCAGTAGTACTGCTGTGCAGTGGCGGGCAACAAACAAACACGTACATTTTTTATGCAAATTGCTTGAGACGCACGTGCTTCCAGTCGGGTAGCGCATGCTTACCCTTTACATGAACACCTGGTGTCATCACTGATTTTCAGTGATCCATTCATATAATTTTCACCTTGTGCCCATTTTGCCTTACGTCCAATGGAATCTGGTTTGGTAGATGATCGGGACTGATTTTGTGGCATTTATGTTTTGTTTGTCTCCAGTTATTCTTTTTTATCTGCTTCTTTGTGGACATATCTTGGTTGAGATTTATCTTGTGCTGTTTAGAGGCCATCAGTTTCTCCAAATTCTGCAGTAAATGTCAGTACAAGTTCCAAAATTGGAATTACACAGGGTGCTAAATTTCTAGGTTTATGTACCTGAAATGATACAAATGAAAAGTATGTGCGTTATATACACCACAGATATAATTTTCCAGAATTTAATTGCTCATAACTAAGGGTGCATATAACACAGGAGTGCGTATTATTATACACGAATAAATTAGTCTTGTGTACATTGATCAAGCAGAAGAGGTGCTAATTGGGATTGTTCACTGGCCAAATATTAGCAGATATCAGTGTAATGTGTGGGTGTGTCTCTCTCTCTCTCTCTCTCTCTCTCTCTCTCTCTCTCTCTCTCTCTCTCTCTCTCTCTCTCTCTCTCTCTCTCTCTCTCACTTCACCCTTATATAAGAAAGTATTCTGATAAACATTTCATGAATGACAAGCATTGTTTTCATTCACTCACATTTTTCCTATTCGACAATCTGATTCAATGCGAAACACAAAAATAATGCGATCACTGTCAGTCAGGAATTATGGTGGAGTGAACTGTTTCGTTTGGACATTTGTACCTTTGTTTTGAATGTTTTGAAATCACGAAAACTGTTAATCTTTTATGAAACAGTTTCAGTTAGACAAGTCACTGGTCACGTATTTGTCAAACCAAGAGATGTCTAGTTAAAGCATGAGTTGAATCACACCAAGGACCAATGTTCTATTCAACACAATGAGTGCAAAATATGAAGCCCTTTTTTCATGCTCATAAATAGCACCGTAAGATCATAAGCACACTCCATAATACAGAACTGCAAAATATGAAGCCCCTTTTTGATGATAATAGCGGCGTAAGACCATAAGCACATTCCATAATACAGAAGAACTGGCCTAAGACTCCTCCTGACTCATCCACGTTCACAGTTGAATGTGTCTGTCGAGTAACCTTCAATAGACGAAGGTGGTAGGAATTGGGTCTCTAATAGATGAAAGATTATACACAGACTGGCATCACTCAGTTGGAATATTGCTGAGTACAGTGATACAATGTAACAACATATCTCGTCTGATAGATCTAATGTTAATGCCTGAGGTTACCTATGCCTCACTCACTCACTCACTCACTCCTCGCACTAAAATATCTCATCTGATAGAATTAATTTGTTAATCCCTGACTTTATTTGATAAAACAGAAATACTATCCACAGTGAGCGCAGTTACACACCTCACACCTCCGCACCTAACCATCCACTCTATCGTCACACTGAAATACCTTCTCTGATAGATCTACTTTGCCGGTCCCTGACTTGCATGGTAAGTCCTTGCTTCAGACACATGTCTGTTTGCATACTCAAGGAGAGGTGGAGGCAATACGTTTTGTCCAAACAGCAAGGCTCAACTTCCTTCATTGAAGTGACTTGGGGTGTCTTGGAAACCTGCTCAAGGAGTCTTCATCAAAGTTTACCACACAGGAGGATCAATGACCCAAAACATTGGGTGAATATCCTGTGTTATTTTAAAATTTGGCAAAGAAATATTGATGGATTATTTCAGGAGGAAGTGTGTCTGAGTGGACAATTCACCCCGTAGCCTTGAGTGAAAGTATGATTTTCCCCTCAATGGGCTCACTTCCTGACAAGGGGGTCATTCAGCTGCTTCATATATATCTATATACACTCAGTGTCATCCAATCCTGCAGCCTCAGTGCCAGCCGTTATGGATTAATTTGGTGTGATAAGGTCATAATTGTAAGGTGGCTTGATGTGTTTGTTCTAGTTTATCATGCCAGGAGGGTATTTGAAAAGCCATTAGCAGGTCTATATACATGTTTTATCACTTAATCTTGCAATTGGTGGGATAAGCGATAATTATATAGATGGCACATACTTTATTTGCCAGAAAAGATGAAGAATTTTTTGGATTTTGTCAAGATGCTCCTATTTGTCACGAAAGACACGATATTCTTTCTTAAATAGAACAAGAGAGATGGGTTTGATGCTGTTGAACAGTTCTTTAGTTGTATCATGGTGTGAGCTTCCTGATAAGGGACTTGAGTTCTTCATTGTTGGACAGTCCAACAAGTGTGAGTACCGTATTCGACGTAATAAGCCCCCACTGTGATATTTGCTAATATATTGGCTAGTAAATAATCCCAATTAGCACCCCTTCCAACTGTACACAAGACTTATCTATTCGTGTTTTATGCACTCGTATGTTATATGCACCCTCAATTATGGGCAATTAACTCCTGGAAAAATATTTCTGTCGTATATAAACATTTCAGGCTGTCAGCATAAACCACGAAATTTACGATCTTTCAACTCAAAATAATATTCTAATAAGAGCCCCCTATTTCTAATTTTGAGAGCGCCCTGGGCGTTTATGACGTCAAATACGGAATATGGTGTTGACAGGCCATGATCATCATGGGGTGAATCTTGGATTTGAACCAATGACTAGTGGACCCTGGCACACTTAGCTGCAATGGCTTAGTCCACTGGGCCTCAGTGCCCTGCTGGTGTATTATGGTGTAGGATATCCTATGCACAATTCTTTTTTTTGGGGGGTGTCTATATTCATCCAAGAAAGTTGATGCTAAGATAAGTGATATTTAAATTAAACATTTATGGGGAATTTCCTTGTAGTATGTAGGCAATAAGACAAGACGGGTTGATGAGAGGGACTGTGTTCCATGTCCCTGGCCTATTTCAAGTCAAGGTCAATGATGTTCTGTAACTGGTGACATGTGTCAGACTATGACTGTATCTGAGTATAAACAGGGTAACCATGGCCGTACCTTCCAGTCATCATCAAATTGTGTTTCACATCAAGCAAAGTGATCAAGTTTTCAATTACTTGAAGAATGCTGGCAAGGACTGGCCATTTGCCATTCGTCACCGCTTACACCTTTCCGTAACCTCCAAGAAGACTCTCTATCGATGAGCGTTATGTGCGAAAATATGACAAACCAATCAAAATGCACGTATGGCTTCAAGTTTTTCGGTCAAAGTATCCCTGAGGAATAATTTTTTATTTTACACATCTCTTGCATCTAAACTGTACCCGAGATAAAGTTATATGTGTTCAATCATACTGTATGTCCAGATGTGCTTTAAACTGCATCTGAAATTATATAATATATGGAGAAATATACGTGAATCATTACGCAACGAGTTGACGATTCTTTTAGCTATGCCCCTTTGCGCTTAGACGGAACCAGGTCACGGAAATGGCCACGAGAGGGGCACGTGTCGCTATTCGACTTGTCCCAGAATAACACGAGTTGGTCATGAATGGCAATTTGCCTGAGCCTTTTGTCCACCTTTTAAAAAACATTTTGCCTCTGTTAAGAGCTAACCTGTATGAGAGTCCAGGGCCCACTTGCACAAAGCGATCTTAGCGCTAAGACTGTTGTAAGCCTTTGTTAAACTATGGGACTTACGATCATCTAAGCGCTAAGATCGCTTTGTGCAAGTGGGCCCAGGTCTTGGGGTAAGGTTACTGAATTAGTGCAAGGACACCAATCAGGGCCGCATCATTTTGTTTATAACTTTCCTCCATAAAATTTACGATGTGAGTCATCCTTCCTCAGGCCCATGAAGATTCCGGGGTAGAATAGGTCTAGCCGTAATAGGTGGCTCTGCTTGTTGTAAAAGGCAACTAACGGGATCGGGTAGTCAGGCTTGCTGACTTGGTTGATGCATGTCATTGATCCCAATTGTGTGGATCGATGCTCATGATATCAATCACTGGATTGTCTGGTTATGTTATTTACAGACCCCTTCATATAGCTGGAATATTGCTGAGTGTGGCGTTAAACAACAAACCAACCAACCATCCCTCCTCATCACATAGTACTAAGGATCTGCCCTCAAATGTTGATCAGGTCAAAGTAAGTTGAGTTGAATTTCTGGTGTCCCCCGCCGTGATATTGCTGGAATGTTGCTAAAAGCGGCATAAAACCATATTCACTCACTCACTCACTCAAAGTATGTTGAAGTTACTATTAGGGTTAAGTTTCTTAATGGAGGATGCCATTGTTCTAAAACAGTAGAGATATCATTGAAAAGAAATCACTAGCATTCTGAGCAATGTAAATGTATATGAATATATCAGCATTAGTATGCATATGATACTAGATGTGATTGCTATATAATATTCAGCATGAATGTTGATCTAACAAAGAGCAGCCATCAACTCCATGAGTTATTTTAAAAGTGACATTTTTAGCTTCTTTCAAACGGGCCAGATGGATTAAGATGGTCATATATGTTTATCACCATGATGAGATCAAGATGAAGATGAAATTTATAGGCTGATAATCCATTTTGGATGTTAGTAACAATTTAGCTTCTCAGCTAACTCTGTTTTCAAAAGGATTAAAGCTTATATAAAGGTGAACCTTCTGGACATATTTCTAAGGATATACAAACATACAATTCATATTTAATGTACTTTGCCATGCTGGAGATCATTCTCATTGCAAACTGTTATTATCCAGGTCAATAGATCAGTGCGCACTTGCATTTAATATGTTAAATATATATTCATTCACCACACCCGTGCTCGTGGGTTTCACTGAAGTGGTAAACGTCTGAGACCTGCATCACTTTGGGCTTTCCTCCCACATTAAGCTGACACGCCGTGATATAACTGGAATACTGTTAAAAGCGGCGTTAAACCCAGCTCACTCACTCACTATATTTATTCAGCTGCTTAGTCTATTTAGAACAAAAAGGTTTTTAAACTAGATCTATAAACATAAGACAAATTCATTACTCTTATTTATAAGATAATTAGCGAAAAATTAGTTTGTTGTGGAAAATACTGGAAGAAATTATTTTGCCATTATGGATACCCTGAAAACAGTGTGTTGAGGTTCCCTAAAAAACTGTCAAGCTGCTTTTTTTTCAGAGAAAAACAATTGTGTCTTAAAACAATAGTAACAGGACAAATGTACTGTGGCTAACCAAATTCCAGCCTCCCCCCTGCTTCCATATATTTACTTGTTGATCACTTTACAGCCCGCACTTTTTAAACAAAATTAGCATTTATTTTATTCATCTACACTGACAAACCCAAATAACTTTATACAATCAACAAGATAATATTATTTCGATGTACCATTTTTATAACTTTTAAACTTCAAGTAATTGTTCAACAAAAATAAAGCAATAACTTATGAAAGTGCGGCAACAATTTGCTGTTTGTTATTCTACCTGTATGTTGTCTCCTATTGTGTGTTATATTTAAAGGAGCAGTTGTCTGGCCGACTGATTGAAGCCTATGTTAGCCCATAGTTTCCAATATTTAAAAAAAATGAAAATCGTTTTGCATTTGAACAATCTTTGCTCTTCATCTGCGAAATGATAATTAGAATTCCTTTGAACATAAGCAAGCCATGCTTGTAAGCCTTGTCTTCTTTAGGGAGTAAATAAGTATGTAAGTTATGGGCCTAATCTCTAAATTGATGTGCAGCATAAAGCATAGCAGTCTGGCCCTAATTTGTTGCCAAGGACATTATCAACATAACCCAAATGGAAAATAGATATTCATCATTATGGATCTATATAATAACCTGGTAGACAAATGACACACAGTTACATCCCTCTTCGTAATAATAAAGGCAATTTCATGAGTAACACCTGTCCTCAAGTTTAGCTATACAGATTGGATTTGTCCAGTATAAACCTCTGCAATGTCTTGTACAATTTGTACAATTTAATATTAGGATCTTGTCAGCAGACTGCATCATATGACTGATGGCAATGAGACAGAAGATGGTGGTTCCACAGTATATCAGTTGCACTACATGATACACATGGCTCCAGCCTTTCGAGATACATGTACTAGTAGGTCCACTGCTTATCCAAATCACAGCTCACAGTAAAGAGATTTCCAGCAGCATTACTTACTCATGATTAGGGCTTGGAGAAAGCATCGTGTTTAGGGAAGACTGATCTGAATAATATTGTTCTCAAGTTGTTCTCAAGTTTCAACTGGTAATGAGGCAATGTGGATATAATGACATTGTTTTATCCTAGTAATTACAGCTGGGCTTTGCAGGAGTCAACCTGGGACATTTGCGCTGGCTGGCTGACAAACAACACTTCCGAAAACTTAATTGGGTATCAAGGCAGTCAGGTTTACTGTTAATGTGCAATTGTGGGGAAGAGTAGAAGGCAAACTCTGTTCAGCATTAGCATCAGCTGTGTAGGTTGGCCACCACGGCGATCCCCAGGGTTACAATAGGTCCCCAGTTACCTGTGTGTGTCACACAAGGCAACTAACTGCATAGCATCCGCCATGTATGTTGGCCACCATGGCGATCCCCAGGGTTACAGCAGGTCCCCAGTTACCTGTGTATGTCACACAAGGCAACTAAATGCATAGCATCCGCCATGTATGTTGGCTACCATGATGATCCCCAGGGTTACAGAAGGTCCCCAGTTACCTGTGTATGTCACACAAGGCAACTAACTGCATAGCATCCGCCATGTATGTTGGCCACCATGGCGATCCCCAGGGTTACAGAAGGTCCCCAGTTACCTGTGTATGTCACACAAGGCAACTAAATCCAAAGCATCCGCCGTGTATGTTGGCCACCATGGCGATCCCCAGGGTTACAGAAGGTCCCCAGTTACCTGTGTATGTCACACAAGGCAACTAAATCCAAAGCATCCGCCGTGTATGTTGGCCACCATGACGATCCCCAGGGTTACAATAGGTCCCCAGTTACCTGTGTATGTTACACAAGGCAACTAAATGCATAAGTCCAGTCTGCCATCATATAGCTGGAATACTACTGAGTGTGACATTAAATAACAAAACAAAGTTAGGCTCAGAACTTCTCAGCCACCCACTGTATTACAGTTAGAAGTGCCCACTGGTTCTTGTATGCTTGTCTTGTACATAAAGCATGGATTTGTTCTGTGAACAACCCTGAGTATAGGATGTCAAGATGGGAAGCTGAACCTCATTGAATCTATCAGGTATCATACTTGATTTCCTTTTATGGTCAAGATCGCTAATAAATGTCTACGTTTAACGTTCCGTGTTA
Organism: Haliotis cracherodii; assembly: GCF_022045235.1. NCBI lineage: Eukaryota > Metazoa > Mollusca > Gastropoda > Lepetellida > Haliotidae > Haliotis > Haliotis cracherodii. The sequence goes on along the minus strand of NW_027266308.1, from coordinate 39,349,035 downwards.
AATCAGGTGTTAATCCCAGTGGGGATAAGAAATGAAAGTATATTTATATACAGCCAAGACCTTGATTCAATTTCCAATACCTGTCACTTATTGATGGCAAGATGGCTGGTTGTCTGCAGCTTTAAGTACCAATTCCTACATGCATTAGTATCTGCTGTAATTTAACAGTTCTCTTTGTCTGGGGAGATATTTATTTGGTTAACATGATCCTATGAACGGCAGTGGGACCATTTACTGATTCAACACTGTTGCCACACTCTTGGTGATCATAAAATTCTTGTCATCCTCCTTTGGGATGTGTTGTCTGTCACACCGTATCCCTGCACCGAAATGTTTGTTTTGTTTTATTACATGCGGCCCGGAAAAAATAAACTTTTAATGGATAATTCCTGTGACTTGTTCAGCATACATGGTAGTGTTTGATATGTTTTTTCCCTTTGGGTCTGTCTGAAAAAGGCCAAAGATTTTCTCGGTATTGGACATCAGATTCAGTGAAAAGAGGCATCACTCTTTTGTGTTGAGGAGCAATCAGCTTATAGGATGGAGTGGATCTTGTAGGCACACATTGACCAACAGGCAAAGCATATTGGTTCATTGGATTCCAGTGTCTAAGCCAGGTATCAATCTTAGGCTGATAATCGAAAAAAGATCAGTCTTAATCTGGTTTAGGTAGTAGGACTATCTTTTACTGGTAAATGTATCAATTAATCCGCCTACTTAGTTTTTTTACCCATGGGGATTCAAGGTAAGAATACTGGTCCCCAGCAACCTATAATTGATCACCAGCAACCTATGCTTATCGTAAGAGGTAACCAAATGGATTGGATCATCAGGCTCAGTGAATTGGTTGATTGTGTGTCGTCGTATGTTGTTGCTGAAATGTTGCTGAGTGTCTCCTTCAACTGTAATGAAGCAAACAAAAGTTGAAGACATCTATGTACATGAACTGTCGACAGATGTGATGTACAGGAAGCCTCACTTCACTCACTCACTCACTCACTCACTCATCTGATTCTTGAAGACATCTATGTACATGAACTGTCGACAGATGTGATGTACAGGAAGCCTCACTTAACCACCCACTCACTCGCTCATCCACTCTCACTCAACCATGCTCACTCACTCACTCAACCACTCACTCACTCACTCAACCACTCACTTAACCGCTCACTCACTCAACCACCCATTCACTCAACCACCCATTCACTCAACCACCCACTCAACCACTCACTCACTCAACCACCCACTCACTCAACCACCCACTCAACCACTCACTCACTCAACCACCCACTCACTCAACCACCCACTCAACCACTCACTCACTCAACCACCCACTCACTCAACCACCGATTCACTCAACCACCCACTCAACCACCCACCCACTCAACCACCCACCCACTCAACCACCCACCCACTCAACCACCTACACAAAACAAGAAGTAGGTGAGTAAGCAACAGATGTTCATTTGGGTGTAACCCTACACTTTGTTGCAATATGATACTAATGGTTGTGAAACTTACCTAGAAACTCAACACATGTCATGTTAAAGGAGTCCTATTCCATCATCAAGGGAATAAAAGAAGATCCAGACAGATAACCTTTGAGTGGTTCAAACTAACAGTATGTACAAACTCTTATACATTCCATCACAACACAGTATTTAACAATTCCTTTCCTTAGCATTTTTCAGTTTAGTGCTGTGCAATGCAAAACATAAAACAATCAGCATGCTTATTTGGTGATCATTAAAAACGGGTACTAGTTTGAAGTTGAGATGACAATTGAACACCCAAGTGTCCATTAATGAGAGGAGAAGTCATGGGATAGTTTGATGGCTGTGATCCTACAGGAGATTTCCCACTCTCTTGAAGCAGCTCAGGCATGCCACAATCAAAGTTGAAATATTTGACACGACATTCGAGTTAAGAAGATGGTGTGAACATGTGTAATGAGGTAGGTTGGTGTTTTGCTGAAATGAAGGCATCCAATTAATGCTGGCGTGTCAATTAGCAGACAGAAGAGGCTAAAAAGCTGAACATTTTGCTCCTGGTGGATTTTCCCTCTTTTTGGGCGGGCGATATCATTAAAATCAGGTCAAATTTATTTATATCCAAGGTAGTATTAATTATCCATTGTATTTTAATGAAATTTGAACAAAATTCTGGCATGTAACATTTTTTTTTTAACCTCTTAAAGAATTTGATAAGAAGACAAGTATTATTAATTATTCAGAGACTTTGGTTAAATAATAACTTTCAAGATTCTTTGAATGAATGGGTGAATGAATGAATTAGAGAGTGAGTGAGATTATTATTTGTACAGTGAGTGAGTAAATGAAGGAAGGAAGGAAGTTATTTCAGGAATGTGGCCAATGGCAATTACACATAATTCTTATGAAACTTCTACCTCTATTACAATATCTGCCATAAATCCTGTATTTTGGCTTCAATCACTCTACCTAAAATGTTCTGATTTTCAACAGACATCCTCTTCACTGTCAATTACACACAACTTTTTGCCGCCATGTAGTCTCATAACTACCCAAGCCATGAGGTCATAATGGCGACAACCTCGCTTTTTCCTCTGTGTGTTGGAGTCAACACCTACTATAGTAGTAGTGACAACCTAGCACCTGGTAGTAGGTCACATTAACCTAAGATTATTTTAATGAGGTTGCTATAATAACAGACATATAGATAAATATATATTTAAAGTAATTGTGCTGCTGGAAGAGACTACATGCACATGTATAGCTGGTGTTGGGTGCTGGTGTTGGGTTTGTGCAGTCTCCCACCACCCCTGGGTGTAAGAAGTGTGGTCGATTTATGAACTGCATGAACTGCAGAAGTAAGACCTGCACCTTGGAGAAGAGATGTGAACAATGCAGCCACACATCTGAAGAGATTGTCTCCAAACTGTCAGAGGCCGCGACTAAGGCCAAGAGGAGAGAGGTGGCGAAAAAGACAGTGGACAAGAATCTGTGTCTACCCCAGCTCCTCCCTCTCCAGCGAACCCCTCATCTCCTGCACTCACCATGAGTCTCCTACAACAGCTATTGAGAGAACAGCAGGAGATGATGAAGGACATGCTAGAATCTAAACTGTCCGATATAGATGCTAAGATCAAGACAGTAGCTCTGGCAAAGACTACCAGATCTTCATCCACGGCCGGGGACCATGCTACACAAGAGCTACAAGCTGAGCCACACGGCCATGGGCAACGGCGTGGCTCCCGGTCACCAAGCCAATGTCCATTACACATTTCCAGTGACAATATGTTAGCATCTTCCCAGGGCAAGAGAGTTTACTTTCTATAAAAGTCCAGTTTCCACCCTTGCAAAACTATGGAATTTCGTCGCTTGATGGTAGCACCACCAGTGGCTATTATGAGTTATGTCCCCTCTATGTCCCTCCCATTGACCAATCAGATTCCCCCTCTCAGATCACTTGCATTTGCTTCAAACAAAATGGCATCACCCAGTCAAGATGATCTGATCAATAATCAAGACCTATATAGTAATAAAATGAATCTTACACAGCAAAGCACATCAAATCATTTGAGCACCTTTATCAAAAACATGAAAAAATTTGGAAAATATCTGTCGACGCCAACTTGACAGTACACATACTTTGCAAATCTTGCATTTGATTGAAATATGCACGTTGAAATCCATGTTTATGAACCAGATGTCAAGTTCATTGCACATTTATGATTGGACTGTGCATAGACTCGTTAGTACAGCCAAACTGTAATTCCGGAATTCCAGCCTGGTTCGGCAAGGGTGGAAACTGGACTTTTACGGTCAGTTAGCTCCCTTGCTTCGGGAAGACGCTATGTTAGGTCCTGTCAGGTTGTGGAGCAGCATTCATGTTCACACTGGAGCTGATATGTCTAATATGAGAAGAAACTTTTCACATTTTATGAAGGCAAGATATATATATTTAGCAAAACATTTTATGAAGTTTGGGTTCCTAGATGAACATTTCAGGAGTAACTTGTTAAATAATGGTTAATAAAATAAAAACCCAGCTGTTGTGTGTTCTTTCAGTGTATTCAGATTCAACTTCGGGGATAATGCATTTTGGACATAATCCTTTGTTGCATAGAAGGAACAATTTTCTATCTTCTAATTGGAGACAATGACTTTTACTCAATAATATTCCAACTAAAAGACAGTGGCCTCTACTGTGCCGGACAATCCACGTCAGAGAGTATGATGAGACACTATCAACCAAGTCACTGAACATGACCTCACAATCCATTTATTTGCCTCTTACAACCAGCAGAGGTTGCTGAGTTTGTATTGCAACTCCGAATCCCTTCAGGGAATCACTGACCTGAGCAATGAAGGTGGCTTTAAGGAATGTGATATACTTTAACATGAATACAAGAAGAATATTCTTCATGATAACAGTTATGTTTTAACCACAATTAATTATCTTCTTTGATGTTATTAATAGTATTTCATTAGTGAGAATATGTACCAAATGAATTGAGAAGTAGATATGCTTCCTGATTAAATGCTATCATTGACGTCGGATGCATAAAGGTTTGATTTCAAGACAGCTTCATGTTAAGTCCCAGGTATTGGTGTGCTGCAGTGAATCTGACCGCCTCCGTGGTCTAATGGTAGAGCCTCTGCCCGGAAAGCGGAAGGTCCAGGGTTCAATCCCCGGCCGCGTCATACCAAAAGACGTTAAAGATGGTACTTGTTGTTACCCGGTCTGGCTCGGCATTAAGGGGCTAAAACAAGGACTGGCCGGCTCGGAGTCAGTATACTGTGTCTGAGTGGGGTATTCATGTTAAACTGCGGCATGGTATCTCTGAGCTTGTACTATAAATCGGCATCAGTCCGGACTAGTACAAGCAGCCATACACATACATACACATGCATATATAAGTGCAATAAATCTTGGACATTTCACTCCTCTCAGTGAATTTATTATACCAATCCTAAGTGTAATTTCTTCCAATGAGAGTTGAAACAACATTTTCTCCTGAGCATGAACGTTCAAGCACCATCTTCCATCTCCATAATAATACATAATAAGTCGTGCTGCCTTCGGGACGAGTTCCATTACAAGGAATAGTGTGAGTGACAATTACACTTTCTCTTGGAGTTGTGTTCATCTTCGCATTGATCATGTTTGACATCTAATCTCATGTTTCAATTAGCTTACATATCAAACGGCACCAATTCTCATTCAGATGCATGCGAGTTGTGCTGTTATGGTGTGGAAAGCCTGTGGCTTACACAGTGCTGCATGGCAATTGTGGCAGCTGGAACTGAACTAGGTTGTAATGCGGCTGGGCTGCTGCCTCAGATTTGGCGATGGTATCATCTCATATCAATGATACTCAGTTAGCATGGTGTTGTTTTTCTATAGCTTCATTTAGGGCACAGATGACCCAAGTAGTCCTAGGTTGGCACAATTCACTCTGCACGGTTGCGTACCTTAGGCATGCCAGCAACCTGTGATCAGGGGTTCTAATCCTGGTTTACCCTAATTTTCTTTTTAGGTTTGTAGGCACCATACCCATCCTAGTTCGTTTCACCAAAATGGTCAAAAGTTGAGAGACTTCATGCTGATAAACAACAAACCAAACCAAAAATCATAACATCAACCACTGGTTTGTGTCTACAAGCACAGATAGGATTATTTAGTCATAAAGCAGGCTTGCTGACTTCAGTTTGAGACATCAGTGTGCAGCTTTAAATACTGCTGTCAACCACAGGTTTGCATGACTCAGATTTGACTAGTCGTCATGGTGTTATAAAAAACAACATTCATGTGTGACTTTATGTGTACTTTTGCTGTCACTTACCCCGAGACATCCTGACCATGTCCATGTTTTTACCTTGTAATGTTATTGCACCTGGGGTTGTCAGCAAAATGAATAATTTGCAGGTGGCAGCTGCACAAGTGCCATTAGTGGTGGCTGAGGAGATGTGGCAGAGGCAGGAGAAATTGTTCTCTCTCTGCCCTTTCTGTGGTCATTTCCTCAGGAAATGACCTTGCTGCTGATGTTGGTGTGTCAGTATGACCTGGTTGATGGGTTACTCCCTGTTGTATGGAGATACTGGCAGCACAACAGCCTTGTTTTGTCTGGTGCATCTAAGTTTTCATCTGGGGCAAGTTAAATCAGGTTAAGATACCCGTGAAGATCCAGGTCAGAATAGGTCTTCAGCAACTCAGGCTTGCCGTAAAAGGAGACTATGCTTGTCGTAATTAAGACGCGACTAACAGTATCGGGTGGTCCTTGCTCGCTAACTTGGTTGATGCGTATCATCGTGTCCCAACTGTGGATCGATGCTCATGTAATTAATCACTGGATTGTCTGGTCCAGATTCAATTATTTACAGACTGTCGTCATGTGGCTGGAATATTGCTGAGTGCGGTATTAAACAACAAACAAACATTAAACCTTAAATCAAGCCCTGTTTAATGGAGCACTCATAAATATTCCAGCTGTATGACTGCGGTCTGTAAATAATCAGGTCTGGACCAGACAATCCAGTGATTGCAATGAACTAAGTCAACAAGTCTGGCCCCCAGATGCTTTTAGTGACCTCCTACAGCAAGCATATGTTGCTGTTGACCTAAAGTCTTACCTGGGTCGACAAAGTATTTATCTTGAAAGTAATTGATGATTTCTGGCATCAGTAAAAGGTGAATCACAAGACGTCAGGGTACATGAATTATGAATCTTTATGATTGAAAGCTTCTTTCACTTTGCCTTATAACAAGCATTCGTCATTCTGAAACTTCTATGAGACAGTACATGCTTGTCCATGCTAACTTCAGCCAAACCAGGGCAGCATCAACTGAAACTGAATTAAAGATAATGTATTGTCTTTTGTCATAATGAAATAAATATTCACAGCAGGAGAAGGATTTTAAATTCACAGAACATCAGTCTGTAAACTCAATTTGGTGACAGTTACCAGGAATAATAAATTTCATATTCCTTTTGTTAAGGGAATATTTATGATGTATATGGCTCCAGTATATTGTGTCTTCTCAGCTCTGTTGTATACTGTCTCAGTGTTGAAACTTAGGGAGCATCGGGGGCCCTGTGGTTTACTTCTAAAGTTTTTGAATCTTGGTAATTCCTAAATTTTCAACTATACTCACCCGCAAAAGAAACGCAAGTGGTTTTAAGCAAATAGGTAACAAACAAAGAACCATTAATTGATACAAGTTTTAGCATGTAGTGAAGCTTGATGGTGTTATCAATATTTTTGGTTGCATTTTGGAAGCCCCAAGTAAAAACGCAACATAAAAAAAGGAATCGCCAAAATGCACAATTTCAATGAATATGTGGGTATCATTCCCGCGAAATCGAAAATGCACAGACTGTCACAAACTTTAGTGGGTATAAAACTGTGGCCGATTCTTGGACCTACCACTCCTTGGTCAACAATGCCACGCCTAACTCAAATTCAGAGAAACCAAGCTATCGGACGTTTTGAAGCTAGAGAGTCTGTCCAAGATGTTGCCTGTCATTTCAACGTTAACATAACCACAATTTACTGTCTCCTGCATCGATACAATGCTACACAGACCACAGGCGACCTTCCTCGAAGCGGTCGTCCTAGGGTCACCACACCTCAAAAAGATCGGCAGATTACCCGTCAACACTAGCGACATCCGTTCCTAACTGCAAGTGAAAGTGCTCGACAGACCATAGAAAAACATAATCGACACATTAGCCGGGACACTGTGATCCGATGTCTCCGTTCCAACATCCTCATGTTTCGCCGACCAGCACGTCGTTCTGTTCTCCAACCACGGCACAGGGTCATCACAATTGGCGTCATCGTGAGTAGAGGTGTGTCATCTTCTCTGATGAAAGTCGCTTTTGTGTCTCCCATGCAGACAGAAGAGTCAGAATTTGGCGGCGAGGTGATCGTTTCGCTGACAGAAACGTTGTGGAAAGGGATCCATGGGGTGGACCTAGCGTCATGATATGGGCTGGGATTGGACTTTATGCGGGACTTGGACCCATGTGTTTTCTGAATGTTGGTCAAGGTCGGGGACACGGCGTCACTGCACAGCGGTACATCAACCAAGTGATCAGACCCCACTTTGTTCCATTTTTCGCACAACATCAACAACACATTTTGCAGCAGGACAACGCTCGTCCCCATGTTGCCAGAGCTACCATGGCCTTTCTGCAACAACACAACATCCGTGTTCTACCGTGGCCAGCCCTCAACCCTCAGCCCTGATCTGAACCCCACTTGTGGGATGAAGTTGAAAGGTGTCTGCACAATGTGCACCCAGTCCCTACAACTGCCGATGAACTACGCACAGCTGCTCTGGATGTGTGCAGGAGGATCCCTGGGGCCTTCACAAATCGTCTGATTCACTCAATGTACAGGAGATGTGTGGCAGTGATCAATGCTAATGGTGGTCACACCAGGTATTGACTGACATTTTGGGTATTGACCCGAAACTGTGTAAGCCCTTAACATTTGAAAAAAACAATTATGTCATCTGCCTTTTAATCCATTAAACTGTCTTCAGTCAAATTTTTGTCAATCTTGCCCATTTTTGTATTTTTTGTCTTTACTGTTGAAAATAAATAACATGTATACTGCATACTCGACTTGTGTTTCTTTTGCGTGTGAGTATATTAACATTAGAATTGTAACATGGACCTCTTGAGTTTCATGCTTAAGATCAACAATTGTTGTCTTGGCTCTTGGATCACAAAGTGATCACAGCTTTAAGACAGTTGTAACTCACATACTATGTCATAGACTTACAACAGTCATACTATGATTGCTTTGTGGAATGGGACCCTATACATAGATCTTCTTGGCTCTGCTTCGAGGGAGGGTGTCACATTATGATCCTCATGATCAGTTCATTAGTGGCCAACATCCCCCTCTCTCCCATCCGTCCCCCTCACTGCAACTGTCCTAGACCTGGTCACTGAGTCCCGTCCCCCTTACTGTCCTAGACCTGATCACTGAGTGGTACCCCCCTCACTGTCACAGTCCTAGACCTGGTCACTGAGTCCTGTCACTGTCCTAGACCTGGTCACTGAGTCCCGTCACCCTCACTGCCACTGTCTAAGACCTAGTCACTGATTCCCGTCACCCTCACTGCCACTGTCTTAGACCTGGTCACTGATTCCCGTCACCCTCACTGCCACAGTCCTAGACCTGGTCACTGAGTCCTGTCACTGTCCTAGACCTGGTCACTGAGTCCCGTCACCCTCACTGCCACTGTCTAAGACCTAGTCACTGATTCCCGTCACCCTCACTGCCACTGTCTTAGACCTGGTCACTGATTCCCGTCACCCTCACTGCCACAGTCCTAGACCTGGTCACTGAGTCCTGTCACTGTCCTAGACCTGGTCACTGAGTCCCGTCCGCCTCACTGCCACTGTCCTAGACCTGGTCACTGAGTCCCGTCACCCTCACTGTCACAGTCCTAGACCTGGTCACTGAGTCCCTTCCCCCTCGCTGCCACTGTCCTAGACCTGGTCACTGAGTCCTGTCACCCTCACTGCCACTGTCCTAGACCTGGTCACTGAGTCCCTTCCCCCTCGCTGCCACTGTCCTAGACCTGGTCACTGAGTCCCGTCACCCTCACTGCCACTGTCCTAGACCTGGTCACTGAGTCCCTTCCCCCTCGCTGCCACTGTCCTAGACCTGGTCACTGAGTCCCGTCACCCTCACTGCCACTGTCCTAGACCTGGTCACTGAGTCCTGTCACTGTCCTAGACCTGGTCACTGAGTCCCGTCCCCCTCACTGCCACTGCCCTAGACCTGGTCACTGAGTCCCTTCCCCCTCGCTGCCACTGTCCTAGACCTGGTCACTGAGTCCCTTCCCCCTCGCTGCCACTGTCCTAGACCTGGTCACTGAGTCCTGTCACCCTCACTGCCACTGTCCTAGACCTGGTCACTGAGTCCCGTCCCCCTCACTGCCACTGCCCTAGACCTGGTCACTGAGTCCCTTCCCCCTCACTGCCACTGTCCTAGACCTGGTCAATGAGTCCCGTCACCCTCGCTGTCACAGTCCTAGACCTGGTCACTGAGTCCCTTCCCCCTCGCTGCCACTGTCTTAGACCTGGTCAATGAGTCCCGTCACCCTCACTGCCACAGTCCTAGACCTGGTCACTGAGTCCCGTCCCCCTCGCTGCCACTGTCTTAGACCTGGTCACTGAGTCCCGTCCGCCTCACTGCCACAGTCCTAGACCTGGTCACTGAGTCCCGTCACCCTCACTGCCACTGTCTAAGACCTAGTCACTTATTCCCGTCACCCTCACTGCCACAGTCCTAGACCTGGTCACTGAGTCCCGTCACCCTCACTGCCACTGTCTAAGACCTAGTCACTGATTCCCGTCCCCCTCACTGCCACTGTCTTAGACCTGGTCACTGAGTCCTGTCCGCCTCACTGCCACAGTCCTAGACCTGGTCACTGAGTGGTACCCCCATCACTGCCACAGTCCTAGACCTGGTCACTGAGTCACGTCCGCCTTGCTGCCACTGTCCTAGACCTGGTCACTGAGTCACGTCCGCCTTGCTGCCACTGTCCTAGACCTGGTCACTGAGTCCCGTCCGCCTTGCTGCCACTGTCCTAGACCCGGTCACTGAGTTCCGTCCCCCTCACTGCCACTGTCTTAGACCTGGTCACTGAGTCCCGTCCCCCTCACTGCCACTGTCTTAGACCTGGTCACTGAGTCACGTCCGCCTTGCTGCCACTGTCCTAGACCCGGTCACTGAGTCCCGTCCGCCTTGCTGCCACTGTCCTAGACCCGGTCACTGAGTCCCGTCCCCCTCACTGCCACTGTCTTAGACCTGGTCACTGAGTCCCGTCCCCCTCACTGCCACTGTCTTAGACCTGGTCACTGAGTCACGTCCACCTTGCTGCCACTGTCCTAGACCCGGTCACTGAGTCCCGTCCGCCTTGCTGCCACTGTCCTAGACCCGGTCACTGAGTCCCGTCCCCCTCACTGCCACTGTCTTAGACCTGGTCACTGAGTCCCGTCCCCCTCACTGCCACTGTCTTAGACCTGGTCACTGAGTCACGTCCGCCTTGCTGCCACTGTCCTAGACCCGGTCACTGAGTCCCGTCCGCCTTGCTGCCACTGTCCTAGACCCGGTCACTGAGTCCCGTCCGCCTTGCTGCCACTGTCCTAGACCTGGTCACTGAGTCCCGTCCGCCTTGCTGCCACTGTCCTAGACCTGGTCACTGAGTCCAGTCCCCCTCATTGCCACAATGAGCGGAGGGGGGCATCAGCAGGCGAGGGATATACGCTGGGTGTAAATTGTTGCACCCCTCACAAGCCCGCTGTTTGTTCAACCTGATTCCCAAATCTGATAATTGCAGCTTTCTAATTGAATTGTGATCAATGAGGCCACATAAGATGATATCTCTAGTGACCAATAATGCCCTTGTTGGTTCAACATCTGGGGTTTTATTGTCCAAGTGACCCAAATCGTAGATTAATCCCCTACGGAGTAATGGCTTTAAGAACATGTGGGCATCTTGAAGGTTATTGGACAATGGTGGAGAGTATGGAAATAACCAAAAGCTGTTCCTTGAGAGGGACTTGTGACAAGTAAACGGGTATCGGTTCCTGCTCTCACACAACATCAGCAAGAAAAACATTGCCCTAATGAACAGCCTAGACTTGACGTCAACATTTAAGAACTGCTCCCAGTGGAGGGAAATCTGGCTTTCATGAACTTATTGAACAAGTATTGGGTGATCTCCTCAATGAATGGTGATTGGGAGACAGCCAGCACACCAATTGACCCCGTTCCTTGTGATCTAGTAGAACCTATCATTACAAAGGGTAAGGGTCCTGTCAGGAGGTCCTTGCCAGATGCTGTGAAGAGAAAGTGGGAGTTTGACCCATCTGGGAGCAATCTCATCGGTATCAATCAGAACATGGCTTCAGTAGCATGTGATAACAGTGGGATTCCTAAATAGAGTTAATAGGTAAACAGTTTTGTTGTTTCACAAGGTGTTGCTCACACCCAGCAGAAAAATAGAGTGAGAGGTTTGTTATTATTTATACCAGAGACCATATACCGAGGGACAGGCCTCATCAGTAGATTATCCTTAACGATCAATGATGTGCCAAGGAGTGTAATTGATACACGAGATGTCGTGTTGATTTGCACCTGGCAGCGGTCAAGGTGCATGACACATGTGTAGATGCTCTTATCTGAGGAATTCTGTAGTCTGGTAAACAATCTTACACAATGCTTGAATACTGAGAGTTAATTCCCTTCGCTTCATCTCAAGGGAATGCTGACATTACGCTGATATTTCGAGTATTAGGCGAAGTGGAGTCAAATACTACATCGTATCGCTTCAGGGGAACGACCAGAAGATCGATAACAAACTTGGTCAATTGCACAATGAAAATGTAAAAATTGCGAAAAAACATCACTAGACATGATCATTTACCATTTCAATTATATGTCCTGTTCTGCTAGGCATTGTTTTCTATGGAGAGATTAAGATTACTGTAGTGTGTCTGTCTGAAATAGCTATCAGCTGAACGAACACTCAAATCTACTAGTGGCTCGGTTAAAAAATACCAATAATATAATTTAAAGGTATTTCAATGTAATGATCGGAAGAAATTGTGTGTGAAACTATTTATTTTGCAGCAATGGTATATTCCAGTATTGGATTACTTTAGATGCAGCTTTTTAAATTATTAACGAACATAATTAAATGTAACCACAAGTGCAGCACAGCACTTTGAAATACAGACGGATTCTTTTGTGTATGGAACAGTTTAGCGGGTCACCATAAGATCCTTCCCGCTTATTCTATCTCGAATAGAATATGTTGACATGTAATAGTCAAATGACAACAAATATGACTTATAACAGGTCAAAATATGGCATTCATGATATATGTATCCATTCCCTGTCAACTAATGTAGTTTCAAGGTGCCAGTAGGTGTAATTTGATCGTCGTTGCTTTAAATGCCAGTGAGTTGGAGCGATCTGCTGATCGGATAACACACATCTTTGCTGAATTTGATGTAAACAGTAATGAATGAAGGTTTGAATAAATTCAGTAAAATAGATAACAAACATAAATCCAGATATATAATGAACACTCTTTATAACCAGATAGTGTAATAACAGGATTTACATGCGTACTTTGCATCCCACCTCACTTTTTTATAAAAGAGAATCTGGTAATTTATTTATTATGGTCTCATGTACGACAGCAAAAAATAATAGAAACAGGGAAGAAATCTACAATTCGCAAGAATGTCAACATGTACATAGTGTTACTTCTGTGTTATAATTGTCCTTTAACAAATAAAAAAAACTGACATGATTTGACGTTTGTTAATTTGTAAAGGCTTGGACAACCGATTAGTCACTTCATGAAAACCTCTCATGTACATCTTGAAATCTCGCACAGTCTCGATTGAAAGTGCTGCTGCTCACAATTGACTTGCCTTTGCATGTGTTTGTGATGGGTGCCACCGATGGGGCAGGACATGCTCACCTTTTTGCGAACACCTGGTATCATCACTATTTGGTAGTGATTCATAAACACATGCCCCTGATATCATCAGAACCGTTCTATGGACTCTGCATTCTGCAAGTTTCTTATGACCATGTAAATGGTTTTATCACCTTTTTTTTAAATGGGCACGTGAGAGTCTCTACATACACTCAATCCTTTCGGATTTTTCAGCTTATCCTTTTACTGAGGTTAGAGGTCAAGCCATACTTTTTTGGTCATCTATTATACAATTTGATTCTTTCTTGTATTGTGACAGTTGTTAGATTACACTAAAAAAACTTGGAAATTGTAAATTGAAATTAAAATAGGGTCTTTTTCTGTTTGGCATTTAATGCAAGCACATTTACGCCTGATTATGTTGTGTGTAGTTTTTCTAAAACCTTTCATCCCCTTCCCGGAAGGTGTTGTATTGGAACTAATAAATAATATTGGCCTTTTACAAGGATTGGACAAACTAAAAGTATGACATGCAGGAGGCCATTATTGACACAAGGAGCAGCATTGAAGGTCAAAACTATTTCCTTCTCCTGCTGAGTGGATGTACGTGTTTTTGAACATCTCATCCACAAAAGGATATATTTTTTGAAAATCAATAAAGGCAATACATCTCTGAGAGCAATGGATGATATTGCATGAATTTGCACAGAACTATTGATGAAGAGATATCAGCTTTTTGCACCCTTTTTAAACAAGAGCCTCCTGAGAGATATTACAAGTATATGTTCTACTTTGTGATTACGTTATACCGATATTTTGGGTGGTTACTGAAGATGCCCCATGATGTTAAGTGTTGTATTAAACACTTGGTATTGTTTACCAGCTTAGCTTGTTTTCCATGTAATTTAGGCCGCCTTCGTGGTCTAGTGGTAGAACGTCAGCTAGGAGAGCGGAATGTCTGGGGTTTGGTCCCCTGCCGCGTCATACCTAAAGACGTTAAAAGATGGTACTTGTTTTTACCCTGTCTGGCATTAAGGGCTAAAACAAGGGTTGGTCGGCTCAGAGTTAGTATGCTGTATTTGAGTGGGCTATCCGGCATCAGTCCGGACTAATACAAGCAGCCACGCATGCATGCTTGTCACTATGTAAGTGCAATAATCTTGGACGCGACATTAAATCCAATTTCACCTCACCTCACCTCACCTCACCTCACCTCACCTCACCTCACCTCACCTCACCTCACCTCACCTTTAACATTTGAAACCTCTACCAGAAGGATGTTAGCAAGCTCAGGCATACTTGTGTCATTGTTGTGTGCTTTCATTATGATATATTTTCTGTTTCTTCCATGATTTGTTTGTTGGGAATTTTTGACTGATGCAGACTTAGGCCTTAAAGAAATTGCTAGGAGTATTGAATGGCCATAGTGCAGTCTGTATCTTTAGTCACAGGTCCAATGCCAGGGTCTCTTTAGCATTAAGTAAAGATGAGATATATGGATGAACAACTTCTTTATTACAATTCTTCATCCGTATATATGTTATCCATACTTTGTACTCCATCTTCTAAATGAGTTCTCTTTAGTGTTCTTTTGCTTGAGTTCAAGCGTCCAGTATTTGAAATTGTATTAAATTTAACTAGTGATTAAAATAATACCGAAAGACAAGTCTGGGCTAGTTTATTGAAAAGTTATTGGCAGAGTTGTCGTGGTTGAATTACTCACTATTGTTCAGGTTATAATGTTTGAAAAGGAACAAGTATTGTCTGTGAAGATTTTTGCAGAATGTCATTTAATGCTGTAGTCAGCAATATTCCATGTCTGTCTGCAAATAATTGATTGAGGACCAGCCAAACCAGTGGTTGATATGAGCACTATTACACACCGTTGGGGTACAATGAAACACACACAATCCACCAAGTCACCAAACCTAGACACCTATCCAATTTAATCGCCTTTGGCAACAATAGAGAGCGGGTGACTTTTTCTGACCTATGTTCTGCGTGTTCCAATTTCATGTTTTTGCCATCATATAACATAGCTTTACAACTGAAAAACAGTCTATTTATATCCCAACTACCAATAATACCTCTTTATTAAAATAGTGTTAATGTATCACATTCATATTCAAACATTTCAGCAGTAACTTTTGATGACTATATGACAACTTAAACAAGAGAATTTCAATTACTGTCCAGCGCTAGAAAATAACATGTTTAGTCCTCTAGTCCTCTAGTCCTCATATTGAAAACATTTTGCAAAACCCTTAAAAATGCCACATTTCTACTATTCCTTTTGATACCTCAACTATTGGGCAGTTTGGCAAGGACTACAGGACTAGTGCCAAGTTCTAATACTGCTGTCAGTGTTGTCATCAAGCCTGCCAAACTGCAGGAAATTCCCCAGCCCCAGAGAAAGATGGCGGCTCGTATGAGTCTCCAGTTTGATGACCCCTGTCAGACTTCATCTTCCCACACCTATCAATTGTCCCCATGTCAGATCCTCGGTGACCATCAGGCTCTGTTGACACAATGTTTAAGAAAGACAAATGATCACCTCACTGTATTGATTCCCTCCATTCATCATCCTCAGTGTCAGTGCAGTGCTTACAGCTCTGTCAGAACATTCCAGCCAGAGACTCAAAAACTGAGGGGCAAAAGAAAGTTTGGTATTTATGTAATTGAAAGTTGAAAGAACTGTTGTCAAATTTGATGAGGTCTATTTAACCATCACTCATTCCCGTAACAGTTTGTAAAAAGTGATCTGTGGCTTGGTAATTTTGTGTAAAAATAAATTGGTTCAATGAAGACTTGGGTAAGAAATGAATTTGCAACCACATGACTCCTATGTTTCAAATGTAAATTTGTGCCGATTAAAAACAAATTTATTGTTTTTCGAAGATAATATGTCTAAAATACCCATCAGCTGTTATGTATTATGTAACTCTCTTCTTTTTTTAAAATGTAAATCATTATATTTTAAACAATAAAACCATGTATTCTTTAAGTGCTGACGTAGCACTAGTCACAAGAAGAAAATCATCTGGATATTGTTAATGTGATTAAACCAATATGATAGACTTGGTACCATAATCCGATAAACTTGATGTCATGTTTAGAAATAATTGGCATCATGATCAGATAAACTTGGTACCATGGTCAGATAAACTTGGTACCATGATCAGAAATATTTGGTACCATGATCAGGTAAACTTTGGATCATGATGAGATAAACTTTGGATCATGATCAGGTAAACTTTGGATCATGATCAGATAAACTTGGTACCATGATCAGATAAACTTGGTACCATGATCAGAAATATTTGGTACCATGATCAGGTAAACTTTGGATCATGATTAGATAAACTTTGGATCATGATCAGGTAAACTTTGGATCATGATCAGGTAAACTTTGGATCATAATCAGATAAACTTGGAACCATAATCAGTTAAACTTGGTGTAACTGAGGTCACCAAGCAGGAACTATGTTTAGTAAGCTTCATACATCAATGCAGTGCCTGCTACGTGCTCTACCATAGCCCAGTGGTCCTAAACAACAGGCTTCCTAATGTGTATACCTGTTCACATGTGAGGCTGCAATTCATTTGGCACTATGATAAATGAGGCAGGTCACTCCTGCATGATGTACCCATACACAGTTTCTAACGCTACAGACTTGAGTGAAGTTACACATGTACCAAGGTAACAAACTCACTTTATATCCCCTGACTCTCTGTCACCAACACTGTATGACTGCACAGCACTGAGATCCAGGACACTCAACCCTCATGGGGACTATATCTACCCCTCAGAGAGGTCTTTCAATTCCACGTTGGCATAGGTACCTGACCTTGTAACTGGACATAATGTCCATTACTGGATGCCACATGTATGTCCAGCTTCTGAACACTTCAGCCAGTAGAGGAGGAATTGGTCCAAAATGGAGTATTAATTTAAAAGGGATGAAAGATATAAAAGTCAGAAGTGGGCCATGATGTTTAAGATCAGACTAAAAATACATACTGTATTTGACGTAACAAGGGCGCTGTCAATATTAGAAATAGGGGGGTCTTATTAGAATATTATTTTGGTGGAAAAAAAACAGAGTTGAAAGATCATAAATTTCGTGTTTTATCCTGACAGCCTGAAATGTTTATATACGACAGATATATTTTTCCAGAATTTAATTGCCTCATAATTAAGGGTGCAGGTAACATATAAGTGCAGATTTTACACAAATAAATAGTCTTGTGTACATTGATCAATCGGAAGGGGTGCTAATTGGGATTGTTCACTTGCCAATATATTAGCAAATATCGCCGTGGGCGCTTATATGAGCAGGGCGCTTATTATGTTGACTACGGTATGTTCAAAGGACAGAGAACCAAGACATTTTAATGTATCATTAAAAGATCAACACACACACATCTTTTGAACAGTTACAAAAAGCTGAAAAATGTACTTGAATGTGAAAGTGAAATATAAGGATAGCTCTCCCAAGTATTGAATTGTAACTTAGCTTGCAAAGAAATTCCTGTTGAGAGAAGTTTTGATAATCCCAGATTAGGGCAGTAATTAATAGAGAAACATTCCCTAATGTATTGACAGTGTCTTTGTGTTTTGGAGTACTACATTTGAAAAATAGAACATCTGAAGATGAGGCACTCTTTAATGAGAAAATTAAATGTGGCACTTTTGAAGTGTTAACATTGATTGATTAGACAAGAACTTACTTTAAATATCTGCCTTTAATCATTTTTGCTTGTTATTGAATTATGCAGTGACTGGTTTTGTAAAGTGAATATGATGATTTGAATTTGGGATGGCTTATGAAGTAGGAAG